>NW_012136081.1:6879229-6879956 GCF_000956105.1 Propithecus coquereli
AACTCCTGAGCTCAAGCAATCCTCCGGCCTAAGATGCTCTTTTTTATTAGATTGATTTTAAGTATTTGATATTTTTATGCTATTGTACATGGTCTATGAAAAGATTGTGTCCAGAAAACCTAAAACTCTTGTCCTTAGCGTTTACTTGTGGAGTGCCCAGCTCCTACTGGAATGCTTATTAGACCTCCCTACTCCATCCTCCTTGTCACTCTCCCTACCCCCAAAAATCCTCAAGTACACTTTATTTTCTTAAAATAAGGCTGGGTGTGGTGGCTCAGGCCTGTAATCCTAGCACTTTGGGAGGCCAAGGTGGATCGCTTGAGGCCAGTAGTTCGACACCAGCCTAAGCAAGGGTGAGACCCCATCTCTACAGCAAATAGAAAAATTAGCCAGGCGTGGTAGCATGTGCCTGTAATCCCAGCTAACTGGGGAGGGTGAGGCAGGAGGATGGCTTTGAGCCCAGGAGGTTGAGGTTGCAGTGAGCTATGATGACGCCACTGCACTCCAGCCTGGGCATAAGAGCGAGACCCTGTCTCAGAAAAACAAATAAACAAAAACCAAACAAGTACTGTCCTCTCTCTCGCTTCATAACTCATATTTTCTAGGTTTCTGGACATTCTGGATAATTTCTACACATCTAACAGTTAAGTTTTTCTTCAGCTGTTGAAGGAATCTCGTGAGCTTTTTTTTTTTTAAGTGGTTGTATCAACTCATCCATTGAGTTTTA
>NW_012136081.1:6881456-6903132 GCF_000956105.1 Propithecus coquereli
TTCAGACAAGCAGTTTCATCTTTTTATGTCTAATGACCTTTTTTTTCTTCTTTTCGAGACAGAGTCTCCCTCTGTTGCCTGGACTAGAGTGCCGTGGCGTCAGCCTAGCTCACAGCAACCTCAAACTCCAGGGCTCAAGTGATCCTCCTGCCTCAGCCTCCAGAGTAGCTGGGACTACAGGCATGCGCCACCATGCCCGGCTCATTTTTTCTATATACTTTTAGCTGTCCAAGTAATTTCTATTTTTTTTTCTTTTTTAGTAGAGAAAGGGTCTTGCTCTTGCTCAGACTGGTCTCAAACTCCTGAGCTCAAATGATCCGCCCACCTCGGCCTCCCGGAGTGTTAGGATTACAGGTGTGAGCCACTGCGCCCAGCCTGTCTAATGACTTTTTTAAAAGGTACTTGTGGATGTGTTTCACCAAATGAGGGTGCACTAAGAAAGAGAAAGACATGGGGCCGAGGAATCAGGGTACCTAGCTCAGGGGAGTGGCAAAAGGAATTCTGAGAGCACACGGTCTTCAGTGAAGCAGGGGAGGAGGGAAATGTCCAGAAAAAAGAGGAACTATCAGCAATAGGCATATTAGAAAACCAAGCAAATGAAAAAATCAGAGCAATTATTAACTCCATGAATAACAAAACAGTACAAAGGAGGTAATTTAATTATAGCCCAATTCTTGGCTCTGCAGTGAATAGCCCTCACACAGTAATGCAAATAGTAATCTAAACAGTGAACACTGATTTACCTGGACCTGGGGCTGGGGGACGGTGCTGTCACAGAGAGCTCAAGCCTCATCTGTTACAATAGGGAGCCAACAGATAATGTCTGAGATTGATAAATCTAGCAAGAGTAGTACAAGCAAATGTCAAAAATAAATAGCTAAAAGAACTGAAAGTGACTACTGCAGGGGAGCAGTGCTAGGGAATGAGGAGAGGCTGTTTTGTTATTAACTATCTAATTCGACATCACTTAGTAGGTGCATATTTTTAAGTAAGTATTGTTTTAAAAGATCCCAACTCTCCCTATCATTAATGTACATGACTTCCTGGCGCTCTCTCTGGCGTGTGCACTGGGTACCCTGCACGGTTGCTTGCTTTGTGTGGCTTTGTGCGGCTTTGTGCGCTGTCCACATGGCGCAGGCCTTGCATTTCTTACCAACAGCTAAGTCGTGTGACATGCGAACTCACAACGGGTCCTGGGCATGGTCCCCCCTCTCATCATGACTAGCTACGAAGGGAACACAGATCTGACTTTTTGTTCTCAGCTAATGCCGTTCATAGCTTGACTGGGGTGAAGGGACTGTAATGTCACGTGGCCCAACCCACGACCTGCCCCCACTCGTACAGCTCCAGTGACAAGATGCTCATCGCCTTCTAGGGCAGGCCCTTCGTCTCCAAGTTCCTCGGGCCAAGCTGCGGTCTCTGACTGGCAGCACCACGCCTTCCGCCCTCGCCTTTCCGTTCCTGGGTTGTAACTCCTGCCTGTTCCAGCCGTGCTCAGCCGGCTTGGTCTGCAAACCCTCGGCCATCGCGACCCGACTGGTCTGTGTCTGCAAGTGGCTGGGAGGGCAGAGAGGAGGGGGACAGGCTCTTTCTTTGATCCCAATCCTTTGCTTCTTTTAACCTGGCCCCAGACACATCCCCTGGGAGGGAGAGAGGTGGGCTGTGTGGGCTGTCACCCTAGTCCTTGTGTCTTGGGCACAGACAGTGGCAGTCAAAAGCCCTGCGCTTACTCTCGTCAAGCACCACCTCTCTGGAGCAAAGCTCCCTCCAAAGGGGCTGCCACGAGCACAGGGTGTCAGGGCCGAAAGGGTTTAAGAAACAATCTGGCCAAACTGCCTTATTTTACATGTGGGGAGACTGACGCCCAGAGGGACTTGGTTACTTCCCAAAGGCTGAGCTGTGTGTCACACCCTAGGCCACATCTGCTTGGACAAAGGAAGATGCAGGTCCTCAGGGAGCAGGGCTCCTGGCTCGTAAGTGGCTCAGGAGGCATCAAGTGCTGTGGGCCTCGGCCCCACGTGCCTTCGTTTAGTCCTCAACTTCATTCCGTGCCTCTGGTCTGTGCCTTTCCAGCTAATTCTCACAGCGTGGTCACTGCACAGTGTACTTTCCACCCACATGGTTGATTTGGGCCCCAGCGCTAGAAGAGCACCTTGATTGGCAGTTCTGGGCTTGCCCTCCTGAGTCACCTCCCCAGAAATGCCTCTCCTGGGTGCCCCTGGCGCCACCTCTGCTCCCTGTCCAGTGTAGCCTTCCCCTCCTGGGATGCTCTTTCCGGGCATGAGCATCTGAGTCAGGGGCAGCTGCCGTGTGGTCCTTAGGGGCTCTAGCGGGGGCTGGAGCCACTCGCTCCCTGCCGGGGCACCCTCTGCCTTCCCGTACCTCCTCCTCCCTTGGCAACCTTTGTGGAGCATCACGGCCTGAGACTGGCTGAGTTGAGTCCCCAAGGCTTCAGAAAAGTCCCCTGTGGGGAGGCAGCCATTCCCTGGGCCTGCTGAGTGGAAGGAAGAGCCCCCGCTCAGCGGGGAGGGGAGATCAGAGCACGTGTTTTGCCTGCAGTTGAGTCTGGAGCTCCAGGGAGCAGAAGGGAGCTCAGGCTCATCCAAGAAGAGCCTCTGATTTCCCAGGCCAGGCCCTAGCCCAATTTTGCCCTTGACCTGCAGCCGGAGATGAGCGATGTGCCTACGGGAAGTGGCAAAGGAGAAGGGCCAGGCCCGTCCTCATCTCACTTGGACCCTTCAGAGCTCTTCCTTGGAACCCGGGTGTGGCTTCTGGAAAAAGCCCGGGAGGGTTGAGGGGCAGCAGGAGCTCAGTGGGACGATGCCTGGGCTGCTCCTGAGGGAGGAGGAGCTGAACCTCCCGGGCGCTCACTGGCCTACTGCCACAGGCCCAGCGGGCGCAGTGGGAAAGGGGGTGCGCAGGATGGGAGGGAGCCGTTGCCTCGGCACACTGCCGCGGGGGGAGCTGGCCTGGGCGCTGAAGCTGCACGGTTCAGAGGAAGTCACCGGATCTTCCTGGCTCTGCTGGGGCCTCAGGCAGCTGCCAGCCCCTCACTCACGGGCATGTTGATGTGGGCACTCAGCAGGGGTGCGCTCTGGCCTTCTCGAAGCACCAGCACCTGTGGAGGAGTGTCCATGGCAGCAGGGCGCATGCACCTTTGACCCCCGCCTGGTCTGTGCTGGCCCTAAAGACAGGCCACCAGGGCTCTACTGTGCAGATACCCACCACCCCACCAGCAGCTCTCCGAGGGTCTTGTCCGTGCTCACCCTACTGTCCTCCCCAGGGTCCTGCCTGCCCTCCAAGTCATAGCAACGCGGGACCCACCTTGATAATGTCTGAGACGCCCTTGTTACCGAGACTCTCCACAAAGGTCTCCAGGGGGTAGCTGAGTCCTGGCACCAGCAAAGGGACCTAAGTTTGGAGAGAGAGAAGTAAGAAACCAGCCCGCATACTGGACTGTGTTTGGTACATTCCAAAGTGCAGTCGGCCCACAGTCCCCCACAAGTCTCCGCACCCCCGCAGGGTGGGCAGGTGACCGCTGGGCCCAGGAGGGCACAGGTACAGTGGGGGATGTAAGTGCTGAGGGCCGCCTGCCATGTGATCACACCTAGACCTGCAATCCTACCAAGTCCAGGGCTAATTATTTCACATTCCAGAGTCTTTCTTAGTTTTCTGCCCTCCTAACTTGAGGTCAAATCTGGGCCCTGGGGGAAACCAGGTCCTTCACTCTGTGGGCGATGCCCTCTGGGGCAGAGAGAGGCTCCTGTTCCAGGAGTGGCTGGGAAGCAGGGTGGGCTCTGGGACCCCTCAACCCCCAACAGGCTTCAGAGGGGTATAGGTGGGACCCAGGCTCTGGCTGTTTTCCCAGCACCTTCTGTGTGGCTCCAAGACCTCTCACAGGCTGGGAGGAAAGCAGCGGAGGCAGGTCTTGGGTGCTCCCTCCAGAAGCCCCTACTGGGGCCTTAGCCTGGCTGTGGCGGGAGAGCTGTCCTGCTGCCACCTGCCCACTCCCTCACCTTGACCTGGTGGGGGCTCTGTGGGCATCTAAGCAGACCCCTGCCCCAGCCTTTTCGGCTCCCAGTCCTGCTGCGGAGGGCCCAGTACCTTGAAGAAGGCCCGGGGCAGGGCATAGAGCGCCTCGTCGTACAGGAAGCAGATCAGCAGCCCCAGGGCGGGCCGAGCTGTTGAGGGGTTCTGCAGGTGCAGCGTGAGCTTAAAGGTGGGGCCCAGGCCCTGGACCTGTGGAGGAGGTGGAGAAAGCCCTCAGGACCTGGTGGCTTGGGCTCTGCCTGCTCCTCCCCAGTACTCTCAGGTCCCCTCCTCCTACTGCATCTGTCCCTCAAAATGTGCGGAAGCCCAGAAGGCCCACGGGGGCCAGCAGAGGCCCAGGGAGGACAAGGGGCTCGATGCAGGCCCTGCAGCAAGTCAGAGGCAGAGCTGGCCTGGGACTGCAGGTCTCGACTCCCACCTGTGTCCTCGCCGCTGCCCTGTCCTGGTCTCCCATACTACGATGGCCTTGGTGCTTTCAGTTCCCCTCTTACCCTGAGTGCTTTGTAGCCTCTTCCTCCTCTAAATCTTATCCACTCTCTTTAGGAAAAGAGAAATTGCAAACCCAAGTGGATTAGATGACAAACCTCAGGGACCCGTTTAGAGCTGGCTGGAGCCCTGCTGACCTTGAGGTCACTTGTGCCTGAGTGTGTGTGGGCTCCTCCTCTCTCGTGCCTGTGCTCGTTTGGAGGTGCCCGGGGGTCAGGTTGGGGTGGCCCCTTCCCTGCGCCAGGCAGCCCAACCCCTGGCGCTGCCTGCGCTTACTGAGGTGAGCGGCCTTCCCCCCCGCACCACTACAGGATGCCTCCAGGCTCCCGCGAACAAATGTCCCAAGGTGGCTACTCGTGTCCCCGCCCAAGTCTGGGAGCTTGTCTGAGGCACGGAGAACAGGGGAGCCGGAGAGCGTGCCCCAGCCCATGGCCAGCCAGGGGAAGAGGCCACAGGGGAGGGCAAGGAGAGAGCAGCTCTCACAAGGAGGACGTGAGATTTGGTCCAGGGTCTGTGGGAAGGTCAGAAGGGAGCACGGGGCTGAATTGGCTCAGAGTTGGTTCTGGGGGCTTGGCCGAGTGGCAGAGGGGTTCCTGCTCACTCCTGGCCTCTGCCCCTCCTCCCCTACACCTGGGTGCTCACCACAGCGTGCAGCTTGAGCGGCTCCCGGGCTGTCACGGACATGGGGCTCAGGCTGGACTCGAGGGCCTGCACGTAGGCGCGGGCAGTGCGCAGGCGCAGCAGGTAGAGGTCTGTCTGGAAGGCCCGGTGCATGGCTGAGGAGGAGGGACACAAAGGCTGCCGGTGGAGTGAGGAAGGGGAGGGAAGGAGGCAGCGGTGTCGGGGAAGGGCTCCTGCCCAGACTGTCCTGGGGAGGGTGTGAGCGGGAGGCGTAGCGGGCAGGGTCTGCAGAGGCTGGGAGTGTGGGGAAAGTGAGGGCCGAGGGGCCGACAGCCCAGCCTTCTGGCGACACTGGATGCCGTGGACCACTCCCTGCCTCCTGCCTGGTTTTCCTACCACCCCGCTGCCTGCATGATCTGCCTCCTTCCCTGGCTCCTGTTCGGCACTAAAGGCTGGTGTTCCCGAGTCCTGCCCTTGGTCCTCTTCTCATCTGCCATCTTCTTCCCCTTGACAGTCTATGTCCTGCCACAGCTCTGACCATCCCAAAGAACAGCTTCGGGCCCCTGAGGGCAGGGACCTTCTCCCTCCCGAGACCTCAGTGCCTAGCTCGGGGTAGGCCTGTGTTCGATGTCCCCAGCAGCTCACGGGTGCCCAGGCCTGCCTCCTGCTTCTGACCGCCTCCTGGTCATCTCCATCTGGACGTCCCTGCAGCACCTCAAGTTCAACGCCGCGGAAACCAGCCTCCTTGTCCTGCCTCAGTCACTGCCTCCCTGTCCCTCAAGTCACCTAGGTTCACCCCTCACGTCTAACCATCTGCCAGGAACAGATGATGACTCTTCCTCAAAGCTGCCTCCAGAGCCAGCCCCACGCCGTCCGTCACACCTCCTTTGCGGGTCCTTGGTCAGCCAGCTGGGCCGGGCCCTTTCACTCGGCTGTGAGGTGCCTTTGCCATTCAGGAGTTTTACACCTTTACGTTATGTCACCTACCGACATTTCCTTTCTCCTCTAGTACCTTTACAATTGATTTTTTTTTTTTTGAGACAGAGTCTCACTTTGTTGCCCTGGCTAGAGTTGAGTGCCATGGTGTCAGCCTAGCTCACAGCAACCTCAAATTCCTGGGCTCAAATGAACCTGCTGCCTCAGCCTCCCGCGTAGCTGGGACTACAGGCATGCGCCACCATGCCCGGCTAATGTTTCCATTTTTAGTAGAGACGGGGTCTTGCTCTTGCTCAGGCTGGTCTCAAACTCCCGAGCTCAAACAATCCGCCCGCCTTGGCCTCCCAGAATGCTAGGATTACAGGCGTGAGCCACCGTGCCTGGCCTACAATTGATTTTTAATCTACCCAGAATTAATTTTTGTGTTTGGCATGTGGTAGACTTTTTTCTTTTTCCTAGAAGCAGGTTGTCCTAATTGTGTTTTTTTGTACAGTCTCGCCTTTCCGCACTAATTTCAAATGACACCTTGAACACAGTCTGTCTTTCTGCATATTGAAGAGTCTGTTTCTAGACTTCCTGAACACGCCACTCATCTCGGGTCTACTCGTATTTCTGCATCAGCACCACAGCTCCGTTCATTTTGCCATCTGGTAGGGTAAGTCCCGCTCTTATTTCCCCCAAATTTCTTAGATTTACTCTTTGAATCAACTTAAGTCCTTAAAACAAATCCCATTGGGATTTTAACTTTACTATGTTTTTAGATTAATTTTGGAAGAATTGACAGCTTTACCAAATTTACCCTGGGACCTGGTAAGTCTCTCCATTTAAACTGCAAGGTGGTTTTTAATGTTCTTGAAAATAGTTTTATAATTTTATTAGTCCTTGCACATCTTCTTGCTACATTTATTTCTAGGGATTTCCTAGCTATTGTGAATGGAATCTTTTTCCATTATATTTTCCAATTGGATATTATTGGTATATACACAAGCTTATGATTGTTTAATATTTTACATCTGATCACCTTACAAAACTCCTTAATTATTTTTTGGATTGTTTACCCGCTGTTTCTCTTAGATTTTCTGGGCTATGGTAACTTGCTAACTATTTTCTCTGACCTCTAATCTATCCTTCAAACCGAGACCAAAATCCCCCTGTAAGGCAGAACCGGCTGAGCTGCTGTATTTGCTGTTTACCGTCTTTGCCAGCGCCCACCACCCAGACGATGCCCCCACTTCTCAGCCTTGTGTTCCGGCCCTGCGGGAGCTGGTTCTGACCCGCCGTTCCCCTCCCTCTGACCGCCTGGCCTGCTGGGCCGGCGCCTGCAGCTCCACTGACAGAGGCTTGCTTGAATCCGGTCAGGGCCCTGTGCCTCCACCCAAGCCTCTGCCTACACTGCCCCTCCCTGCCCCGCTCCGTCTGCTGGACTGCTGAAGTCCAGCGTTGCCTTGCTCTCGAAGCCTTTCCCTAGCTTCCCAGGCAGAGTTCCTTGCTCTGCTTGTGTGCTCCAAGAGCTCTTTGCAGAATCCCTTTCTACATCTGTCACACGACACGAAGTCGGCCAGGTAGACTGAACGCCTAAGGTAGGGACCAGCCTAATTCAAGGCGCCCAGTACGAAGCCTGGCATCATCACAGATATTGAATGAATGAACGAATGAACAAATGGGCAGGAAAAACTGAACGAGAAGAAAACACTTGGTTAAATTCTACTTTGCTCATGAAAACTCCTGTGTCTGCAAGTGACTGCGCCCGCCTCTGAATTCTAAGGGCTCTTGCCCTCACCCCCAGCACCTTCCGCCCTGAGGAATAGTTACTTATAGGCAGCGTGTACCTCCTAGGCTGTCCCTGGACTTCGAGGCACATGACCTGCCTAGCTGCTGTCTCTTCCCCCTGCCAGGGCAGCTGGGCAGCATTCACTAGCTTTGCTATGAGGGAGTAATGGCGGAGGAAGAAGAGGAAGGACCCAGTCTGAGTCTCACCGGTGGCAGCCTCCCGCTCTCGCAGCGTCTGATCCACATAAAGCCGGGTCTTTCGGGGCACATTCAGTTTCGTGGCCTGGGCTGGTGGGGGTCCCACCTCACCTCCCCCCTCCACAAACACTGCTGTACGCTTCAGGATCTTGATAATCAGGCCACCGCCTAGGGAAGTGGACAGACGGGAACAGGTTTATCCTCCCCACATTCCCATTCTTTTGTCCCAGACAATCTGCCTATTTCTGTACGTGTCCATCTTCCTGACAAGACTGTTTCTAGAAGGAGTGTCTTAATAGTTTGATTGATTGACTAATTATTTGTTAGTTTATTTTTAGAGTCAGGGTCTTACTCTGTCACCCAGGCTGGAGTGCAGTGGCATGATCACAGATCACTGTAACCTGGAACTCCTAGGCTTAAGCGATCCTCCCACCTTAGCTTCCTGAGCAGCTGGGACTACAGGCACAAGCCACCACGCCTGGCTAATTTTTTCAGTTTTTATAGAGATAGGGTCTTGCCATGTTGCCTAGGCTGGTCTCGAACTCCTGGCCTCAAGTGATCCTCCTGTCTTGGCCTCCCAAAGCACTGGGATTATAGGTGTGAGTCACTGCACCCAGCCTCCTAGCATTAATTCATTCATTCATTCAGCATCTACCAGTTGAGTACTGTGACATTCCTGGCACGTGGCAGACACTGGGCAGACTGGGTGAACTAGAGAAATACAACCGAGCCCAGGGCCTGGCCCCGGGTGGAGACAGCAAACTGCTGCTGATGTACCCAGCAGAGGCCCAGCCTGTGAGGTTGCAGGCCTGTCGGCCTTGCTTCCACACCTCTGTCCACCCACGCTCCACGCCCACCTCCTCCTCCTTCCCTGTCCTCTCGCTCCCAGCTCCACGGCCCTTGCCAGGCCTGACTCCCCTCACCTCGAGTAGTCATGATGAGGGTGTTCTCTTCCCGCCCATAGCGGCCAAAGCAAAGGCTGGTCACGGCGTCCTACGTGGAGACATCAGAGTTTAGTTGGGGAAATAGCTTGGAGAGGAAAGCAGGACAGGAGATAAGGGTGGGGGAGATCCCAGATATAATAGAGGAGATGGGAGGCGAGGCCAGGGGCAATGCTGCCTCTGCAGTATTTCCTTTACTCCTGCCCTCCCCTCCAACCTCACTGCCACGGCCACAGTTCCGGACTAAACATCGCTGGCCCTCACTTTTGGGGTCAGCCTCCTAACAGGTCTCCTAGCCTAGTCTTTCTCCCCAACCTGTCCTTCACAGGGCTGCCTTTGCTGCCTTTCTTTCTTTCTTTTTTTTTTTTTTTGAGACAGGGTCTTACTCTGTCGCCCCAGGTAGAGTGCAGTGGAGTCATCACAGCTCACTGCAACCTCAGCCTCCTGGACTCAAAGTGATCCTCCTGCCTCAGCCTCCCACCACAGGTGCATGCCACCAAGCCTGGCTAATCTTTCTTTTAAAATTATTTTGTAGAGATGAGGTCCTGCTATGTTGCCCAGGCTGGTCTCAAACTCCTGGGCTCAAGTGATCCTCCTGCCTCGACCAACTAGCTGGACTACAGGTGCGCTCTGCTGCCTCGCAGAACCACAGATACGGCTAGTCACTGCTCACACATCTCCACGGCCTCTCTCCTGCTTGCCAGGACACTGACGGCCTCCCACGCTGGCTCCCACCTGCCTTTCTGTCAGCTCTCCCCTCTTGTCCCTTCTCCTAACTGTACACACCCTGTCCTCCCAGGACCTATGGCCCAAGCCAGTGGCTTTCAAATTTTATATTGTGACTCAGGACAATTTATATACACATTTCGCATGTGATATACTCTGAATTTTCTGTTCTATTTTTTAAAATGTTGCTGGTGTGATCCACTAAATTGATTTAATGACTCACAACTTAGAGTTTGAAAAATTCTGGTCCAAACTCATCCAACTACCTGGATTCTTTAATCAAGAAACTTCATGCCTCTCAGCCTTTGTTCATGCTGGTCCCTGTCTGGAATGTTCTTCCTCCATTTATCCACTTGGCAAACTGTTTTGAGGCCCAGTTGAATTGTCACTTGTTCTGTGAAGTGTCCTGTGAGTTCCATCCCCGTTCATCTCACCTCCACCCCACTGGGCCCCTCTGTGCTTTTCCAGCACTTTGCTGCGCTGCAGTCTGCCTTGGTTTTTAGTTTGCTACGTCTCTGGCTGTCACCTTAAGCTCTCTGAAAACAAGGACTTAGTCATTATCCTGTCCCCCTCCCCCAGTACAGTGACTTGTACATGAGGTGCTCAACCAAGGTTTCTGAAATACCTCAGTGTGGGGCCAGGAGAAGCAGCTAAGATGCCCCAGGGGTGGGACCAGGGCAAGGAGGAGTCAGTGGCAGATGCGGAGATGGGGCTCACCGGGGCACGGATGACGTTGAGCAGGGCCTTGTCGCGGTAAATGCGGACCTCTCCGTTGGCCAGCCCAGCCATGACGGCCTGCAGGCCCCGGGAGCGCTGCTCCAGGAGGTTCATGGTCAGGATGGCTGCGGGCATCTGCACTGTCCATAGCTTCTTCCCCTGGCAGGGAACAGCCGGTGTCTGTGGGGGGCTTAGGGCTCAGAGGGGAGAGAGGGGTTGCCGGGAAGAGGAATCCAGAGGGCTCTTCTGCCCCGGGGCACTGGGGAGACAGGAGTTGGGGGCTGGTGCCTGCCGGAGCCACACCTTGTGAGTGAAGCCGTGCAGGCTGTCTTCAGTGCTGCCCACCACCAGGACCTTGTGTACCCGGACAAGCCCCACAGGCTGGGCGCTCAGCTCGATGCAGTACTTGGGGTGCTTGGAGTCTCTGTGGAGTAAACACACACTTGTCCAGCCCCAGAGAAACCCTCTCTCCACTTCCTTGGCTGACCCTCCTCTTTTTAAGCCCCACAGACTAACGTGGGAGGAACTCTGGCCCCACAGCAGATGACCCTGGATTATGTCCACCTCTACCGCTTAGCAGTGTGACTTTAGATACTACCAAGTGTGTTTTCCTACCTTGTCTCCCTCCCGCTTTCACTATGGTGGTCTGTGTGATAACCTGGCATTTAATGGTTTTCAGGGCCAGGCACAGTGTGGTTCATTCCTGTAATCCCAGCTATTGGGAGGCTGAGGCAGGAGGATTGCCTGAGCCCAGGAGTTGGAGGCTGCAGCGAGCTATGATCAGGCCACTGTACTCCAGCCTGGGCGACAGAGCAAGACCCTGTCCCTTAAAAAAAACCAAAAAACAGTTTTCAGCGAGTTTACCTTAGAGCAGCCTAGCCAGTGCAAGTGGGCTTAGGCAGCTCGCTAACTTATCAGAAAAGGATGAAGGTCTGCCCTGGGTAAATGCACTGTTTTCAGTTTCATGGCCTCTCAATCAGTTTCCATCCTCCAGAAAGTGGGGGCTTCCTGCCCACTGACCCCAGGCTCAGCCCAGTCTTCTCATCACCATCTGATGACTGTGAGTCTCCCGTGGGTGTCTGGGCTCTTCCCAATCCACCCTCTGTCCAGCAGAGTAAGTTTGTAAAATGTCAGTGGATTATATCATTCTTCTGATTAAAGCCCTATGATTTTCCACTGCACTTCAGGTAAGATCGGAAATCTTTGCCATGCCCTCCAGGTCCTACGCAGGCAGACTCTGGTCTCGACCTCATCTCTTTCCACCTCCTCCCTGCCCACCAAGCTTGAGTAGCACATGCCAACGTCTTTCCCACCTTGAGGGTGCCTACAACACTGTCTCCTACTTTTTGAACAACCGGCTCCTTTTTACCCTTCGAGCCACGTCCTCAGACAGGTATTCCTGATCACCCTTACTCCATTATTTTTTCCCATTAAGCCTGCATTCTTCCTCCATAGCACTCACCCGATTTGCATAATATCTTGGTTTGCTGACTTTAATATCTGTCTTCCCCATGAGGGCAGGGGCTACATTTATTTTATTCATCAATATATCCCCAATACCTTGCACAGTGCTTAATGCATAGTAGGTGCTCAATAAATATTTCTTGACTTTAAAAAAAATGAATGTTATACAGCATATCAAACTAGTGCGTAAGGAAGTGTCCTGTACACTACAAGGTAATATAACAAATACAGGAGACTGTTTTATCCCCTCCCATTTCTGACTGCGTTGCGCCCCTACTACAGCCACCCAGCCTGGTCCCTCACTTTGCCAGCCCCTCTCACAAGCCTCCGGATGTCCCCTCGTGCTCATGGGCGCAGGATCCTTTACGAAGCTCTCAGCTCTTCCCATTCCCAAATCCAGAACCAAAGCCCCTGCTCATCTTGCAAGCCCCTGACCCCACTAGCTTTCTGAGCTGTTCCTTCAGGCCCCAGAGACCACGGACGTGGCTACCTTCTCAATATATAGATATTCCCATTGCGGCAGGCAGCGGCAAGCCGGAACTCGACATCAAACTGGCCGGAAGCCTCCAGGAAGACAGGGACGCTGGGAAGGCTCATCTGCAAAGAAGAGGCTCAAATATCCCGATTTCTCTGGAGTCCCCGTCCCTCCCGCTCCTGAAGTAACATCTGTGAGTTAGTTTCCTGTCTACAGTCCCAGTCTTCTCACTCACACCCTGTTGGTCACGGTATAAACTCATACAATTTTTTGGGGGGGGGATCTCGTCAACATGCAGCAAGAGCCTTTTAGTCTGTACCTTTGACTAAACTACGCCACTTCTAGGACTGCGTCCTAAGGAAGCATTGAAACAAGCACGCAAATACACTTGGGCAAGGAATTCTACAGTGGTGGTGTTATTATAATAGTAGTGAAAAATGGAAAACAACTTGAACAACAACGGGGGACTGGGTAACGAAGTCATGGTGCATCTCTATTATGGATATTGTACACCAAAACTTTAATAGGAGATATCTGTAGGTGGTGGGAGTTTTGGATATTTATATCTTTATCTTTATCTACAGTTTCTAATTTTTCTTCAATGAATGTGTATTACCAAGAACTAACTGGGGAGTGTGGGGAAGGAATGCAGCCTGGGCCTTGGGTGCGCTCAGGCCCAGACTCAACACTGACCTTGGCCAAAATGGTGAAGGCCTCAGGGTCAAGCACCAGGAGCTCCTTGTTCTCACTGCCCAGCACCAGGCAGGACACAGCATCCTCATCAGCCAGGTTCTTCTTCAAGGTGGTCATGGTAGTGATGACTGTCTACAGAAGGACTCCGGGGGTCACCCTGGGAACCCCCACTCACCATCCCCCCAGAAGTCCCCAAGATGCCACAGGAGGGAAGAGGGCAAAGGAAGAGGAAGTATCAGAGATGTGACAGAAGATTTATGTACAGAGGTTTTTATTGCATCAACAGCACTGATGAGCTCCTTTTTTGACACCCAGAACAATTCCATAAAAATGGAGTTCTTAGAGACTATTTAATGCTCAAAATACATTAGATACTCAAGGGAAGCAGGATTTAAAAGTGTATTTATGAAGACAATATACAAAAATGGTAAGAATGGGTATCTCTAGGTAGTGAAATTATAGTCGTTTATATAATATTTCTCCTTTATACTTTTCTTTATTTTCTAAAATTTCTGTAATAAAAATGTGTTATCTTTACCACCAAGAAAATAAAAGTTACATGCAAGCTATATAATGTTTTACAGCTCGATATTAAAAGCTGTTGACTGGAAGTGGAGAAGCCACTGAGCTTGGTGACGATATACACGGGGCAGGGCTGGCAGGGAAACAGCAAAGTGAAACTGCTCAGGTTTGGTTGTAGAATTTACCCCTTATGTTAAGTGCCCTTTAACAAAAAGTAAGTATTTTTTACAAGGAAATAAAAAGAGAAGGGGACATTACCTGCCGCTTGATGGACTTGGACTTGTGCTGGTTTACAAACGCCTCCATCTCACTCAGCTCCAGCTGCAGAAACCTGGACACGGTGGGCATCTGCTGGTGCCTCCTCAGGCCAGTCTGCAGCGGCTCCCCTCCCGCCCCCCCGCTTCTGCAGCCTCGGCCCCCACAGGGCCCTTACCTGAGTGACTGTACCGACAAAGGCACCTCTGCCTTCTCCCTGCAAGGAGAGGGGCCGGCATGGCAGGTTTAGTTGAGGGATGGGGCCCTGGGGTCAGAACGGATGAAGGAGATGGGGGGGTCTGGGGAAAGGTGGGCTCTCACCGGATGCCCTCCAGCATCTCCTTCAGGGTTAAGGGGTCGATCCGGTCCTGTGACAGCACGGGAAGGAGGGAGAGCCTGTGAGCTTGTGCCAGGCAGGGAATGAGGACACCCACGCCCTCAGGGAGCTCAAGTCCAGGGGCACCTCTTCCTTTCCACTTGCCTGCCACCTGCCTCTGTGCTGAGCCCCACACTGAAGCCCTTTATTTGAATCTCGCCTCGGGGCCGCGCACCACGCACATCATCCCCTTTATCCACTCCTCCCCAGAGCCTCCCTCTCTTGCTGCTTCCAGTCCTCCTTCTCTGATGGGCCCCTACCTTCTTTGGTTTCACCTCTCCCAAAGGTGGACAGGGGTGTGGCCAGTGCAATTTTCTGGGTTCTGCTCTCCAAAAGGCCTGGCTGACTGGCCCCCTGGGAGCCACTGCTCAGAGGCCGAGCACAGCACTTTGCCCAGAAGTGCCACCCACTACTGCTGTCGGGTATGGGCTGATCTCCTTGCCACTGGCCTACCTGGGAGCCCAGCCTTCTTCCTGGGAGCCCAGCCCTCCTCACACAGTGGCTCTCATCTTTTGCCTTCTGGTTCCCAGCCCCACGTTGTTTACCTCCTTGGCCTGATGCCAAACGTCTTGTTCCAGAGGGTTTGGAGGCAACTGGGGTAGGCTGAACTTGAAGTAGGGTCTAAGATTCTTATACACGTAGACACAAGGGCCTGAAGCAAGTGCCAGAGCGGGAGCCTGGGGCTCGTGTTGCTCCATGAGGAAGGTTGCAGCAGCGGCTGGCAGGGCAGGTAGCGGGCTTTCGGTCAGCACCCTTGGTCCTTTGAGCACCTTCAGGCGGGGCTGCTGCCCACCTGGGCCGAGGTCCCCCACCACCAGCTGTAGGAAGAGGATGGCTCATTCCAGGCTCAGGGTCTAAAATCCACTCCACTGACCCTCTTCTTGGGCTCAGTCTTTTTGCTGGTGTACATTGGTTCATTCCCACACCAATAAAGGCTTTGCCCTAAGGTTTACAAGCTGTGTGACCTTGGGAAAGTTGATTAACATTTCTTTCTTTTTTTTTTTTTTTGATTAACATTTCTGAGCCTCAGTTTTCTCACTTACAAAATGGAAATACCTATGTCATGACACTCGTGGTGAAAATCAAATGAGATAATGAATTATAGAACTTGGTGAGTGCTAGTGAGGAGTAGGTGGCAGCTAATGTTTTTGTTATTCATTCGACAAACATTTCTTACTGCCAGGCACTGTTCTAGACACCGGGACAGTGGCTGAGGTCAGTAGGGGAGGGATGGGGACAGATATATCTGAGCTTCTAAGGCCTGGTTTCCAAATGCAGGGCAGGATGTGCTCCGTGGACACAGAGAAGAGAACCAAACTCCTTGGCCTCTTGGTTTTCCACCTTCCAGCCCATCCTTCAAGCTGCTGTGGCTGCCATGCAAGTCCATTCTGAGTGAGGCCTGTAATGCCCCTCTGGTCTGGTTCCCAATTTGTTTCCTATCACCTTCCCATTGCTGTGTTCCAGCCAGAATGGGGGTGCCCAAGAGCATACGGGTACTGAGCATGCACTAAGTGGCAGGGACGACATCAGAAACTACCACATGCTTTCGTTCAACCCTCTCAACAACCTTGTGAGGTAGGTACTATTATTAGCCCTATTTCCCGAATGAGGAAGCTGCGTCTTAGAGATGTGAAGTAAAAGTCGCATAGCTATTAAGTGGGAGAGCTGGGACTGGAGCCTAGGTCTGTCCAAACCTAACACAAGTGGTCTTTACTACCATTTTATACTGGGCTCAACTTTTTAACTCCGCATCTATTCTTTCCGAATATGCTATGAACTTCTAAGCCTCTAGGCCTCTGTTTGTGCTGTTTCTTCTACCTGGAATACCTTCCCCATCCTCTCTTCCTTGCCTTCTTGATACACTTTCATTTGTATCAATGCCCCGTTTACCTGTTACTGCCTCCTGGTGCCTCCAGATATTCAGAATTAATTGTTCTCTCACTGGAGCTCCCATAATACTTTCTACATATTCTACCTTAGCATCCACTCACTCACTTACCCCGCAAATATTCATCAAGTAGCTACTTTGTGCCAGGTACTGGGCTACATGCTGGGAATCAATGGTGAACAAACGAGCCATTAAACACACTATTACGTGAAGACATTTAACATTTCATCTTAATTACTGTGTCTGTGGTTTCTCCACCCCTCACTGCTGTAAACCCAGCAACAAACACAAACTAGATGTTCAATCAATATCATGGATGAATTAACAACGTGTCTCTTCCCGACTATGTGCTGATTCATTTCTGAGTTTAGAGTCCCTACAATGCCTGACACAAAGTAGGGACTCACTATGCATTTCTAACTATATGCTGAATTATTGAATGCATTATGGACAGGAATTTGGGGACAAAAACCACCGAGTCCTACTGTACTCTCTGTGTGGGGTAAGATTCCAGGACTATTGTCTAGCTGCCCACATAAAACACCCATTGTGGGGTCACTGACTATGGTGAGGGCTGACCTATGGTGGAAAAAGCACAGGATTTAGAATCAAACCAGGTCTGCCACTGACAAATTCAGCACACTTAGCCACTCTGAAACTATTTTCCCTCTAACGAAATGGGAATAAACAATATCTGTGTATATGAAAGTGCCTCACAGGCCGGGCGCGGTGGCTCACGCCTGTAATCCTAGCACTCTGGGAGGCTGAGGCGGACGGATGGTTTGAGCTCAGGAGTTCGAGACCAGCCTGAGCAAGAGCGAGACCCCGTCTCTACTAAAAAAAATAGAAAGAAATTATCAGGACAACTAAAAATATACATATATAGAAAAAATTAGCCAGGCATGGTGGCGCATGCCTGTGGTCCCAGCTACTCGGGAGGCTGAGGCAGAAGGATCACTTGAGCCCAGGAGTTTGAGGTTGCTGTGAGCTAGGCTGACGCCACGGCACTCACTCTAGCCCGGGCAACAAAGCGAGACTCTGTCTCAAAAAAAAAAAAAAAAAAAAAAGTGCCTCACAGAAGGTCTGGTCCAGAAATACTCAATACATATTAATTTACTTTCCTTTATCCCAATATATTTCTCAACCTTTTAAAAATGTGTGCCTTTTAAAATTTATTTCTTTATTTATATTTTCATTTATCTATTTAAAATTAAATTTTAACCTCTTTATTATGGAAAATTTTCGATCATATACAAAAGCAGAGACTCACATAATGAATCCCTATATACACGTTATCCAGCTTCAACAATTATCAGCTCGTGGCCAATCTTAAAATCTATGCCCTTCTGATAAACATAAAAACTCTCACTTCCCTCCCTTTTACTTTCCCTCCAGATTCTAATGCCTGCCCCAACCCAGGGATCTGCCCTACCAACAAAGAATCACGTTAACTAAATTAAGAGGATTTGCCTTAGTAGAATCCCCAGAAGCATTT
This sequence comes from Propithecus coquereli, assembly GCF_000956105.1. Lineage (NCBI taxonomy): Eukaryota > Metazoa > Chordata > Mammalia > Primates > Indriidae > Propithecus > Propithecus coquereli. The sequence continues at coordinate 6,899,070 of NW_012136081.1, forward strand.
TGATCTGCTTTACTCTCTGCAGTCTGTATTATGAACTTGATAAGTTCTCTTCATTTTCCACATAAAAATAAAATTTAACACTAAACGTGCTTTTTCACAGTACACGTGAATTCCAGATTATGCTGAGCCTCTTTGGAGCCATTGGGAAATCTCACTTCTGGGTACTTCCCCCGTCCCCCCAACTCTCTTTCTGCTGGGGTGATATGCTTACCTTGTGTTCCCCATCCCCATGCAAATCTGCCAGCACTGGAAAACACAAAGGGGCCAAAACCAGGGTCTCAGAATCCCAGAGGCTTCACTACAGGACCATTATCTAATTCCCCCATTCCCCCAGAACCCAGGGTTCATGGTTCCAGAGACTCACCCAGGCAGGCGGAAAAGGTGTGGATGTTGGCCACTGGGTCATAGTGTGCGTCCAGCCATTTCGAACTGGCCTCATTGCTGGGAGTTGGGGGAAAGAGAGTTGGGGAGTGAGTCCCACAGGAGGGAAAGAAAACGGAGCTGGTGTCTGACAGGGAGCTCTGAACTGGGGGTACAGAACGTCTGGGTCCAAGTACAGGCTCCGCTACTGACGTAACCTCGAGTCAAGACACACACATGCACTTCTTGGGCCTCGATTTCCCCCATATGACCTCTAAGAGTCCTTCAGGAACTGCTAGCGCTGCTCGAGAACTGCAGGAGCCCATAGCCCGGGGACCAAGACACCCTTTTTACATCTGTGGGAAAGGAGGCCTCGAGGATCCCCGCCTTCACCTCTCAGCTCGGCCGCTGTCGGAATCCGAGGAAGACGCCGCAGCCATCTTCGCAGGCGTCGTCCTGGCAACCGGCCCCGCCCCCGGCGCCGCGCAACGCTCAATAGCGCCCGGGCGCGGGGAAGCGCGCGTGCGAAGGTTCCGGGCTCGAAGCTTTCCCAGCCAGGCTCCGGAGCCCCGTGCGGGATGTGCTGGCCTCCTTCCTGGGTTCCGCCCGGCGGAGGCGCAATCACTCTTCCTGGCATTCGATTTTTCTTTACTCTTTCCCAGGCGGAGCCACCTTTCCAGGGTTCCGGGCCCTACAATCCCTGGGTCAGCCACAGGGCCCTCTGGCTTCGAGGTCCGGAAAGGAGTCCCTTCTAGCGTTTATGAGCAGCCGAACGAACTCCGCCTGTCTTCGTCTTCGCGGTTATCCCGTTGAAAAGGGGCCATGTCCTTTCTTGCTGCCTTACTGTAGAGGTCCAGGCTCAGAGAAGCAAAACACGAGGGTGAGGGGGCACTGCAGAGGATTCCGACCGACGTTGGGGGTTTCCAGATTTAAGGTTCCCAGAGTACTTAAATGCAAGACATGCCACAAAGGAGGGCTGTAAAACTGTCATGTTCAACTCTGAGACTGTATTCTCATTCAGAGATGTCAAATCCTGCTGTGGGTGGGAGGCTAAAAATGGCGCTCCCATCCGCTCCCCAGGCCTCGATCCCACCGCCCTGCCGGGAGTGAATGACAAGTGAGACAAAGAGGCAAGGAGGAATCACACATGTCGCAAATACGGCGGTGGTTTCTAATATTTATTTTTCTGGTTATAAAAGTAATACATGAGGAGCATTGGATTTGGTGAGAATGTTTTGAGCCCTGGTTCTGTCACGTACCACCTGCAGGATCTAGACAAGTCACTTCTCAGAACTGTCATTTCCTCATCTGGGAAACAGGATAGTGAGCCCTGTTTTGCCCACTCCACAGACGGCAGCACAGAGCAAATGAGATAACAGAGAGGAAGCACTTGGTAAATTGGAAAGTGCTGACAAATGGCAGGGGTTAGTGTCACCACCCTCAGCTGAGGTAGCACCAAGGTCCGAGCTCCTGCCCCTCCCCTAGCCCCTAAATACACACCCAAATGCAGGGCCACTTGCAGCCTTGGCCTGATGGAGTGGCGGGAGGGGCCGCGCAAATCTTCCTCAAGCCTGGCCAGATGGGGCCTCACTGGGGCTGCTCCAAAATCGGGCATCAGCTGTGGCCAGCTGGGTGAGGACCTCCTCCAGCTTGGGCCCATCCTCTGGGAAGCGCTCGGAGAAGGATCGGATGAGGCCAGCAGCCGAGGCCTCGTATTCCAAAAGCTGTACTTCTGAGCCTGGGGAGGAGATGGAGAGAAAATAGCAGCAGGGAAAGGGAACAGGGAAGTAGAATCATAATAATAGTTATAACAATCATAATCCCAGGAGCAGCTAGTTCTTACTGAGCTCTTATCTTGTGCCAAAAACTGTGCTCAATGTTTTAGGTTAATGATCTAGTTTAATCCTTACTATGACCCCGTGAGGAAGGAAATACTACAGGAGGAGGATTAAATGAATTGCTGCTTTCATTGATTCAGTCACAGATTTACACCAGGTGCCATGCTAGGTAAAACAGATACAGTCTGTGGCCTCTGGCAGTCCAGCAATCACTTCATCTGTCTCCTGTGGGACCTTGGGCAAGTCCCAACCTCTCTAAGCCTAGGTTTCCACATCTGTAAAGGAACTGTGGAGATTACACACAATAATGCATTGAGTGGGTGCTCAACAATTGCTAGCTACCACCAGCATCATCATCTCTGGGCCTATTTACTCATCTGTTAAATGGGGCTGCTGCAATGGTCCCCTAAATACTCATGGGAAGCACTCCCCTCGAACACACTTCAACTGCTCCACCCTCTCACGGTGCCTCGTCATGCTCTGTGGCATTGCCGGGTGTTTAGTATAGAAGACCACAGGCTCTGGGCTCAGATAGCTGGAGTTTAAGTCCTGCCTCTGCCACCTACTAGCTGTGTAACCTCAGGCAAATACACAGACCCTCTGTGTCTCATTTTCCAGCCGAAGAATGGGGATAATAACCACTCCTCATTGGGTTGTTGGGAGTTAATCCATGGGAAGTTTTTACTCAACACCTAGCAAATAAAAGTCCTCAAAAGTTAGCCATCATCATCATTGTCGTCATTTTTTTTGAAAATCCAACCTGTTCTTCAGGTCTAGTTTAAACGTCACTTCCTTCCCAGAACCTTCCCAGATTCTCCTGGAGGTAGATGTGATCTTCCCTCCTCTAAGTGTTCAGAGTGCCGCTTGTTATCTTCTGGGCACTCATTAACGCTTCTCTTGTATGATTATTTATCTCCACGTCTTATCATCCTAATGACCTGTGAACCACTTGAGGGCAGGGCCTGGGTCCCATTCGCCTCGGGATCCCCAGTGGCTCCCCAGTGGCTGGCACAGGGCTGCACACATCAAAACAATAGATGATACTGTCCACGTGGCCGGCATGATTCGCGCAGCTCCAGTATGCCAGGCCGTGTGCTCGGTGCTGGGGTATGCTGTTGCTGCTGTCACGGAGATGAGACCGACAAAATGGGTGAGCGTGATGGGCGCAGAAAGAAAATGAAGTTGGGTGACAGAACAGAGAGGGACCGAAGGGGTCACTTTTAGGTCGAGAGGTCAGGTTCAGCCTCTCTCAGACTTCTGAGTTGCCATTTAACAGGGACCTGAATGACGTGAAGAACCAGGTTCTTCTCAGGCAAAGGTCTGGGGCGAGACGGAGCCAGGCAGAGGGGGCTGCCGTGCAAAGGCTGCAGAGTGCAGCGAGCCAGGGGCGGGAGGAACAGAAGGGCCGGTGCCTGGAGTGCGGCGAACCAGAGAAGGGGCCGGCAGGGGTTGGGCCAAATCCCAGGAAGCCTCTGCATGGCCTGGTAGAGTCTGGAATGAGCCTCTTAATACATGCTTATTCCTCACCAGTAACTGGTAGTAACTTTTATAGACGTTATTCTACTTAACCCTCACAACTGCCCATAACATACGGAAGTGAGGAGCAAATGCTCTTAATTTGACTCTTGGCTCCTCCAGTAAAAAGGGATAAGCCTTGTGCAAATTCCTTTGTGCCTCAGTTTCCTTATCTGTAAAATGGGGATAACAAAAATTCCTACCTCACTGGGTTACTGTGAGGATTTAAAAGGTTAACCCATGGAAAGCACTCAGAACGTTAGGGAAGAACTTCAGGCTCACTGCAGTATCAGCAGGCAACGACACTGGCTTTATGAATGAAGACACCAAAGCCTAGAAGGGTGAAGTGA
>NW_012136081.1:6904957-6908778 GCF_000956105.1 Propithecus coquereli
TGTCTCATTTGATGTGCAGACAAGGTAGGTATTACCATTACGCTCTTCTTACATTTATTTTGAAAATACTTTTAGAGACAGGGTCTCACTCGGTCGCCCAGGCTGGAGTGCAGTGGCACAATCACAGCTCAGTAAAACCTCCAACTCCTGGGCTCAAGCAATCCTCCTGCCTCAGCCTCCCGAGTAGCTGGGAATAGAGGCGCACGCCACCACACCCGGCTAATGTTTTTATTGTTTATAGAGAAGAGGTCTAGCTACGTTGCCCAGGCTGGTCAATCGGTCCTCCCACCTCGGTCTCCCAAAGTGCTGGGATTGCAGGTGAGCCCCCTGCCCAGCCTCACTCTTATTCTTAAAGGATGACTTTACTGGGTATCGACAAGTCATCTACTCTCAGCGCGGTGCCGCCATCGTCCCGTTGCCTGCAGCAGCTGAGTCCGCGCTCAGTTAATACCATTCTGTTCAGGTCACTTGTCTTTATTCTTTGGCTGCGTTTAGGATTTTCTCCACATCTTTGGTGTTTTGCATCATTCTGTGATGTTTCTAGATAGGGCTTTCCTTTGTCCGTCTTGGGATTTCTTGAGCCTCCTGGATTTATGAATCGTTGACTTTAATCAATTCTAGAAAATTCTCAGCCACTATCTCATCTTACATTCCCTCTCCTACCTTTTCTCTCTGCTTTCCTTTTGGAACTTTGGTCAGAGGCACATTAGTCCTTCTCATACTCTCCTCCGTCTCTTAACTTCTTTTAAATTTTCCGTCTTTGTCTCTCTGTGCTACATGCTTTATAATCTCTTTTACCTTCAGCTGGACCTACAACCTGTAACCTGCCTTTTAAAATTTCAGTGCTTATCTAGTTTATTTCAGAGTTCTATTTAGTTCTTTTCCAAATGGCTGACTTTTTGTGGGTCTGATCCTTATTCATTCTGCCAATCCTCAAGTGGCAAAGCAAGACTCAAACCTCGGGCTCCCTCGGGGAAAGCCTCTTAGACCCAGGTGTAGAGCGACTTTCCCTCGCCCTGGAGTCAATAACACCAACTGGGATCTCCCAGGGAAAGGCTAAAGCGAAGGTCTCACCTTCCCCTTCTCCGCAGTACCCAATACCCAGAAGGTGCTAAGGACACATTCGTCACACTGACACATCAGACCCCAGGAGGTCAAACTGGACAGTTGGCAACAGACGCCAGTGGGAGCCAGGAGGTATCACAAACGAGTGATCAAGGCAGGTTCAAGTACCAGGGAGTGGAGGACCCAGGCAAACCGGAGAGTCCGCGCCATGTCCAAATGCATCGTCCACGCAGGAATTAAGCCTGCTGTCTCCAGACCTTCCCGGAAGCCAGAGATACCGACACCTAACCTTTGCCAATGTTACTAACACGAGGTGGGCCAGAAATATGGCTGTGTTGTGAGCCCTGGCTGAAGCCCTCCATGCTCAGTGTCTCGCTATTTTGCCCTGGGCTTCCCTGGGGGCTGATACAAGAAACAGCCACACCAAGAATGATTTCATATTCCACCTTTTCTGTAAAACTACTGCTGAGAGACCCCATTATGCAGAACGATTCCTCCCGTAGAGAGACCCGCCTGGCTCAGTCTCCGGAAAGGGCTGCCAGAAAGCTCTGTGCTAATTTAGTGCTCAGCTACAGTTCCGTGTTGGCCTAGGAGTTGGTAGGTTTGATTCCTCCATCTAATGATTTGTTATTATTATTAATAAACTTCATTTTGGAATAATTTTAGATTTGTAGAAAAGTTGCGAAGATGGTAGAGAGAGTTCCCACCCGCCCCCTGCCCAGCGTCACCTGTTGTTAATTCTGACACAGTTGGTATATTACCATTAGCTGAACTAACACTTTATTTGGATTTCACTAGTTTTCCTACTAATGCCTTTTTATATTCCAGGATCCAATCCAAGATACCACATTGCTTTGCATCTAATGATTTTTAATTTCTAAGTTACTTTACTTTAATGGACAAATATCTTTTATGGAAAAATGCCATAAATCCTTAAGGAGACAAGTGGGAATAAAATCGCAAAGAGATATGGTGATTTATGATTCTTGATTTGTGATTTAACTTGTGAATTAAAGGCTGGGCCTTTTACAGGTAGAAAAGGCCGCAGGACCCTGTGCTACGGGAGGGTCCGTACTCTAGAGAGTGGCTCATCAGCGGTTCTCACCTTTGCCGGAGTCAGGATCGCCTGGAGGGCTAGCAGACTTGCAGGTTCCCGGGGCCCGGCCCTCCGAGATGCTGATCCGGAAGGCTGGAACAGGCCTGAGAATCTGCATTTCTAACCTGCTCCTGTGGGTGCCAGTGTTGCTGGTCCGTGGACCATAAACTTCTGGGTCTCGTGTTGCTCCGGCTTGGATAACACGACATTCAGTTTGCTCAGTTCTGCATGTACGATGTTTCATTTAATCAGGTGTAACCCACTGACAGGTGAGAAAAGTGGGGCCCAGAGAGATGAAATGTATCGCTTCAATTACCCAGGCGGTCAGCACTGGCACCAGAACCCTGAAAGTCTTCTGGCTCGCAGCATCCCTGCATGAGAGGGAAGCCAGGGCTGTGCTACCCACCATCCTTTCCCTCCTTCACTCACCACGCTCCAGGCCTCCTTCTGTCCCTCAACCCACCAAGCTCACTCTGATCCTAAGACTGGCCCTTGCATTTGCTGCTGCTTCTGCGCTCAGATCTTTTCACAGCTGGTTCTTCCTTGGCACTCAAATTCCAGCTCCACTGACACCTCCTCCAAGAAGACTTCCCTGATTACCCAGACTAAGCTGGACCTTCCTTTCCCCTCTAATCACACTCATCATCACATCACACAGTTTTGTTGTCTTTGCAGCTCTTCTCACGATCTGAAGTTATCTCGTGCACAGACTGCTTACATGTTTACTGTCCACCTTCCCTCACGACAGCCTAAGGAACTGCTCACAGCCTAGTCTCAGTGCCCGGAACATGGTGATGCTGGGTGTAAAGACTTAATGAATGAACTGACCAGGAGCCTATGAGGAAGTGTTCACAGGGTAGGGAACAGGGCAGAGGCCGGCAGGTGCCCTCCAAGGTGAGACGCCTCTGCTTACCTGGAGTCTCCGCAGAAACCGCTCCAGGGCGGGCCTGCCCACAGACCGGATCTTGCTGCGGTCAAGGCGGACTCGGGCATCGGGTCGCCCATCGGAGCCTGTGGTGGGAGTGACGGTCACCAGTCCCTCGCCAGCCTCCAGCAAGACCCTTAGGATCACAAATCGGGCCTGCATGTGGGCCTGCAGGGGGGCGGAAAGGGGTCATTTGCGGCCTGGATCAAAGGCTCGGTCCAAGCCCTGCTGTGCCGAGCGTGCTCGTTACTATCAATTATCGCTTCACTCACTGGCTCCTTCTCCTTTTCTGCCTGTTCCTCTTTGCTCAACTGCTTTCTCCCTCCTCGGCTCATAGGGTGGGCAGGCTGCCTTGGGGGACAGTGAGGCCGTTTCCAAGCAGGACCTGGTGCCCTGTGCTCCTCCTTGTCACCCCTGCTGCTCCAGGTGCCCCCTGAGGACAGCAGCTACCCTTCAGGGCCCCCGAGCACTTTCTCCTCCACAGTCTTGTTTGTGCTCAACAGTGGGACCACGTAGGCAGCATTATCTCGTTTACAGACAACAGAACAGGCGCAGAGAGCTGAAGTGACTTCCTCAGGGTCACACAGCTGGTAGAGGAAGAGCCAGGACTCAGATCCAAGATTCTGGGCTCTGAAACATGTGTTCTTTTAATGACATAATATTGTCTCCTTATTTGATTTTGTAAGCAATGTTCTATTGCTGGCCTGTAATCCCAGCACTTTGGGAGGCCAAGGC
>NW_012136081.1:6909518-6952132 GCF_000956105.1 Propithecus coquereli
GGACAGACTGCATGGGCTTGAATCCTGGCTCTGCCTCTCGGCAGCAAGTTACTTAATCTCCTTGTGCCTCAATTTCCTCCTCTCTAAAACGAGGATAATGACAATACGTACCTCCTGGGGCTGACACTGGAAACAAAAGTTAATTAACAGAAGATACTTAGAACTGTGCGCGGCAGAATGAGTCAACTGTCAGTAGCAGTAAAATCATCTCACTGACTCACCCTGGAAGGAGGCCGGGGAGAGATCACGGCTCCCCTTTCGCAGGCGGGGACTCTGAGGCTCACGAGAGTGACTTGACTTGCTGCCTACTGTGGAGCCTGGGACTAAACCCAGTCCCCCTGCCTATGGGTAAGGTCGCACCATCCCTGCACCCGGAGTCCTCATCTTGGCGCCCACTGCAGCTCCCTCCCACCTCCTGGGGGCTCCCCGCAGCCCCACCTGTCTCCAGCTGGAGACCTCAGGGGTGTAGAACTCCAGGGCGAGCAGCCCAGCCCGGACCATGTTGAGCCAGTTCACGTAGATCACGTCTTCTGCGTCAGCCCCCTCAAAGCCAAAGATCCTGGGGAAGGAGGGGCGGGTGACAGGGACGGTCAGAGGCTGCCCTGCTCTCCCGGGCAGCACCCATCCCTCCAACCCCGCCGGCCACTGCACGGGGCAGCCCACCCCTCCGGCCTGCTGCCCGTACTCCAGCACTTGGGGGTGGAGGCAGAGGTAGAGGCCCACGCTCTCGGCCCGGCACTCTTCGTAGCTGGAGGCGATATTGCTGAACTTGCTGTCCCAGGTCTCCCCGCTCTGGTACCAGCTCTGAATCTGGGAGGGGAGGCCCAGAAACCAGGCTTAGGGGCGGCTGCAACCCCAGACGTGCCCACCCTCCTCCAGCACCCCGGGGGTCGACCGAGGCTGCCCTCACCTGCTCCCCAGTCTCTGGGTTGATCACTGTCTCCTGGTCAAAGTTGAACGCTCCCTTCTCATCCTGCAGACACGGCGTGAGTGAGGGACGGGCCTGGCCCCGCTTTCAGCCCCAGCTCCATGGCCGAGGAGAGGCTCAGGAAGGCCGGGCGGCAAAAGTGGCACCTCTGTGCACATACTGACACCTCCAAACCCAAGTTCTGCGACACCAGCTGCCTCCTCAGAGCCCTCGGGAGGGGGAGAACCAGAGCTGCCTACTCCACGGCACAGAGAGGGAAACTGAGGGCTAGACAGGGGAGGGACTTACCCGTCGTGTGAAGACCCAGACCTGGTATCTCCAGACCCCAGCTGGACCCCAGTGGATGGGCCAGAGAGCCTGGCTGCTCCTCCCACGTGCATCCCAGCCCACCTCCTGGCGCTGCCAGCCAAGCCACGGCGTCATCCCCTCCGTCCCACCATGTGCCAAGCGCATCCATTTAATCCTCAGAACCACCCTCCAAGAAAGGTGCCATGACGACCCCACTTCAAAGATGGGGAAACTGAGGCTCAGAGACTAAGAGCCCCAAACTGGAATCAGAGCACACAACCCGCATGTATCCCATCTCTTGACACTATTGCCCGTTTGCTGATGGCCTACTGTGTGCCAGGGCTTATTATCCACTTTCCCTTTTATTCCTTTCAATAAGCCACAGAGTAGGGGTCAGGACCCCACTTAACAGGTGGGCCAACTGAGGCTCAGGGAGGGGAACTGACCTGTCCAAGGCCACAGGCTGGATAGAGCCCGGACAAGGCTCCAGGCCAGGCTGCTGCCCCATCAGCTGCTCTCTGCATCTTCCTGACTCCCCGCCAGCGCCGTTCTGCCCGAGCAGGAAAGCACCCACCCATGGCAGCAGGCCCCACCCGCACCCTGTGCTCTGATGGTCCCTGCCATGTCCCATCTCTTGTCACCTCCACTCTGGGGATCCACCCAAGCTTTCCTCAGCCTGCCAGAAAGGCTGTCTGCCTTTGCCACATTCCTGAGTACATGTGGGGGTTCCAGCCACTCCCACCAGCTGGCAGGAAAGGCCGCTCTGGGGAGAAGTGGCTCCTTACAACAGCTGGAAGGGTCCAGCTCCAGGGAACAGCAGTGCGAAGAGACAGCGCTGCAGCCTCAGGACAGGGAATGTCCAGAGACGGCCCCGCCCAGCCACTGTGCCCAGGGCTGCTGGGCTCACACCCTCAGGGTGAGCTTCCGGCCTGAGTCGAGCAATCCCTCCTGGTGCAGGGACAGCAGCCGGACTGTCCCAGAGGCCCCTCGACACCCACCCAGTCGTCTGAACTCCTGGCACATCTCAGGGGAGGGCAAGGCAGGGTCTTCCCTGCTTAGGGGGCTGTTTTCCTACTAAACCCAAAGCCCATAAGGGCCGAGACTGGAGCCACCTCGCCCTGGGCAGGGCAGTCGTCAGGGAGGGGACTGTGGGCCTCGCAGCGGAGGCAGCTCCTGTGGGCCCTGGGGCCGGCCACTGCCGTCTCACCTGCACGAAGAGTTTGCCGCTGCCGTGGCCCAGCAGCTCGTGCAGCCCAACCTGCACGTCGAAGGACGGCCCCTTCCACTGGAGGTACAGGTCCTGCCGGGACAAGCAGAGACCCACGCTGTCCACCGGCGCCAGCCACGCAGCCTGCCGGCCTTCCCTTCCCTGCCCCGGGCCGAGGGCCCGCCGGGGTGCACGTGAAGGCTGACTGTGCTCCGGCCCCACGGAGCCCATCTCGTCCTCACAGTGACCCAGGAGGGAGGGACACTTCCACCATGTGACCAGTGAGGAAACTGGGCCTTCAGAGCGGCACTTGGTCACAGGGCCTGGGAGCGGCAGAGCCAGGACCAAAGCTGTGCTCCCGCTCCACTGCTCTGGGCTGCCTGTCTTCCCCGGTCCACGGGGGCAGGTGAGGCCCAGCGCGACCCCCAGCCTGCTGGCGCCCACCTTGTCGTCCTCCTCCAAGAAGGTGAGCTTCTCACGCGGCGTGGTGTAGGCCACAGCCAGCACATTCCCCAGCGACACATTCTTAAAGCCTTCTGTCTGCCGCAGGTCGTCGTCTGGAGAAGGCAGGGAGGGACCAGGGAGAAGGGGCAAAGGTCAAGGGTCACAGACAAGAGGAAGAGGCTGGGCCGGTGTGGAGAGGGAGGGGGCCCGGGGGCTGGGCCAGGGACACGCACAGTTGGGGATGTTGATGCCAGCAGGGATGCCGGAGCCAGCGAAGGTGAGGACATCCAGGGAGGTGAAGTCGGGCGTGAGGAACTTGTCCTTCTCGAAGGCTGAGGGCCAGGGCAGCTCCTTCAGCAGCTGCTCCGCACTTGCCACAAGCCGCTCAAACTTGGCGCTCATGGCCTTGTTCACCATGGCCACGAAGCCTGCAGGGCAGCGAGGGGCTGTGGCTCGGCAGGGTTCTGGGAGGGCTCCCACGCCATCCCACTCAACCCCGTAGCCATCACGCACGTATTGACCACCTGCTGTGTGCAAGGACCCCGTGCTGGCTACTGGGGACAGCAGCGACCCAGGCCTCGGCCCTACCAGATGAGGACCTGGCAGGAAAGCTGTCTCCCCCTCAGGCCCCCTGCGTCCAGGGGCTCACACCCACGCCCTGAGGGGGTCGTGCTCCCCTCCCTCCTCCCAGGCTGAGTGCTCTGGCTTCAGCATGTGGACACTCATCCCACGTCCAGGGACCAGGGGGCATAAGGGCGGGCAGAGCCACGACCGTATCCTCGGGCTGGACGCTCTGCCTTACACAGTGGGTCCCGTGGGGCGTGGGGGCCGAGGCAGCCTGCCTCCATCCCAGAATGACAGCACCAAGTCAGGCTCACAGTCACAATGCCCTCCCACTCCCGGCCACTGGGTGCGGCAGTCTGTACGCGTTATCTCACTCGTGCGCACAGGCTGGGTGATCGGCACAGGGCCACACAGCCGTGAGTGGCAAAGCCGGGCTTAGACGCACGTCCGTCCGTCTGCCCGGAGCCTGGGCCCTGACCAGACACCAGAGGCAGCACAGCAAAGTGGCTCAGAGCCAAGTGCCTGGGCTCGGCACCCGCCAACTGTGCCCCAGTTCCCATGTCTGTTAGGTGGGAGTAAAAATCCTCACGGGAGGATGACTTGTAAACGAGTGGACAGGTAAGCTTTGTACAACGGTGCCTGGTGTGTGCGAAACAATCCTTACCACGGCTGCTGCTATTGTCATTACTACAGCCGAGGGAGACTGGGGTATGAACCTGGACATGGGGGAGGGATTCCAACCTGATCCCCCCACCCCACCCAGCAGTTACCTTCAAACTCTCCTCGGGAGCCGAAGGGGTCGCGGTAGCTCTCGATGAACCCGATGTAGCTGCAGAGAGAAGGGCAGAGGTGGAGGAGGGGCGGTGGGCGGGCAGTGCAGGGCTGAGGCCGGCCCTCACCTCTCCACGATGGGGCCTTTGTCCTGGATCCAGAAGCGGGAGCCCCTCTTGTGGGCATCGACAGAGCCCTGGGTGAAGCTCTCCACGTACTGGGCCAGCATCTGCTCCTGGTGGCTGTTGGCTGCGTACGCCTGGGGGTGGGCAGGGGCCGCTCAGCCTCGGACCACCCACCCGTCCCCATCCCGTCCCGAGCCTGCACCCCTCGGCCCCCGCCAGTCCTACCTTGGCTTTCTCCAGCTGCTCCACCACCTTCTGCAGGATGGGAGCATAGTCCCCGCGGGTCACCTGGAAATGGCTGCCCCTGAATTCGTAGCTCTTCAGCTTGGAAGTCACTTCGGAGTCCAGGGCAGGCTCTGAGGAGAGAGGAGTCGCGCAGGGAAAAGGCCAGTGTGAGACACCTCCGCAGACTTTCCACCACAGCACTCTTTCACTCTAAGATCGTCAATGGCTCCCACTGCCAACAGAAATTAGCAGACGCTCTCATCTTCAAAAAAATATGTATTAAGTCACATGCAATGTTCTAAGTGCTTTATATGTGTTCACGCATTTAAGCCTCACACCAGCCCTGTGGGGAGGAGAGATTATTCTCTCCATTTCACAGATGGGGAAACTAAGGCACCAAGAGGCTGGAGAGTGGCAACCTGGATTTAAAAAGACAACCAGGCCCCAGATACGGTCACAGTGGTCCTCATGAGGCGACAAGAGGTTGACCGGGGAGGTGGGGTCGTGACAACAGAAGAAAGCTGTTGGATGGAGTGGGGAAGGGGCCAGAGCCCAGGAGTGCAGACAGCCTTCTAGAAGACAGAAAAGGCAAGGAAACAGATTCCCCGAGACTCCAGAAGGGACACGGCCCAGCTGACCTTGATTTTAGACTTTAGACCTTCACAACTGCAACAGAATAAATTCGTGGTAATTTGTTAGAGAAGCAATGGGATACCGACACACTGCTGCATTTTGCCTGTTGTCTCCAATCAATAAAAGATACCTATAAACGATGTAAAAATTTAAATAAAAAAGACAGCCACAGCCAAGCATGGTGGCTCACGCCTAAAATCCCAGCACTTTGGGAGGCCGAGGCGGGAGGAACGCTTGAGACCAGGAGTTCGAGACCAGCCTGAGCAACATAGTGAGACCCCATCTCTACAAAAAATAGAAAAATTAGGGCGTAGTGGCGTGCACCTGTAGTCCCAGCTACTTGGGAGGCTGTAGCAGGAGGATCACTTAGACCCATGAGTTTGAGGCCATAGTGAGCTGTGATGACGCTACTGTACTCCAGCCCCAGTCTGGGTGATACAGTAAGACCCTGTCTCCAAAAAAAAAAAAAGACAGCCATGGTACTTCCTGTCTCACTTGCTCTTCTTACTGTGACTTCTCCTATTGAGATGTAGGATCAGTGTATCGACGTTCCCTCCTCTTGACGCTGGGAGCACAGCAGAAGTGACGCCACGTGAGTGCCAAGGCTAGGTCACAAGAGGTGGGCCAGCTTCCACCTGGCTCTCTTGGGACGCTCACTCTTGGCGCCCAGCCACCATGAGCGATACAAAGACACCCCGTGAGGCATTTTGGTTGACAGCCCCGCCGACAGCTGGCATCTGCGTGCAAGTGAGCCTGCAGATGACTGCAGAGGCCCAGACGTCACGGGGCCAGCTGCTCCTGCTGTGCTCCATCCACCTTCCTGACCACAGAGTCTGGGAACACGAGAAGGTAGTTTTGAGGCACCAAATTTTAGGGGCATTTGTTGTACAGCAATAGACAACCGATCCACTCGGGCAGCCTGGCTTGAGCCCAGCTCCTAACCACTTACCTTCTGTGTGATGCACTCCCGTTTCCCTGACCCACGCCCTTCTTCCGAGTCAAACCAAACTGCCTGCCGAGCCCTCAGCTGTCCCCCCGCCTGGGGCACAGTCCCCATACATCTTTATTCACACACCGAGGAGCTGAGCATCCACCAAGTGCCAGCACGCGGGAGACGAGGGCGCGGGAGGAGCGGGAGGAGCGTGCTGACGGGAGGGGGAAGGGCATGGCTCAGTTACGGGGAACAGGAAAGGTCCAGGAGAAGCAGCATCCACGCATGGCCCAGAGGACGCGGGGAGCGGGCCAGGGAAACACAGTGGTGCCGGGCCCTATGCGGGAAGGGCAAACAGACCCTGCGAAGGCCCACAAGGGACATGAGGACTGGAGCTGCTCTCATAGTTGGAGCAGAGACTGAGCAGGCGGTTGGTCGTGGGGGACGTGAGGTTGGGGCAGGCAAGGAGCTTGCGGGTGGGGAAAGAAGGGCCAGGTGGCCCAGGGCCACAGGGCCTGGCCATTTCTGTCCATACTATGTCCACTTTCCCCTCGCCCAGCTTCCCTTTGAGAATGCCTCCCCCGACTCCCAGTCCAGGTGGTCTGGGCCACCTCATCACTGGCACTGGGGGAGGCCTGACACCAGGTTAAGCCAATCAGAAACTTGTCCCTTGCCTGCCCTCAGGGACTGGTTCACACATAAACATGAGACCCGACAGGCAGAAACCAGAGCCACTCAGCCACCTAGGCCTCACGCAGGAACTCTGGGGAAAGGACCCTCTTCCTGCTGGAGTGGCAGGGTTGGTGGCCTGGGCCACCCAGGTCCAGGAAGGCCAAGGTGGGAGTAGAGGGGTGTGAGGAGTGGCTGCTGGGCCTCGCGCACCTGTGCCAAGCACGGAAGCCAACCGCACGTCGTAGTGGGCCTTCCCTTCCCGGTCGACCTCCTTGAAGAGCCTCGTGTTGTAGGCACTGAGGTTCTAGAAAAGAACAAGGCAGGGTTGGCTGGGAGGGGACAGAGCGGGAGTGGCCAGGCCAGGGCCGACTCTCCCACTCTGCTCCGTAGGTCGAGCGCTAGATTTTACCAAGCACCGACTCAACTGTGCCAGGCACCACGTGACCTCAGCCAACCCAAGGCTGCCCAAGGCGGCACCGCTTCAGACATGGAAACTGGTCACACACCGGGCTGCTCAGCCGGGACTTCCACGGGACACACAGACCCCAGAGCCCCAGCTGGAAGCTCAGCCTCGCCCTGTCCTGAGGCTGTCCTCAGGGATGGGGAGAGGGCTCCATCCCTAGCACGTGTGGGGTGGGACACCTCCCTTGTCTGTGCCCGGCTGACCTCTTAGTCAAGAATTCAAGTCTTTTCCGCCACAAGGACCCAAGATGCCGTGTCTCTGGGCCCGAGCAGAGACCCAGGCACAGTCACCGGGGATGAGGGATGGACCCTCAGCCACCCCCTGAGCTCCCCAGCCCCCACACCTGTGAGTCCAGAAAGTCTTGAGCCAGTTTGGCATCTTCCATGGTACAATTTCCAGAGAAATAGGTGGTGATTCCCTGTTGCGGAAGAGAGGCATGGGGAGAGGAGTTGCCGAGGTCGGGGGGGGGGGCGGCTGAAAGCGGCTCCGCCCCGAGACAAGCCCCGGGGGGGGGCGTGCAGGGACAGCCAGCAAGTCCCTTCCCAGGCTTCCTGTACCTCCTCTCAGCAGCCTCCACCCTGTCCCTCTCCATCTCTCTCTCCCATCCCTCCAGGAGAAAACGTAAAACAAACAAGATGCTCGTCTCCGGCCTCTCCCAGGGCCCGGCCCCATGCAGCCCAAGCGGCCTCCAGAGCTGGGAAGCCTGGGACCCCCTCCTCCGCCCCCTCCACCCCCCAGCCCTTCTTTCCTTCCCTCCTCCGCACACAGCATCCCTGGTGCACAGCGTCCATCTGGGAGGATGGATCTGGGAGGAATGTCGAAGAGCGTCCACCAGCCTGCTCCCCACCTCACAGACGACACACCCGCGGCCCACGGCGGGGAGCAGCTTTGCCTCAAGAGTGTGAGCAGAGCCCACTGTCTCCCCAGCAGGTGCCCTTCCCACCCTCCACTGCCCCCGCCACTGGGCGCCTCACCTCCTTCCCCAGCCCGAGGTGTCGAAGCCTGGGCTCCAGAGAGAACATGAGCTCCCCGCACGCCTGCCACAGGCCCCTGACCTTCTCCGGGTGCCGCTGAGCAGCCTCGCTCCCCAGGATCACACGTTCCAGCTTCTCCTGCAGGGCAAGGGAGGGCACTGGCCCGGTCACACCACGCGAACCTGCCCTGCAGAGCCTCCCCACCCACGCCCGAGCTCCCCCCATGGCCTAAGACCTTCGGCTCAGAGCGTGGTCCATGGAGCAGCAGCGGCCATGCCTGAGAAATGTCGAACCCGGTTCCCCCCACCCCCGCAGATGCGCTTAGTCAGACGCGGCATTTCAACAAGACCGCAGGCGCCCCGTGTGCACGCTAAAGTCAGAAGCCCTGGGGTAAGAGCCGGATGGGCTCGAGACCCGGATCCCGGGCAGGGTGCGTGCTAGGGCTTCTCCGCGGTTCCCTGTGATGACCAACAGGCTCCATTTTTGCAGGTGCCTAAAAGTTCACAGAACATTTCCGTGTTCCGCCCCTGTTCGACCTGCAGATCAGCACGGTCGGGAAGAGCTGTGCTTTTCCTCTATGCGTGAGGCTGGGTGACACCCACGGTCACGCAGCACGGCAGTGACAGGGTCAAGGCTCTGCCCCAACTGTAGTCAGGCTGGGGCTCCTTCTACCGCATTCCCCACTCCCACCCACCGGCCCCCTCTGCCCCACCTTCCCCACACACCCTCAGCTCACCTTGGGCAGGTTGGGAACAAACTTGGTGTCACCGAAGGACTTGTAGTTGCCCATGTTGGAGTAGACACCCGCAGCATAGACCAGGAACGCCTGAGGGGGAGGTGGGCATCAGAGACCTGGGGAGCACAGCACCCCCTTCCCCAGGGACGTCTCCTCCTGAGATGCCAACACCAGTACGGGTGAGGCTGGGAAATCTGGGGGCAGGACCCAGATCCCGGGAAGCTCTCGCTGGGCAGCTTGAGCCGTCTGCCCATCCTGTAGTCAGGGAAGGTGATTTCTCAGACTGGCCAAGCCGGCCCGGTCGGGCGCCAGCCTGCTTTCGGAGACCGATCTGCACACCCTCATCGTCCAGCCAACTGGTCTTCTCGGCAGTTCCCACACACACCACCCAAGCACTCGCCCGCCTTGCTCCTCCTACCCCCGGCACGCTTGCAGCCGTCTGGGGCCTACGTCCCTTAAGGCCCAGTTCTAACACCATCTCCTCTCGGAAGCCCCAGACCTATCAGGCAGCTGGCCTTGGACGCATCGAACGTTAGAGCTGGACAGGGCGTCCATCATCCATCTACTCTGGCTTTTGCCGGCCCCAAATCCTGCCTCCCTGCCTCTGTTAACAAGACCTCGATCTTCCTTACCCCAGCTGCGGGGATGGGCATGTAGGCCGGCTTGGCCAGTCTGAGAAATTGCCTTCCTTGGCTCCAAGGATGGGCGCAAGGCTCCAGCTGCCCAGTAAGAGCTCTCCCCAGGCAACTTCCCATTGGCAAAGGGCCTCCGCCTTACACTAGGGATGGGCCTGCCTGGACCCCTGGAGCCCCCTGCTGGACGAGGAGAGAAGGCCAAGCTGAGAGAGGAAGGCTGCACCCCAAGGGGGCCCTAACCCTGACGCCAGTCATGCCCGAAGCCTACTTGAGCCCTCGGCTTGCAATTATGTGAGCCAGTAATTCTCTTTTTCATTTAAGCCAATTTGAGTTGGCTACTTGCAAACCTAAGATTCACCCTGAAAACAGTAATGCTTGGGTAGCACTTTTCCATTTATAAACGTTTCCACAGAGATTAGCTCTTTTAAAGAATGAAACAAGGTCTCGAGATGGGAAGTGATTACCTAAAATTCAAAAGAGGTAGAAGAAACAGCACCTCAGCTTGGAGATAAGCAATACAGTCCTTTTATTTCACACACAGAAAAACAGGCTACGTTCTTGCACGTTCTTGGTGGGGCTATAACTTGGCAAAGCGTTTTCAGAAAATGATTTAACGGAATCAGTCAAGGTATAGAACCTGTGACCCAAAGTATTTTCCACTTCTAGGAAAAGATATTACACACGTGTGCAAATATGCTCACCATGGCACTGCTGGTAGGAAAAACAAGAACCACCGAAACGCCTAGCAATGAAGGAAAGCTTCGGTGGATTGTCGTGCACACTGCTGCGGAATGCTCCACAGCCGACAAAAAGAACGAGGTAGGTTTATATGTTCCCCATGGCAGTTCTCCAAGACGTGGCATTCAGTGAAAAAAGCAGGACACAGGAGAACATGACCTCGTTCAGGTAAAAGAGCAAACAAGGAACTGACACACGTGCGTGTGCACGCACAGGTGTGTGATACACAACAGGGGACTGAAAGGGCTGGATGCACCACCCCAGTCTCAGCAGTTACTTCTGGGGAGGACACCGAGAATGAGTTGTCTTTGTGTTTTGTTTTGTGTCTTTCCTCACTGCTGCAATGCACTAAGAATTCATGCATCGCTTTGCCAACAGATCCACAGACAAAAAAACCTAGAGGACAGATAGAACATTCTGCCCAAGGACACACAACGTGGTAAAGAAATGGTCCAGAACCCAGACCTCCTGTTTCCTACCCTGAACTCCTTCCTCTGCCTTCTCTGAATCGTCACCGCTGTTTCCTTTGTCACACTCTCAGCAGCCAGCATTTACCTTCGAGTCAGGCACTGTTCTAAGTGGGGCGTCACAGCACTGACAGGTGTTTCTCATTTTACAAATGAGAAGACTGTGGCTCCAGGAGGGGAGGTTCCTGAATTTGTAACCTTTGGTCTAATCCTACACGTACTCCCTGGAAGAGACAGAGACTTTTGCACCCCTGCATCCTGGTCCCTCACACCCAGAAGCAACTCGGGAAATGTGGGTTGGCCTGAGAGAACTGACCTGATACTCCTCCTCGGTGAGGCCCTCAGCCAGGGCGTGTTGGCGCAGTTGGTCAGGGTCCTGCGCGCGGAAGAGGCGGCTGAGCAGGGCGTAGATGTAGGGGGCCTCGGGGGAGGTCTGCAGCAGCACAGCCAGGCCTCCGTACCAGGCGGCCCGCGACAGGTGGTGGGCATAAAGGCGCTCTGTGGGTGACAGCAGGCGGAAGGCCTCACGGCAGTCCAGGCTAGATACGCCGATGTCATTGGGCAGGATGTACTGGGTGTCCGCCATGGGCTCTGCTGGGAACCATCACTGTCATCATTTATTACACATCAACCGCACACCGGCTCTGAGCTCTTACGATCTCATTTAATCCTCCCAAAGCCCATGCCGAAGGGAATACTATTGTACCCATTCACCAGATGTACTCACTGAGACTCAGAGAAGGGTGGTTAGGTGACTCACTCAAAATTTCAAAATACATTGATGGGCCATATTTGGAATGTAGCCCCTCAACCTTAAAGAATGAATTCAACTACTTAGTACTACAGATGGGGAAACTGAGGCTCAGAGAGGCTAGGAGCCTGGCCCAATCACACAATGGAGGGGTGAGCAGCAGAGACCCTCCTCTCTAGACTCTTAGCCCAGGCCCCTCCCTGGGTCTCCTCCTCCTTCTCTGACCTCCTAGCCTCTCTATTCAGAATTCTTCAACACCCCTCACTGTGTCCACAGGGACAAAGTGCCTGGCTGCCAGCTGGAAGACTCAGGTTCTAATCCTGACTCCACCAGACTTCTAAAAGTCAAGTCAATTGCTTCACTTTTCTGCTGTTTCCTCCTCTATAAAAATGGGATGATAATACCCCCAACTTCACCAAGTGTGTGCACAAATTAGACGAGGCCTCCCTGGAGGAATGTACCCACAGCAGTAAACGATCTTCCTTGCGCTCCTTTCCGCCCTCACTGCTCCCGGGGTCTGTCCCACTCTCATCCCTCTAACTGCCTTTTCCTGAGCTCTTCATTCTCCTACCCTTTCCGTGTGCTCGGCCAGGGAAGCCACAGATGTTCAGAGCTGAAGAAAACCCATTTTACAGATGGGGAAATTGAGGCTTGGAGAGGCCAAGCAACTTACCCAAGGTCTTACTGCCCCTTTGGGACCCGGGGATCTCCCAACCCACGGCATTCTCCACACCCCCCTCCTGGCTGGGAATGAGTTTCCAGCCTTTCCCCCGACTTTGGAGGCTCCGCCCCAAAAGCACAATCTCCCGGGTTCTGAAAGGGTGTTAACTCTTTGCTGTCCGGAGCGCTCCTTGGCCTCGATGCTGGGATGAATTTGGAAGGGGCACTGGAGAGTGGGTAGAAAGGAAATGATTTTGCACTCAGTCCAGCCTCGCCTTGGTCCCCGGGAAGGACACACTGTGACCCCCAAACCCGGGCACCGCGCCTCACCTCCAGCAGCTGCTCTGTTCGCAAACTCACTTCCTGCTTCCGGCTCCCCCCATTCATTGGGGCTCTGCGAACCCCGCCCCCACTGGCCAATTGTCTGGCCCCGGGGCCCGGATGGGCGTCAGCTCCAGCCAATAGGCGCGCCGAGGAGAGCCTCTCGTTCCCGGCGGCTCCCACCCCCAGGCGCTACGGGGTGGCGCGGGGATCTGCCCCGGTGGCCTTGGCCTTTTGTCCGCAGGCCGCGCTCGTGCCGGGACCGGGAGCTTCCGCTCCCCGCCTGGCAGCGGCCTAGTCCCACGGACGGGGCTCGCAAGGTCCCCGAGCTCGGGCGGGACCGTCGCGGGCATCAGGGACCGAGCACCAAGGATCCCCCCCCCCAACGCGCAGCCCCGACCCCTTTCCCTTTTGGGGTTTCGCCTCAGAGTCCCCTGACCTCAGTTTTACAGGGGGGAACCTGCGGCTCTCCCTCCTCCCTGGACTCGCGGCCCCGGGGGTGGGAACTCGTCCGAGACCGCGAAGCTCTCGGTGCCGAGAATTGAGGCTACGGGTGAGCGGGCTGAGGGGTCCCGCCGCGCAGGGGCGCCGGGAAACGCCCCGAGCGCCTCCCTGCAGCGCCACCGACTCGCCCGGGGCCCGGGGGCGGTCGCCTAACGCTCCCGAGCCGGTGTCCTCCGCACCGAGGCGCGTGCAGGGAGGGTCCGTCAGTTTCTTGCCTGCCTGGTGCTTGATGGCCGAGAAAGCCTCCTGCGACCCAGAACGGCAGCCGGGGCGGAGGCGGGACGCCGAGGTCCTCTCTTAGTGCGGTCTGGGCTCGGCCTGAGGGTCCGGGTCAGACTGGGGCGCAGCCAGGTAGTCTAAGGTCGAATCAGGCCTCCGCCACCTGTCGTGGCTTTATGGGGGAACCTGGCTAATAATTGAATCCAACCCGAGGGACACTGTAGGCTCATGCGTCGCCTGGGCAGTGCCGCCCCCTGTGGCCGTGCTGGGCTGGGTGTTTGGAGACGGAAGTCCGGCACTCTCCTTGCCACGCGCGTCGGCCCAGGCGGCGTCTGCCACCACAGACTCCAGTTTCTCCTTCACAAAGGTGCCCAAGGCCCCGCGTGGCGCAACAGTGCTACTAGCTGTCGGGTTTGATGATGACTGTCGCTATATGGGGGAGCTCCATAAGTTGGTCTACGACCTCAGGACTGAGTCACCCCTCTTCTTTCCTGTGCCTCAGTTTTCGCTGTCTTTAGAAGGGGTATGAACTTGACCCGGCAGAGTGAAGTGTACACAGGCAGGAGGTAGTGCTGCCCGCCGCCACCAGGGCGCAGCTCGGGCAAGCAAACGATCCACACTCTTGGGACCTGCGACCGAGCTGCATGCTCGCATTGTGGTGATTACAGCCAATATGGGCACTCACTGCGGGCCCTTGCTAGCAGCTTGACGTGGAGGATCTCATTCAATTCTAAAAACCCTGAGGATACCATCATTTTGCCCATTGTACATACGGGGGAACAGGCTAAGAGGTTCACTGATTTCCATAAGGCTACGGGCACGTTCTCAGGTGTCCCTGAACTGGGCCCTAGCCTTATTCAGACCTTCCACCACGCTGTCCCTTCCTCCTGCCCTAAACACACACACACACACACACACACACACACACACGCAAAGCAGTCTCCTCACTGGAGCATAACCCCGCCAGCCTTGTCTCTTCCCCATGGGAATGAAAAAAGGGGTAGGTGAGGACATAACATTAAGTGTCTACTGTGTTACAGGTGCCCTCCACACATTCACAACCCCCTGGTGAGGTAGGGACTGTTATTCCATTTAACAGTTGAGGAGACTGAGGCTCCAATAGCTGGCAAGGGCAGAGCTGGGACAAGACCCAGGGCCCTCTGACTCCCTCCGCCAACACCTGAGTTCTCCCAGCACCAGGCAGGTCCCCTTCTCTTGTCTCTCCTCCCAGATCCTGAGGTTCCCCGCTGGAAAGCGGGTGACAGTGTTCCCCTGCCTGGTTCCCTACTGGGTCAGAAAAGAGAACACCTGGGAAGAGCTGGATTTCTAGTGCTTTGGGGGCGGGGAGGCTGAAATGCTCCCACACGGCTCCAGCCTCCCCACCCGCCCTGTTGTAGCCCTGTTGTAGCAGTGTGATATTCGGGAAGCAAGGATCTGCTCACATCCCCCTCTCCCCGCACCCGCAGAGGCGCCCTCTGTTCTCTCAGTAAGCCCAGGTCTGGTCTCTCTGGCTCCAGCCAGCTGTGTGGCCTTGGGCAGGTCCCTCCCCAAGGCTATGGCATCTGTCTTCCACTGGGGACAACACCCAGGTCAGGCCTTTCCCATCTCCAGAACACGTCTATCTTCCTGGCTTGCTCCCCCCAGGAATGGTCTGGGGGCAACCCCAGCAACACCCACAGCTTGGCCCTTGGCTCACAGGGCGAAGTGACCTGTAGCCAGGATGACTAGAAGCCCAGTTCAGACTCCGCCTCCATGGCAACCATCCCTACCCCCCCATTCCCTTTTTCTGCCGCTGTGCGCACTGGGCTCATTGGTTGTCAAGCATTTTCCTGCTACACCATGCTATTCCCCTCACCTGGGCTGCCCTCCCAACTCCTCCCTTCCTCTGGAGACACGGTGCCACGCAAGACGCAGCTCAGGCCCCAGGTCCTCCCTGTGCCTTCTCCCTCCTCAGAACACCTCCAGCCTGGCTGCCGCCCCACTGCATCCGGCCCGGGTGCAGGGGTCAGCACGGTGGTCAGCTTCCAGCACGGACACATGCAGATCCCTCCTCAGACCAGGAGCCCCGGGAGGCAGGGCCTTGCTCACCGCAGGGCCCTGCCTGGGGCTGAGCATGGAGCAGGTGGGTGTCCACCAATCCAGTCTCCAAAACCCTGCTGGTGTGGAAGAGCAGCGCAGTGCGGTGGGGAGGGGCGGGCTCTGACGCCAGATGGGCAGCTGTGGATTCCAATCCTGGCTTGGCCACTTTCTAGCTGTGTGACTTGGAGCACGTGCCTTAATCTCCCTGTAAACACAAATGGCAACACCGCCCTTCCTGGGGTCACTGTGGATTAAGGAAACCTTGGAAGCAGAGCCGGGTGCCTGGTGAGTGCTCAGCGAGCGCAGTTATTATTATCATTAGCACAGTGCGGGGCACAAGGTGGGCATTCGGGAACGATAGCCCTTGTGTCACAGCCAACGCTCTGGACCTGCGCATCCCTCTCCTTTGTTGACTCCTGACCGTCCACAGTGAGGTTCACAATCCTCCATCCAGCATCTTCCCCAGTTGGCAGGGCCGACCTCTTGCTCCAGCCCCCTCCCTGCCCCCTGCAGCCCATGCTCCAGCTGCCCTGAATCTGTCCCTCAGTTTCCTGTTTGCTGACACCCGAGCCTGTGCAGGCCCTCCCTTCTGCCTTGAGCACCCTTCCTGTCCTGTGGACCTGGAAGACTCCAAGCAGCCATCGAGGCTGAGCTCCTAAGCCACCTCCTCTGCGAAGCCCCCTCCCCCGCTGCCAGTGAGGACTGCCCCACAGGCCCTGACCATTCTGTGATCCTAGTGCTTCCCAGCACAGGAAGCTATGCTGTCATTTGACAACTTTGTCGGTACTCCACTAGGCTGTGAATTCTGCCCCTGGGGGCCGGGGGGACCTGGTCTGATTGTCCTTGTGTCCCCAGAGCCCACTTGGCATGGAGTCCAACCCATAATGGCTGTCAGCAAATGCCAGTCCCAGCCTGCCATCTACCCAGCGCTGGCTCCAGGGCTGGAGGCACTGCACGCATGCGGGACACATGGGATTTGGGTGGGCAGCTGAGCAGCGAGGTTTATAGAACCCAGGGTAGCAGCGGGAGGGATGAATATCTGGAACTGGGTTGGCAGGCTCAGGGCACAGCCAGCCTAGGCTGGGGGTCAGGGGTCCTTGGCCCCTTCACCCCCCCAGGGGCACACAGTGTAGGCGGCATGACGTGGGACGGCCCAGGAAGGGCAGGGGCACGGGGCTGGGCTTCCCTCCATCGGCCCAGGGCAGAGCTGGTGCTGAAGGCCCCATCATTATGACGGGGTGACGGGGTAGAGAGATCCCGGGGACCTCCAGACTTAGGGGGAAGGGCACAGCCCATCCAACATGTTCATCTGGCATGGCCATGTGCCAGCAGCTAGTGTCCCACATGCAGAGCTCCCTCTGGGCTGCAGGAGGTGGGGTACTGGACGGGTAGGTGAGCACAGCAGCAGGGGCCCCAGGGAGCCTAGTCCAGCGGCCCCTGGAAAATGAGGCGGACACAGCCATGCTCGCCGGTGAGCCAGGCCCCACAAAAGGGGCAGGCAGCGTGGAAAGCATGGGTGCCATGGGGCAGCGGTGTCTGGGCCCAGTAGCGGGCAGTCTTCTCAGAGCAGACATGGCCACAAGGCGCAAAGGCGTGGCTGGGTGGCCCAGGGTCCAGGCAGAGGCCAGCCTCCTGGCCGAGCCACAGGGGCACGTAGGGCCCCACGAGGCGGCAGAGAGGACATTCACGCTCCTGGGGGCCCCGCTCCCGCCGGCAGCCCCAGCCATGGTAGCCGTGGACGTGGCCGCAACGGACATAGACCCAGGGCTGCTGCTTGTCGGGTGCTGTGCGGCCACGGGCCGGACTGGGGAAGGCCAGGGTGCTGAGCCCCACGGGGCACTGGGGCCTCGCCGCATTTGCCTCCTGCCGCTGGGCCTCCAGCTGCTTCAGTGTGGGTGCCCGCAGCAGCCCCGCTGGCGTGCGCCACAGCAGCGTGGCCCCGCACAGGTCGATGAGGGAGCCGTCCTGCAGCACGTTGGATTCGTTTTCCACCTGCAGAGGCAGCAGAAGGGCCTTACTGCCCAGGAGGCCCCCAGCCAACCCGCCTGTCCATCCCACCGAGCCTCCCAGGAGAGGGCAGCCTGGGCCAGCAGGATGGGCTGGAAGGCCACATCGGAGGGCAGCAGCGCTCCCTAGGCCTGGGCTGGCCCTGGCTCCCAGCAGGGCATAGGCCTTGGTTTCCTCATCTGTCTAATCAGGAGGTCTGGACCCAAACAGGTTTTTAAAATGTTTTCCAAAGTGCCCCCCAATGGCAGGGGCAGGGAACACTGGGCATGCTGGATACTGAGCTCACAGCGGCTGTCCAGGGACTGTGGTTAAAAGCAAACTCTCTGGAGCCAGGCTGCCAGGTTTGGGTTCTGGCCTTACTGTTTACTAACTGTGTGTCCCTGGGGCAGCAGCTTCACCTCTCTCTGTCTTAGCTTCCTCATCCTCAAGATGGAGGCACCCCCCAGTGTCTCAAGTGGTTCTCATGAAGATTAAACGAATCAATCGATGTGAACACCTGGAACGGTGCCTGGCACACAGTGGGTGCTCGAGGAGTGTATGAAACATTCATGTGCATAGTTTTAAAAAATAATGCTTCCCCAAATCTCCCAGTAGTGTTGATGCTCTAAAAAGATAAGCCACGCTTCTCCCTGAGGTTTTGTGGGATGTGCTTACACCCAGGAAGACCACTGCATGGCCCATTTGAGGAGCATGGCCAAGTGACCTTGGGCAAGCCCCTGCCTCTCTCTAGGACTCACGGCCGACTCCTACCCTTAGTTCTCTGATCTGTACCCTGTGGCACTTCCACTGCCACCTGTGTCACAGCAACTCCAAGGGCCCTTCCCTGCTGGGAGAAGAGAATAAAGCTAAACTAGTCTAGGCTGGATGTGGTGGTTCATGCCTGTAATCCTAGCACTCTGGGAGGCCGAGGCGGGCGGATCGTTTGAGCTCAGAAGTTCGGGACCAGCCTGAGTAAGAGTGAGACCCCGTCTCTACTAAAAAAATAGAAAGAAATTAGCTGGACAACTAAAAATATATAGAAAAAATTAGCCGGGCATGGTGGCACGTGCCTGTAGTCCCAGCTACGCAGGAGCCTGAGGCAGTAGGATCGCTTGAGCCCAGGAGTTTGAGGTTGCTGTGAGCTAGGCTAACGCCATGGCACTTTGGCCGGGCGACAGAGTGAGACTCTGTCTCAAAAAAATAAAATAAAATAAACCCATCTAAACGTGACAGACACTATAAAGACTGCTAACACGCCAGGCTATAAACTGCCCACATAGGGCCAAGTGTCACCCTCCTAAGAGGGTGTGATTTTTTAAGCTGCCAGCAGTCTCAGAATTGCTTGGTACTACATGGGGTGCTTGTGTGTGCTCTACTTCAGTGCTCCCCAGTGCGGGGGGGGGGGTCTTAGGGACGCAGGTCTGGTCCTATCTGTGGGGCAAGCGGCACGTGCCAAGAACTCTCTGAGCCTGGGATTCCCCCAGATGGAGCTTGTTGGGGTTCCCTTGGGCAGAAGGGCTGGTGATCACTCCTGGCTTGGGCAGAGGTATGGGCAGATTGTAAGGGCCTGGCAAGGATGGGGGTGGGAACAGAGCAGGCCACCTACCAGCTTGCCCCGCTGCTGGGCTGAGCGGCTGTCCCGCAGTGTGTACACGTTCCCACAGACCGAGATCTCTCGCCAGACACCCGGTGCCGAGTCCTCGGAGAAGCCGCCAGCTGGGTGCATCACCAGGACTCCATTGGTGGTCAGCCCATCCATCAGGCCATCAGGGGTCCGCCATTTGGCTGCCCGCTCCTGGGACCACATTAGGGGTCAGATCACATCCCCAAGAGGCCCCCCAGCAGGCTGTACACCAGAGGTGCTGCCGCTCTACCCTCAAGTTCAGAGGTGGCCCAGAGAGGACAAGCATTGGACTTGCATGACTTGGGCATTGCCTGACCTCTCTGAGCCTCCCTTTGCTCACTTATTAAGTGGGGTTGCTAATCTCTGCCTGGGTCGTCATTAGGGTTACTGTGGGCTGGTCCATCACCCTGAGATGCTGCACCTCCCTAGCCTACCCCTTGGCTCACTCTCAGTTGAAGAGTAGGTCCCTGCCTGGGGGCTCACTCACTCCAAGGAAGATGTTGCTGGAGGCATCGAAGCCAGCAGCATAGATTCGGGCTGTATAGGGCGGCCGGCGGTTGCAGAGGATGCGGCAGGCGTAGCGGGAGATGGTGCTCTGGGCAGAAGGGCCCTCAGTGGCCCCTCCTCCAGGGGACGTGTCTGTTACCACAAAGTCGATCATGTTCTCCGTGGAGCGGCCGATCTGTAGAAAAGAGGGGGCAGGCTCAGGGATTATGTGCACAGGGAAGTCTCCTGGGCTTCCCAGCCCAGTGCGGCAGCAGCTCTCTGCACGCAGGGCCAGAGAGTGAGGCAACCAGGCCCTGGGGGTGGGGCAGCACCAACTCCCCGGGCCCCCTGGGCTCCCAGGTGGGGTGTCCAAGTCCAAAAGCCATGGTCTGGAACTTCTCCTTGTCTGTCACCCCACAGTGCTGGGGAGCACGCCACGCAACAAACACTAGTTGATGTGCTGATCGAACAGTAGAAGGGTGCTCAGATGTGAGCAGCAAATAGTGCAGTTTTAGTAAGTATTTATTATAGGCCAGGCACCCTGCTACACACCTACGTGCAATACCTCAGCTAATCTGCCCGGGGGTGGGTACTGTTATGGCCTCGCTTTCCAGATGAGGAAATTGAGGCCCAGAAAACTTAAATGACTCTTGCCAAAGTCACCCAGTGGTAAGTGACAGAGTTGGCATCTGAACCCAGCCATATGATTCTCACACCCGCACTCTGAACTCCGAGCTGTATGGCCTCCCGCACTCTGGGAGTCTCGATACAGCCACAGACTGGCTGTGTGACTCTGCAAATTCAACAGCCCATGCTGGGACATCCCCCATCCTCATCTGAAGAGCAGTCGACTATGCCGAGTGCCCCCTAAAGCATCTTTCCCGGGCCTCAGCCCTGCAGCCTCAGCCTGGAACGCCTGCAGAGCCTAGAGACCTAGTGGCCCCGTGGCCAGGAGGTTTGTGGAGGGGCCTGAGCATACCTGGAACATGTCTGTGTCGCTGTCGTGTGTGTACTCCACTATGACCGAGTGGCTCCGGGACAGTGTGTACGAGATGCTGTGCTGGCCACGGTTACTCAGTGCCTGGCGGGGAGAAAGAAGTCACTTTCCAGGGCATGTGGCAGTGAGAAGTGTAAGCCTCTGAGCCAGAAGCTGGAGCTCAGGTTCCATCTTTGCAGAGGGTGGCCCATGCAACAGGTGCTTTCCACGGGTTACCTGGTTTAACCCCTACAGCCACCCCAAGAATGGGGTTATCAGTCCCATTTTACAGCCGAGGGAACTGCAGGTCAGAGAGCAACTGACCTAAATGCACAGAGCTGGAAATAGTGGGGGCTGAATTCTAACCCAAATCCTCTCCAGCCAAAGGTTTTCCCTTTGCCCTTCTGTGTGACCGTCACGTCCCCCTCTCTGAGCCTCAGCTGCCTCTAAGAGGATGATGCTCATTTCCATCCAATGAATGGGGTCTGGTGGGCAAGGAAACATTTTACCAACTGTAAAGGACTGCACACACTACGAAGGACTTCCTGTCACTACCCTTTCTCTCGCACAGCCCAGTAGGCAGTGAGTGATGACACAGTGGCCCCCCATTCCAATGGAGCTGAGGGCAGGGAGGACCGGGAAGCCTGAAGACCTGGGCCTCGGGTAGGGAGGGCAGGTCTGGCGCCCAGGTCGACGGGTCAGGTGCTTGCCTTGGACACGAGCGGCGTGGAGATGTGGTGCATGACATCTGGCTTCACTCCGTTGGCATGTGGCCGGCGGCTCAGTGCCAAGCGGCTTCGCCGGCGGCCCTTGTCCCCACTTGCCAAACATCCATTGTAGCTGTGGATGTGGGGGGTTAAGAAGAAAGGGTTTCGGGAGGAGAGAGGGGAGGGGAGAGAGAAGGAGAGGAAATGAGCTCCTGATGAGACATGGCCCAAACTGCCAACTTGTGGGCAGATCCCTACCTTAATAAACAAGCTCTAGAACCACCTGGAACCGGAAGACCCTACAATAACAAACCAGTGTGCTGGGGAGTCAGAATGGGTATCAGAGCAGCTTCGAAAGGATTTTCATTCAATTAAGCACGTATTTCCTGGACACCTGAGCCGTGCCTCGATGGGTGCTGGGGCGGCAGAGGTGATGCCCCATGGGTGGGTTGCGCTCTCAGTGGAGGGGCCCTCAGCTGCTCCAGGAACTTAGGCACCGCCTGCCAGGACCCAGGCACAGACCACTGTGCCACAGGCCCAGAGAAGGGGAAGGGAATTCTGGCCTTAGGATCAGGTTTCTGGGGGAGGGAACGCCTATTGGGTCTTGAAGAACTAGAAAGGATTCACCTGTAGCACATTGTCATTTCTTACATACAACTAGGAACCAAAATGAAGGAAAAACTAGACCCACAATGCCACTACCTCCAGATGTCCACATATGTCAAATTTCCACCTTCCTTTCCAGCTCTTGTCCAGAGGGACTGATTGTGACAGGCAAAGAGGGGTGAATCAGAGCTTTGATCGCTGCCATGTACCAATGCCTCCGTGTTCCTGGTCCTTCGCGTTATTAATCACCTAATGGAATCTGTGCGACGTCCCGCCAGGCAAGTGTCTTTCTTCCCATTTTACGAATGAGAGAAATCGAGGCTCAGGGAGGTAAAGTGACTTGCCTCAGGCTAGCGAGGTAAAGAGTGCCATCTGAGCCGAGTCTGTCTGACTCCGGACTTGGGAAGTCCTTCCCGATGGAGGCTCAGCTGGAGCAAAGGCCCCAGGGCCGGCCGGGTTTGGTGAGACGGGGCATGGTGGCTTGGGTGGTGAAGTGCCACGGGGAGATGAAGGTGGTAGAAGGGCCCTAAACACCAGGCCGAGGATGTTATTCCTTAAGCAGCGGGGAGCCATGAGGGTTTCAAAACAGGGAGTGACAGCTGGCAAATACAGACGAGGACCACTTGAATCAGAATCTTCTGGTGAGCTTGTTAAAATCCAGGTCCCTGGTCCCACTAGACTCTGATTCTGGAGGCCTGAATGGGCCCGTCAATGTGTATTTTCAATGCGCTCCCCAGGCGGCTCTGATGTGCAGCCAGAGTGGGGCTTCGCTGCTCTGCAGAGGGCTGTCAAGGGGGCCACACCCTTGGGACTGCAGTGTCCCCCATCAGTGGTCTTGTCCCCAGCTGGAAAGCCAGCCCTGCCTTTGGGATGAGAAGCAGCTGTTTTTCCCATGCAAGCACTCCCAAGAGGGCATCACTTTGCCCTCGTGAGCTCTTCCCACGTATTGGGGGCAGGCCCTGGGGTAGGGTAGTTCAGGACACAGGCTCGGGATGCAGGTGGGCCTGGCGGTAAGCCTAGCTCTTCTACTTAGCAGGTGACCTCTGTAAAATGGGGCTAATTTTTCAGGACCTACCCTCACAGGTTCATTGTGATAATTAAACGAGATAAAGCGTTTAAAAATGCTTGGCACAGAGTTCGGCATCTTTATAGCAAGCCCTTGATAAGCATTAGCTATCATTATTTTCTTAAAAAAGCACGTGGCACATACATGTCAACAAACAGTAGCCATTACTATTTCTTAATAATCATCTTAATGAAAATAGAGCTTATCAAATAGCTTCTTCAGGACTGATGGCAGAGAGAGGCCCAAAGGAGACCTGGATGGAGGAGGAGGAAGTGCCTGGGGGAAGAGCTGAGAGGCTGGTGTGGGAATCCCGGTCAGGCGAAGCCCAGGAGGGTTGAGGACTGCCCAGCCACCAACCCACGTCACTCCCTCTCTCCTGGCCTCAGCTCGCTCATCTGTAGCGTGAGGGTCAGCTGTGGCTTAGTTAAAGTGCACTAGACCTAGAGTAAGAAAGACCTGGGTCCAAATCCCAGCCCTGCCACTTACCAGCTGTGTGCCCTTGGGCCAGTCACTTCCCCTCTCTGAGCCTCGGTTTCCTCACCTCCTTCCTCACAGCATCTTTGTGAAGATTGAAATGAAATAATGTCCATGAAAGGGCTTGGCACAGGCCTGCCTCCCAGAACACTTGCTATGTGCTGGGCACTGTTTTACGTAGTTTACAGAAATCACCTCACTCGTTCTTTCTGACACCCTCTGAGGTAGGGTTATTATCATCCCTGTTTGCAACATGGGCAAATGGAGGCATGGGAAGTTCAGCAACCCACAAAGGCAGGATTTGAACCAAGCAGTTTGGCTGCAGAACCAGAGTTCTTCACCCCACACCACATACACTAGGGCGTTATGAAAGGCAGTTGGTGTTACTTTTTTCCTCATCTGATCAGAAACTTGGGCAGTTAGAGTTCTCTCAGTAATTTGTGAAAAATGGGAAGATAAAATCATATTTAAGAATTGAGGTGGGTTTGGTTACTTTTGTCTTTCAGCTGGGAAGGTGAGGAGCGACAAACACAGAAGGTCCTGTGGGGGCTGGAACCCTTGCTCTGGCTGCCCTGGGGATGCCTGGTGCCCTGCCCCTCCCACACCGGGGACGCTCACCCCAGAACGATGAGCTCGCCATACTTGATGGGCTCCTCGCCTGGCTGTGCATCTTCGCCGGGAGAGGACAGGACACAAGAGCCCTTGTTCCCTGGGTGCTGGAGGTCTGAGGTTCGAGGGGCCCCCACTTCAGGGTTTCCTTCCAGCACCATTCTGGGCAGAATGAGAGAAAAGAGCTTTGCAGCTTCCCATCTCAGCCCTGCTCCGTCCGGGCTCCAGCCTACTGCAGGGCCACCTAGGCTAAGGCAACAATGACCTTTCACTGTCTCTGTTGCTATGGCAACCACTTCACCTGGGCCTCCCCTAAACTGCCCCGGGATACTGGGATACCAAGGAGGGGAGATGGGTGGGATGGAACCAAGAGGGAGGGTGGCACAGTCTGGGGGGTCAGGATATTTGGTGGCGCCAGAGCGATGGAGCAACTTGGGGTGGCCAGAGGGTGCTTTTTGGCCAAGACACCAGTCTGGGATGTACTTGGAAGAGGGGAATCCCATGAGTTGGGGTCCTTACCCCTCACCTCAGACTCAGTACCTGGGTTTAGTTCTTAGCCCCAGGACCTCTGAGCTTCTTCCTCTGTCAGGTTCTTTGACTCCATCTATCCATCTTAATCTTTCTGCCCCTGTGCGGTCTAGGCCTCTGTTTTCTCAATGACTTTCTGTCCTCCCAGCCGCTGTCCTTTTCGCTCTGTTCCCACCCTCCTCTCCATCTCTGCCTGTCTGCCCGCCTCCACCTCACCATCCATCTGCCTCAGTCTCCCCACCTTGACCTCGCCCTCTGGCCAGGCCAACAGGCTCCCCCTGGGTGCGCGCCCTCCCTCCCTCAGGTGTGTGTCTGCGGCCCGGCCGCCCGGGTCTCGGGAGGCCTGTGGGGGCGGCGCTCCCCCCGCCGCCGCCCGGGCTGCAGCAGAGCTCGTCTCCCGCAGGCAGCCTGTTTGGAAAACATCCCAGCGCGGGAGGGACTGCGCCGGCGGGCCCGCGCCCCGCGCCCCGGGCGGGCACAGCGACGGCCCAGCGCATACGCAGATACACACCCGGCGGCCCCTCCACGGAACACGCGCGCGCACGCACACGGCCCCGCACAGCCCGAGCCCGGCGGCCAGTGCCCGGACGGGCGCAGAGCCCACCGCACCCGCGACCGCAGGGACGCGCGGACGCGCGCAGCCACAGGCGCCTGCCCTCGGACCCACTCCCGCGGTCACCCCCAGACACGCAAACACGCCCCCCGCGCCCTCCCGGGCCCGCCCGGCGCAGCCCCCGCCCCCTCCGCCCCTGCAGCTCACCTGGCCGCGCTCCGGCCCCGCTGGGCGCCGCTGCCTCCCCGCCTCGCCCCTGTTCGGCCCGGGGCCGCTGCGGCGGGATGGGCCCGGCCCGCGGCGGCTCCGCGCTGCCTCGTCACGGGGACACCCGGGGCCGGGGGAGGGGGATGAGCGCGAACCGCCACGCTCCGCCCCCTGTCCAGATGCCCCGCCCCGTTGGCCCCGCCCCCAGGAGAGCACCGCCTCACCCCGACTCCGCCCCTTGCGGCGAAGCTTAGCCCTAGTCGGCGGAGCTCCGCCCTTTCTCGGGAGACCACGCCTCTCCCCGAGCACCGCCCTCGGACCCAGGGAAGCCCCGCCCACCATGTCTGTGGGACTCCCTCGCCCCTCCTCTCTGGCTCAGGGACTCCCCAGTAATCCACGCGACCCCTCGCCCAGTTCAGGCTCCCCAGACCCCGCCCCGGGACTCGGGGGGTTCTCCCAGAGACCCGGGCGCCCCTCCCCACCGTAGGCCAGGCCCTCACACTGGGCAGGAGGCCCCTTTCCCCAACCTTAGGCCCGGGGTCTCCCCACCCCCAACCCCGCCTCCTCCCGCATGGCGAAGCCACGCAATTCGAGAAGAGAAGCGAGAAGACTAGCAGGAGAGAAGGAAAGTACTAGGGCAGGCGGAGGGGTGCGCGCGGTGGCGGAGGCCCAGGAAGACAGCTGCAGGTGACCAGAGTCACAGACCAGTTTCCAACCCAGCTTGGCCACTTTCTCATCGGGTGACCTCCGGCCGGCTCCGGGCCCTGGTGTCCAGCCGGTGTCCACCCGCCTTCTCCCTCCTCCCGCCAGCATGCACACACCGTCTGAGATGCCACGAAGGCGAAGGAGACCGTTGGGGGAGCGCAGCCCTTCTGGGCCTGGGGCTTGCCGTACATCTCTGCTGTCAGTCCTTAGAGCAGATGAAACCCTGCGGTCCATGGGAGGCAGGCACCATAATTGCCCATTTTACAGAAAGAAGACAGATTTACAAAAGTGACTGGCTTATTGTAGTTTCCTAGAAACGACCGAGAGGGGATCTCAGCTTTCTGAGTGACTCCCAAGCCTCAGCTCCTAACTTCCATGCCTTGTAGTAAATGGAGGCCTCAGGATGGAGGCTCAGAGGTGCAGAATAGGAAAATCCTTACGAGCATCAAATAAGATCCCTACTGCTCAATATCTCTTGGTCTGGGACTATAACTAAGAGCTGAGTTATAGTTCCAGACCAAGTCTTTGGTCTTGGGGCGGGGGGAGTTATGAAAAAATCAAGGAAGGCTGCACAGAGGAGGTGGCCTCCTGCTGCCACCATGAGGGACGTGAGAGAGTTTGCCCACACATTCCTGAGAGCGAGCCTCCGCCCCCGCCAACTTGCTGCATGTGAAGCTCCCAGTGTACCAGACTCCCCTGGGCCCAACCACATCCATTCCACTAACTCCCCCACCTAAAAATAGTCAAAGATAGCAACTGCTTTGCCAGTTGTCCTGGGGCCCAGCGGCTAGATGAAACACGGAAGCCGCCGGCAGCCCGTCCTCTAGGGAGCAAGGCACTCATTAGTCAAAGAGAAACTCCCTGAGAGGCCGCCACCAATCGGCACGCCCAGCTCTGTGCTGGTGCGCAGGGCCCCCACAGGGTACAGGCCCGCCGGGCCGGCCGGTCTCGCTCCCTTTTGTCCCCTGGGCTTTCAGCACTCTGCCTGCCAGAGCAGGTCCTCAGTGAGCATGGACTGAATTGCTATCACAGTCCCCAGTTTACAGATGAGGAAACTGAGGCTCAGGCAGGGGGAGAAACTTGGCCCAGGGCACACGGCCGGGCACGTGTGGAGCCGACAGTTCACCAGAGCCCCAGGGCCGGCGCGAGACAGATCGCCAGTGCTCGCGGGACCAGGCAGAGGTCTCTCGGGGTGGAGCACTGGGATTGGAGCTGCACGGGCACAGCTGGCCGTAAGCGGCCTCCGGGACCGGGGGGTGGTCCTGTCCCAGCATCATCGGGTGGGGGGAGAGGAGGGAAAAGTTGGGACACCACCAACAGACACAGATGCCCACGTCCCAGCCATGGCTTCTGGCTCTAAATCCAGTGCTCTGTCTCGAGAACTCCAGCTTCTCAACCTCTCTGGGCCTCCAGTTCCTTATTTGTGAAACGGGAATAATTATAACAGTACCTGCCTGTGGTGGATTACGATTTTGCAGTTTTGTTCTGAAATCCGGTTGTTCAGCGCTCCCTTCTCTCTCTTCAGTCTAGATCTTGTCCCGATTGCTTCAAAAAAGAGACAAAGAAAGGAATGAGATAAAAACTTTATTTCTTTAATTCTTGGGTTCCAGTGCCTGAAGGCAAGGGGCTGGCATAAACAGTTGGAAGAGCGGTTGTGTATCTAGTTCAGAAAAGATGTTGAAAAAACAAAGAGTAGCAGCAGTAAACTCTTTCTGGGCTAGGAGATTTGGGGGTGGGAGGGAGAGCTGAGATGCTGGGCTCTGCCTTTGAGGCCTGGCTAGAGCGGAGGGTGGGTTTGGGGAAAGACAGGCCACACAGATGTAGCTGGGGACCCCGAGCAGGGGAGACCTTGGCCTCACTTCTCAGGCTGTGGCCTTGGAGGAAAGCCCTGGCAGCAGAACAACAATAGCAGCAGCGTGTGGGTTTGTCCCCGGAGTCTTAGAGATGCACAGTGGCATGGGAAAGCCTTGAAGTTTCTGTGCCCCAAAATTGCAACGCTCAGGAAGGCTGGAGTGTCCTAAGGGGTCTCATAGCTCAGGGTACCTGGATTGACAGCTAGAGGCCAGTAAGATGCAGGTATCTCAGTAGAAGCTGGCGACGAAGATAGCCAGGCCCCAGGGACACTGGTCCTCTTGCTCCTCCCAGTGCCATGACCCTAGGGAAGTCCCTGCCCCCGAGAGGCCATTCCAAGTAGGAGAGAAGTGAGGAGAACAGCAGACGCAGAAGAACTGAGTTTAATCTGAAATGACTGAGAAAAACTGGAATTTACTCAACTACATTGTCTCCCAACAGGTGCCATGGCGACAGAGAGATGATGTTTAGTTCTAGGACAGGGGTGAGCAAACTACAACTGCCGGAGCCCGGAGCCCGATCTAGCCTGCTGCCTGCCTTTGTAAATAGCGTTTCATGGGCGCGCGGCCACACCCACTAGCTCATGCACCACGGCTGCTTTCCCACGACTGCGGCAGAGTTCAGTGTTAACGGTTGTGGGAGCGTCTGTATGGCTCTCAGCTTCGGAAATATTTACGGTCTGGCCCCTTACAAAAAAAAGTTTGCTGACTTCTAGTCTAGAAGGCGATGGAAATTATAATTTATGCCCCCTTATATTTACTTATTTTTCTTTTCGTAGAGACGGGGTCTCGCTCTGTTGCCCAGGCTGGAGTGCAGTCATGCAATCACAGCTCACTGCAGCCTCCAGCTCCTGGGCTCAGGTGATCCTCCTGCCTCAGCCTCCCGAGTAGCTGGGACTACAGGCGCCACCACCACACCCTTTCGTATGCCCCCTTTTATAATGAAAGGCCTAATGGCTTGAATATATGATACTCTTGATACCCCAAGAGTGTCATTGTGGGAATTAAACCAAAGGGTGCTGTAAACAGCTCATTTCCGTGCCCGCCTCTTTCTGCATTACAAGGTATCCCAAAACTTAGTGACTTAGATAATAAATAGTTCTCATCTTACTCAGTTTCTGATGGTCAGAAATTTGGAGCAGTTTAGGCTGGATGGCTCCGCCTTGGGGTCACTCATGAGGTTGTAGTCCAACGTCAGCTGCAGCTGTCATCATATGGAGGCTTAGCAGGGGCCCAGGGACCCCCTTCCCAGGAGACTCACTCATGCACCTGGCAGGCAAGTGCTGCCTGTTGGTGAGAGGCAACCATTCCTCTGCTCAGAGACGTCTCCTTGGGCTGCTTGAATGTCCTCACATCATGATAACTGGATCCCGCAGAGTGAGTGACCCAAGACAGCAAGACTGAAGCTACAATGTCTGCTTTTTTGTTTTTTTGATTTTTTTTGGTAGAGACTGGGGTCTTGCTATGTTGCCCAGGCTGGTCTCAAACTCCCGGCCTCAAGAGATCCCCTTGCCTCAGCCTCCCAAAGTGCTAAGATTGCAGGTGTAAGCCACTGTGTCTGGCTTTTTTTTTTTTAAAGCTAGCCTCAAAAGCCACACACCATCATTTTTGTGATGTACTATTGGTTGCGCAGATTAGCCCCAGCCACTGTTCCAGAAGCCTATACGAGGGTGCGCATGCCAGCAGGCAGGGAGCACTGAGGGTCATCTCTAAGGCTGGCTACCACAGACTGCCCTCTGGCTCCCCGCCCACCCCATACTCCATTACTGCATTAGCTGGAAGTCCAAAGTCTCATCACCTTAATCAGGTCTGGGTGTGCATGAGGCATCTCAGGTATGGTTCCTCGGCTACAGCCCCTCAAATACAGTTCCTCTCCATCTGGAAACCTGTGAACTAAAGAGATATATTATCTTCCCCCTGAGCACCCAGCAGACAGTGGTGGGACAGACATAGGGTCACTGCTACATGTACCTTTGTGTTCAAAGCATGGGAATATGGGAGGCATGCAGGAGTCACTGGTGCCTGGCAATTGTGAAATCCAGCAGGGCACAAGTTGGCAGTTTGTTTATTAAGACTCCAAGTCTTAGTCTTAATACAGAAGTAAGTCTGAGAAAAATTACCCATGGCTCTTCGGTCCATCCTCTGAGCTTAGTTCCACCCCCTGAGTCATCTTTCCTTTTCCATGAAAGGTAGCTTGTGCCTGCAGCGGAGTGGTTTTATTTGCTTGTGTCCTGTCTGTAGAAGTTTCGGGACCCGAATGGCTTTTTCCTGTTTACACTGTCTGTCCTTGACAGTCCAAGTTGGCAGTGTTTCAGCCAATATAATTCTCTTAAAAACACTGTGGATTCCTATGAATTTTATTCACTCCTTCAGACTATACCTACAAATCTCTTTGAGATAAGTCCCTCTCTGCCGTGGGCTTATGCTGATTGACAAGTCCCTTAATGCTCCTAGAAGTCTTATTGTTTGACTGAATGGTTCTACAGCTATCCCCTTGGCTTTGACTTTATACCACATTTTCCTACGTTTGATCTTTTCCCAGAAGCCATTTCTTAATTTTAGCATTTTTGCTGGCTGGAGAAGCTGGGGATTTTTAAAATCATCAAACCTAACTCTCTTCAGTTTAACAGTGCTTTGTCAGTTTATAGCTTTCCTTTTACATTTTACTCTAAGCAGGAAGGAGAAATTAGATGGTACCTTCACCATTTGCGTGGAAATCTCCTTAGCTAGACCATGCAGTTCATTAGGCACATTTCCTACTTTCCACATTACCACAGGTGAGAATGTTGCTAAATTTCCTGCCGCTGTATAACAAGGATCTTCTTGCCTTGAGATCCAATGACATTTTCCCACTTTCCTTTCAGCCTCCACTGTCAGTTTTATCGAAGGCCATCAGTCGTCTACTGGCAGTATCCTTAAGGCAGGGGCAGAGAGACTCATAAGGTAGCCCCGTGATCCTCACCTCCTGGAATCCACACCCTTGTGTAGTCCCATCCCCTTGAGTGGCGGCAGGACCTGTGACCTGCTTCTAACCAACAGTATATGGCAAAAGTGAGGGATGTACGTGATTAGTGATGGTGCGATTATGTTACGCAGGTTCACCTGCGTACTGGAGTACGTAGCACCTGTCTTACTGGAGTCTTTCTCACTCCTTTGCTGGCTTTGAAGAAGCAAGCTGCCATTTTGTGGGCTGCCCATATTGGGAGGCCCATGTGTCAAGGAACCAAGGGGATCTCTCAGAGCTGAGGATGGTTTTCAGCTAGCATCCAGCAGAGAACTAAAAAGCTCAGTCCTAGAGCTGCAAGGAATGGAGTTCTGCCAACAAAAAAGGATCCTTCCCCAGTTGAGCCTCAGATGAGACCACAGCCTCAGCCAACATCTTGGTTTAAGCCATGTGAGACCCTGGGCAGAGGACCCTGCTTAGCCATGCCTGAACTCCTGATCCCACAGAAATTGCGAGGTAATAAGTATGTGTTGCTTTAAGCTGCTAAGGTTGCGGTACGTTGGTATACAGCAGTAGATAACTAACGCAAAGGCTTTCAGACTTTTGCCAACACTATCCTCAAAGTCTTTCTACTCTCTGCTCGTTACCCAGTTCCAAAGCCACTCCCACATTTTTAGGTATTTGTTCTTTACCCCACTTCTGGCACCAAATCTATCAGTTATTGCTGAGTAACAAATTACCCAAACCAAGCAACTTAAAACAATAAGCATTTATAACCTCAGTTTGTGAGGATTTGAGAACTCAAGAACAGTTTAGCTGGGTGTTCCAAGGTAAGCAGGTCTATGCAAACCTACCCCCAAAAGCCAAGGAAGCTGAGAGGCTAAAGAAAGCGACCAACAAACCTAATTTCACAGAAAGAAACATTTAAAAGGGACTTACAAACAGAAGCAATGTCTTGGGAGGCTGCGAAACAGCGGATCCCTGCACCCGCCCTACAGAAAGTATTCTTTATATAGCAAGCGTTTAGGGTAAAACACATGAGCTGGTCATGTCTTCAGACTTTCTTACCAAGACTTGTGACCACTGGGGAGGTTAGATAAGTATCTTTATGAGGGGTTATCTAGGCATTGTTTAAAGACCTCGCTACTGCAGAGCCCCTTGGTATGTGGAAGTCAAACACTGGTGATCGTGGCATTTTTGTTTCAAGAAGGCATCTCTCTTGCCATACAATGGGCTGTTTTCCTACACTGGGTGGTTCTGGCCCAGAGTATCTCATGGAGTTACAGTTAAGAGGCCGTTGGGAGGCTGGGCACGGTGGCTCACGCCTGTAATCCTAGCTCTCTGGGAGGCCGAGGTGGGCGGATTGTTTGAGCTCAGGAGTTCGAGACCAGCCTGAGCAAGAGCGAGACCCCGTCTCTACTAAAATAGAAAGAAATTAATTGGACAACTAAAACTATATAGAAAAAAAATTAGCCGGGCATGGTGGCGCATGCCTGTAGTCCCAGCTACTCGGGAGGCTGGAGCAGTAGGATCACTTGAGCCCAGGAGTTGGAGGTTGCTGTGAGCTAGGCTGACGCCACAGCACTCACTCTAGCCAGGGCAACAGAGTGAGACTCTTTGTCTCAAAAAAAAAAAAAAAAAAAATGGTCCTAAGAGCATACAGCAAGTGAAGAAACATTTATCAAGAAAACCTATGAAAACTCAGTAAGAAAAGGGAGTCTGGGATTTAAACCAAGGCCCACCCCTCGCTCCAATGCTCCAGCTCAGCGAAATGAAAGAGATGGAAATTGCATTCCGCCCTGGGGCAGCCAGGACTACGGGGCTCCCTCTCTCCCCAGCTCCAGGCCAGAGGGCTCTCTTCCCAGGAGGGGCTGGCAGCAGCAGCTCTCACCCTGCCACAGATGCCTGGGGTTGAGGCTCAGCTCTGGGTGAGTAGAGCTGGGAGGTGGGGGCTCCCTTCTGCCACTCAGCCCCCACTGGTGGGGTGGAGGCTCAACCTTGGGCATGGAGCCCCTGAGAATACTAGGGTGCCAGGCACCTCACCCCAGCTTGTGGAAGCTGAGGAGACCCGGGGCTGCCACACTCTCCCTCCACCAAGCAGGCAGCTCCTAAAGTGGGGTGTCACTCAGAGAGAAGCATGTGTTGTTGCTGCCAGCACCAGAGCCCTGGCTCAGGGATTTCCCCTGGGGACAGAAGTGGGTGAGAGAGAAAAGAGAGAGGGCTCCAATCCTTCCCCTAAGAACTGACTTTATTTGCAACAGGTTGTGGAGAAGCCGAAGTTCAAGCCCAAGGGCACCCTCAAAACCGGGGAGGCTGTGATGAGAGGCAGTAGGGAGGAGACTGCAGGCTGAGCGGGTCTGGAGAGGAGCTGGGGAAGGAGGCACTGGAGAATGCTCCTCGTGCCAGAGCGAATCTCAGACACCAACCCCGGGGACCATTTCCTCCAGGGAGTCTCAGCGTGATTGGATCCGTTCATGGAGCAGTCTGAGTATTGTTGAAAATACAGAAATAGAGAACTCAGCTGGCGACGAGTGGAGCTTGACAGCTCAGTGTGGCCAGGGAAAGGGTCACAGAGAGTCCTGCCAAGACCACTGCTCACCCAGGTGGCTGTGGGTCCCCAAGGCTGCACCCACTAAGGAACGACATCAGAGGCTTCACACTCTGGCTGCAGGAAAGGAGGGGACAGACTGCACTAAAATAACCCCTCCGGTCACTAAATGGGCAGATAAGGATAACAAGCCCCGGCAGCCTTGCATCCATCACACACAGAAAACGGTCGGCCCACGCCTGGCACTGGGAGCCCCTGGGAGGACCAGGGAAGGGGGAGGCAGAGGAGAGCGGAGGCTGGGCCCCCTCTGACCTTTGATTGGCACCATGGAGAATCAGGGACCTGGAACTGCCCACATGCCCGTCCCTCTCCCTTATCACCCGCATTCCACCTGTCACCAAGTCCTGCCCACTTATGTCCCCACAGCTCCCACCAATCTTGCCACCCCCTCCGGGACTGTCCAGAGAGCAGGACTGAGATCCAGATCTGTCTCTCCCAACACACACACACACCCCTCCCTAGCTGTGTGACCTTGGGCAAGTCTCTCCACCTCTCTGAGCCTCAGCTCTCTCAACTGTGAAATAGCAATGATAAAGATGCCTAACGCACAAGACTGTCCTGAAAAATCGGCAAGATTGCCCAGGAAGCGTGCTCAGTGCAGGCCTGGCTCGCGGCCTGTGGGGAACGCTACCTAAAAATGCTGTCATTGTCAGTTCGGACTTCATCTTTTCTCGGCTGCACACTCAGGACAGCCACCCCAGTGGCCTCTCTGTCTCCATTCTTCTCTTCTGCCTCCATCCCCTCCAATCTGTCCTCTCTAACTCAGCCAGTGCCAGGCCCCCGTCTCAGGCTGGTCAAGGTGCCCACAGCTTCTTTTCCAAGAGTGTGGGTCTGGCCCCCCTCGGACGCTGGCTTTCTAGAATCTCCCCTCCAGGGACCCCTGCACTTGTCACAGTGCCCCAGCGATCCCGCTGTGCACTGACACCTGGGACTCAGCGCTCTGCAAGCTGAAGTCTACACTCGGTGGTACAGGATCCAAGGCCCCCGATCCGGCCCCTGCCAGCCTCTCCAGCCTGCTCCTCCCCATCTCACCCTGCACCCTCCAGCTACACCGCAGCACGCGCACTCCCTGCTGCCCATGCTCGCCTGGGACTCTCTGCCTGTTCCCCCTGCCTCCCTCAGGCTGGGGAAGGTGCCAGTCATAAGCCAAATTGCGTCCCCCCAACGATTCCTCTGTTGAAGCCCCAACCCCCAGCACCTTGCTCTGCGACTGGATTTGGACACAGGGCCTTTAAAGAGGGGATTAAGTTAGAACGAGGCTGGCTAGGGCGGGCCCGAATCCAATCTGACTGACGTCCCTATCGGAAGAGGAAATGTGGACACGCAGAGATGCGCCGGGGCACAGAGGGACGGCCGTGTGAGGACACAGCGAGAAGGTGGCCGTCTGCAAGCCAAGGAGAGAGCCTCGGAAGAAACCAAACCTGCTGGTACCTTGCTTTTGGACTTTGGGCCTCCAGAACTGTGCGAAAAGAAACTTCTGTCATTAAAGCCCCAGGTCTGTGCTATTTTGTCACGGCAGCC
The DNA here is from genome assembly GCF_000956105.1 of Propithecus coquereli. Classification (NCBI taxonomy): domain Eukaryota; kingdom Metazoa; phylum Chordata; class Mammalia; order Primates; family Indriidae; genus Propithecus; species Propithecus coquereli. The sequence continues at coordinate 6,944,304 of NW_012136081.1, forward strand.
GGAGCTGACTCGCACGGTGCCCGTCTCTGCCCTGTGCCGCCGACGGCACCTCGCAAAGAACTGGCCACAGCGCTCTACGACTGTGCTTTCACTCGTCATCTCCTCTCCCGCTAGCTCGGGCTTTTTCCAGACGAGGGTGGTAAGCCACGAGCGGGCTACAGCATTGATCTCGAGGGTTCAGCCAGCACGCCGAAGGAAACGGAATGGACTGGAACAGAACATAGCTGAATACATCCCATAAAGACATGAACTGCCCCACGACGCTGGTGCTCCCCGGGTGTATGTCTGTGTGTGTGTCTTTAGCCACAATGTCAAAGATAGAAAGCCACTGCTGTAAGCTGCGTGACCCTCAAGGATGATGTCACACCAGCTCATTTCTGTATGTCCAGTCCAGAAAGAAAGAAAGAAAATGCGGGAAATATACACAAAGGAACACTATTCAGTCATAAAACAGAACGAAACACGAAGCATGTCTTTTGCAGCAATACGGGTGGAACTGGAGGCCATTATCTTACCTGAAACAAGTCGGACACAGAAAGACAAATATCCGCACGTTCTCACTCGTAAGGCGGAGCTAAACAATGGACAGAGAGTGGAACAATAGACAGTGGAGACTTGGGAGGGCGAGGGGGCGGGAGGGGACGGATGATGAGAGACTACTTAATGTACTTAATGGGTACAGTGGATATTATTGGAGGGAAGGACACCCTCCAAGCCCTGACTGGACTGCTACACAGTCTATGCATGTAACAAAATCGCACTTGTATCCCACAAACTTATACAAATTAAAAACAAATAAATAAAAATTTAAAAAAGGATTCATTGCACTGTGGGGCACACAGAAATAAATCAGACCCAGCCTGGCTTGCTCCAGGCCAGGCCCTCTAAGTGCTTTACCAGAATTAACCAATTTCTCGTGAGGCAGGTACATTATTGGCTGCGTTTCACTAGGAGGGAACCTGAAGCACAGCGAGGTTGATGATCTTGCCCGAGGTTTTACAGCTTGGTTCCAGAGTCTTGGTACGGGTAATGAGGCTGGGTGTCATGAAGGCCTTGATGGACTTCAGAGGCAGGGACAATGACATTTAATTAGTGAGAGTCTAGTAAGAATTCATAATAAAAAATTTATATGCGTCTCACAGTTTACAGTGTGTTTTTACACGGATTAGCTCATTTTACTAGATGGGGCAGTATGGAATCTTGGTTAATAGGGCAGGGAACCTGCAGCCTTGGGGCCACGTGTGGCCTTCTGGATCCTTGAGTGTGGCCTTTTAACTGAATCCAAATTTTACAGAACAAATCCTTTCAATAAAGGATAATATTGGCCCCCCTTTTGTGTCTCAACTTTCTTATTTATGAAAGGGGTACAATAAAAGTATTCACCTCATGCCATTGTGAGGATTAAATAAGATAATAATGCCCCCCCCTTTTTTTTTGAGACAGAGACTTGCTCTGTTGCCCGGGCTAGAGTGCCGTGGTATCAGCCTAGCTCACAGCAACCTCAGACTCGTGGGCTCAAGCCATCCTCCTGCCTCAGCCTCCCAAGGAGCTGGGACTACGGGCATGCGCCACCATCCCTGGCTAATTTTTTCTATATATATTTTTTAGTTATCTGGCTAATTTCTTTCTCTTTTTAGTGGAGACAGGGTCTCTTTCTTGCTCAGGCTGGGATAATAATGCCCTTGAAGTGCTTCACGCAGTGCCTGACATACAGTAAGTGCTCAGAAAACAAGTTAAATGATACAATAAGATGCTGGCTTATTTGACTGGTCATGGATAATGTTCTGGACCTGCTAAGCCTCACGACAGCTCTGAAGATTTTGTCTTCATTGTACAGATAATAATACCACATGCTTACTAGGTGCCAGGCATTGCTCTAAAGCACTTTGTTAACTCAGTCCTCACAACGGTCCTGAGGTAGGTGCTACCTATTATAATACCCATCGCACAGGGGAGGAAACAAAGCCTAAGTTAAGTAACTTGATCAAGTTCGCAGCCAGCAAAGAGGAGCACCCAGGCAGTTTGCTTCCAGGGTCTACGCTCTTAATCACACTGCCTTTCAACAACAGGCGAGGAAACAGACTCACAGTTAAGAAAGACTCCTATTCCCGGCGACCGGCTCCAGGTTAAGTTCAAACCCTAGGATTATCGCCATGTCCAGCAGATGGCGCCCCGGCGCATAGCAATCGGCCAGACCTACCACACCCACAATGCTGTGCGGGCATCAAGGGCCCAGCCTCCTCTTTAGCTGTCCGAGGTAGTGCCTGTGGGCGCTCCTTAGACAATGTGTGAACTAAGGCCATTCCAGTCCTTCCCCTATCTGCAGTTGGCAAAGTAAATGTTTTTTCTCTTTTTCTCACCTTCCTTGTCTTACTAGTTGGCGAGAGGTAGGACTGAAACAAGGATGCTATTTGTTGGCCTCACCTGCCCTGGCCTAACGTGAGGACCCTTGACCTCTGACTCAAGATGGTGGCGCCCAGAGCGTCGCTTTTGCTGCTTCCCTGAGGTGAACTAAGCCCGAAGCCCCGCATCATGTCGAAGCTAAGCCGGGCCACTCGGGCCCTCAGGAAGCCCGAGCCTGGCGGCGTGATCCGGACCATCGTGAGGGCAGGCCAGGCCATGTCTGGGCCCCCACTAGGCCCCGTCCTGGGTCAGGTGCGGCCATGGCTGGAACCAGCTGTGGGAGGCCTCGGAGCGGGGGGCTCGTACGCGGGCGGAGGGTGCGGGCTCTGGAGCCGGCGTGGTCTCGCTTCAGAGCTTGGCTCCGCTCACACGCTCTGTGGCCTTGTTTTAGTTACGTAGAGTCTTCAAACCTCAATATGCTTCGTGAGGATAAAGTGGGATGATGCATACAGATCATCTGGCACCCACAGTGCAGTTGAATCTGGGAAGAGGAAAGAGGGTGGGAACACAGAGACGTGAAGACGAAGGAGGGGACGGACAGAGCCTCCTGGCTGGCAGGAAGCCGTCCCCTCCTCCGAGGGCTAACTCCTGTGTCTCTCTCACAGCGAGGTGTTTCCATCAACCAGTTCTGCAAGGAGTTCAACGAGAAGACGAAGGACATCAAAGAAGGCATTCCTCTGCCTACCAAGATCTTTGTGAAGGTGCAGAGTCCGGACTCTGATCCCCGGTTTCCGTCTCCCGCCACCCCGCTAACCCCCATTGTTCTTTGGCCCTGGGACTGGTCACTTGGGGTTGCTACTCCTGACTAGGCACAAACAAGTCTCTGCCCATCGCTGGGCTCCATTTTCCCCATTTACACAGTGAAGACTAGACCGTATTTCTTCCGAGCCCACGTGGTCCTGCCGTATTGTAGTTCTTCCTTTTGCCCCTCCTTTTCTCTGGGGGTTCTAGAGCAGAACTGGGCCTGAAGTAGTGGTGACAAGGATGTTTGCTGCAGATTTATTTTTTTCCCTGGGATTTTGTGGTCTTTTAGAGGGACACCGTAGGGAAGTGAGTTGAAAGAAGCGGGGACAGGATGCTAGAAGTTCCCTGGCATGGGGCAGCAGGAAGCGATCTTCTCATATGTCTTTTTTCTGTTAAGCCCGACAGGACATTTGAAATCAAGATTGGACAACCCACTGTTTCCTATTTCCTGAAGGCAGCTGCTGGGATTGAGAAAGGGGCCCGGCAGACAGGTGAGGGCCAGGCTGGGCACCTGAGATTTTGGGGGCTCTGAAAGGAAACAGTAACACCTGAAGAGGCACTTGTTTCTTCCTCCCAGGGAAGGAGGTGGCAGGCCTGGTGACCTTGAAGCATGTGTATGAGATTGCCCGCATCAAAGCTCAGGATGACGCCTTCGCCCTGCAGGACGTACCCCTGTCTTCTGTTGTCCGCTCCATCATTGGCTCTGCCCGCTCCCTGGGCATTCGCGTGGTGAAAGAGTGAGTGTCTTGGAGGCGCAGTGTGAAGAGAGGGCCCATTACAGTGGAAGAATCAGCTTTTGAGCCAAAAGACCTTAGATTCTAGGGGATGGGATGAGGGTGGCAGGCCTCATTCATTCATTCATTTGGAATATATTTATTAAACAGTTGTTACCTATTAGACATTGTTCTGAACGTTGGAGACAGCCAGGAATGAGGCAGTCATGCTTGACTCTACTCAGGAGTTAGTCGCAGTCCAGAGGTAGAGGCAGATCCATAAATGGAGCGTTAGGGTGCCAGGTGGTCAGCGTTGAAAGAACTGTGGGTGTCTTGATAGCAGAGAGCACGGCTCGTGATTTTTTTTAGTGTGTCAGTGAGGGCTTCATGGGGGAGGTAACATTTAAGCAAAGACCCAGAGAAGGAGGTCAAGAACTGAGGGTGAATGCAGGAAGTGGGGAGGTCCCTGTGAAGGATAGAAGATAAGAGAGGGAAGCCAAGTGCAGTGTGCTCTGGGTGTGAAGTCCTGGGGCAGAGTGGGGAATGGTATGAGGCATGGACCTGTAGGAGGGACCTTTTGAGCTGTGCCAAGTTCAGACTTGCTCCTGGGGTCAACAGGAGTCCCCTCCCCCACCACGGGGCTTCAGATGACCTCAGGAATTGCTTCCTTGAAGTAAGGTACTGGATGGGAAGGCATCTGGCCCAGACAACAGCAGGGACAGGGACAGCATTCAGCTCCTTACTGACCTCTTGCTGTTTGTGTCACACCTCATGCCAAGGCTGACAGTTGTTTCCCAAGAAGACTGGGGCTAAGCATAGAGCAGAGATGAACTTGACTTTTCTCAAATCTTTACTTTTCCTGGGAGCACAGAGATGAGTAAATCTGATTCCTGCTCTGTGGGAGACACACGTGGACAGCCCATGACTTCATCATTGAACAAAGTATTTGGGGGCACAGAAGAAGGGCCAGTTAACCTGGAATGGGGTATAGCTGAGGCCTCAAAGGATGAATAGGGCTTTAATAAGGGAATAAAAGGCAGAGGGTGGTGGGGGTCGTGGGGTGGCATTCCTGGCAGAGGAGACATGAGCAAAGGTATGGAGGCTGGGAAGTCCAGGGAGGGAGACGGGCCAGGCAAGCTGGGCTCTGAGACAGTGACACGGGGCCTTGTGAGCCCCCACCAGTGACTGGCCACTCACCATCTGTCTCTCTTCACCTGCAGCCTCAGTTCAGAAGAGCTGGCAGCCTTCCAGAGGGAGCGAGCCACATTCCTGGCTGCTCAGAAAGAGGCAGACTTGGCAGCCCAGGCAGAAGCTGCCAAGAAGTGACCCTCTGCCCTCCACACCAAGATTCCGAAGGAAGCGGCTGGGCAGGGGGCCAGTTGGGAAAGCTCTGCCAAAGGGGAGGAAGGGAGGTCACACCGACCCGATCATTATTTTCTTGACTTTAAATGATATTTTTACACATACGGCTGTATCAAGGAATCAAGCCTGAATAAACATCCTTTGTCACCCACTCTCAACTTCTGACTTGGGACCCCAGGGAAGGGGACCAGTACTGATGGTAGCCAACATGGACAGACATTAGGAAGTAGGGGTCTTCAGGCTGCTTCGATGTGGAAACCGAGGCTCAGCAAAGCAGTGACTTGCTTAGTACCAGAGGTGGGAGTGGAACTCAGGCCTTCCGACTGGGAATCCTGTGTTCTTCCCCTCCCAGGGCTGTGGGAACGGGCAGGGTGCGTGGGGACCATGGGTGCTGGGCTTGGGTGCTGCTTGCTTCTTCCATCAGAAATCCCTTACGTCCTGGGGCCTTGCCACCTCAGCAGAAACAGATCCTGTGTGGATTTCAGCTCACAGCCCAGGCAGGGTGACCACACAGTACCCAGATCCCAGGGGCTACTCCAGGCCCCCCTACTAGGCTCCTGACCCTGACTCTGGGTCAGACATTAGCTGTACTGGAACTATTGCAGGTTTCGCAGCTACACACCCAGAGAAGGAGCAAAGCTTCAGTAGGTACCTGCTCAAGCAGGAGAAGTCCTTGGGAAGCCCTCGGCCTCTTGTTTTCCCCATTATTTAGAATGTGAACAATTCCTGTCCTTTCAGAGAAGGGAGGAGGCGTTGGGGGAGGAAGGGGTTTGCATTTACTGAGCATCTGTTAGGTGCTAGACACTTCATTTTCCACTGAAAAAATCTGGAAGGCATAGAAAAACACATATAAGAAAATAAAAACGTTATGTAATCCCACTACCCAGTTGGGACTCTTGCCAACATTATGGTGTAGGCCAGGCGTGGTGGCTCATGCCTGTAATCTTAGCGCTTTGGGAGGCTCTCTTGAGACCTAGACTTCGAGGTAGCAGTGAGCTGTGATTGCACCACTGTACTCTGTCCTGGGCAACAGAGACTCTGTCTCTTAAAAAAAATTAGAATATATATATAGGTGTATTTCTACTCTTTATTTTTTGTCTTTGTGTGTATACTTATATGTAGTGCTTTTTGAAAAACAAATTAGGGTCATATTCTATGTACTGTCATACTCTATTTTTTCTTTGTTTTTGTTTTATTGAGACAGGGTTTCACTCTGTCATCCAGCCTGGAACTCCTGGGCTCAGGTGGTCCTCTTGTCTCAGCCTCCCGAGTAGCTATGGCTACAGGCATGCGCCACCACACCTGGCTAATTTTTAAATTTTTTGTGGCGATGAGGTCTCACTGTGTTGCCCAGAGTGGTCTTGAGCTCTCAGACTCAAGCGATCCTCCCACCCCGGCCTCCCAAAGAGCTAGGATTACAGGCAGGAGCCACTGTGCCCAGCCTTGTATTTTCTTTTTTAGTGGTTACATAAGATTTCAGAATACATCCTTAATTTACTAAAATATATCTTATGTTTTACCACTTCCTGAACAATGAAAGAACCTTATAATAGTTTAATTTCACTTACCCATCTCCTGCCTTGTGCTAACATTGTCATGTATTTTAATTCTTGTGGGCTTTATAACATATATAGAAATTAGAGACGTGGCAGCATGGGCACAGAGCATGGATGGGAGGAGGACAAATTAATTAAATAACTATTTAAATTAGTTAAATTTAAATTAATAGTCCTATTAATTTAAATAGTTAATTTTTAAAATATTTACCCACATAGTTACCTTTTCTGGTGCTTTTCATTTCTTTCATCAGTACTATATTTCCATTGCATATCATCTTCCTTCATCCTGGAGAATTTCTTCTAGTATTTCTTCTAGTGAAGATCTGTTGGTGACAAATTATCTCAACTTATTTCTGTCTGAAAATATCTTTATTTAAACTTCCACTTTTGAAGGATAGTTTCATTGGGTATAGAATTCTGTAGGTTGGCAGTTGTTTGTCTTCTGACTTTAGTAATTTTGGTTGAAAAGTTAGCCATCATTCTTATTATCATTCCTTTGAAGATAATGTGTCTTTTCCCACTGATTGTGTTTAAGGCTTTTTCTTTATCATTAGCTTTCAGCAGTTTGACCATGATGTACCTAAGTGTGGTTTTCTGTGTTCTTATTTTGCTTGAAGTTTGCTGAGATTCTTGCACCTCTGGGTTGATGTCTTTGATTAGTTTTGGAAAATTCTCAGCCATTCTTAAAATATTGCTTCTGCCCTATTCCCTCTCTTCTTCTGTTCTCCAATTACATGTGTGTTAGACCTTTTGGCTGTGTCTCACCAATCCCATATGCTCTGTTCAGTCTGAATATTTTCGATCGAACTCACTGTCTTCTGTGTTCAGTCTGCTGTTAAACACATCCAATGAGATCTTAATTTTAGATTTTATATTCTTCAGTTCTGGAATGATGTCCATTTGGTTCATTTTTACAGATTCTGATTGTTGAAATTATTTTTTGATCCATTTGCCCATCTTTTAAAAAATATTTTTAATCTTTCTTATCCATTTGTTCATTTTTTTCTCTATATTTTTAAACATCAATCACAGTTATTTTCTACTTCTT
>NW_012136081.1:6953988-6979028 GCF_000956105.1 Propithecus coquereli
TCAGGCTGGTTTCGAACTCCTGAGCTCAAACAATCCGCCCACCTCGGCCTCCCAGAGAGCTAGGATTACAGGCGTGAGCCACCACGCCCGGCCCAATTTTCCATTTTCTGATTGAGTTTCAAATTTCAGTATTCATCTTTTTCATTTCTAGAAGTTCTCTTGGTTCTTTTACAAGTCTGATTTATCACTTTTACAGTTTTATGTTCTCTGCAGATATTTTTTTCCTTTTTCAAGACAGGGTCTAACTGTGTTGCTCAAGCTAGAATGCAGTGGCGTCATCATAGCTCACTGCAACCTCAGACTCCCAGGCTCAAGTGATCCTCCTGCCCCAGCCCCCCAAATTGCTGGGATTACAGGCATGAGCCACCACACCCAGCTTAGATATTCTTGAGTTTATAATTTATTTCTTTAAACATGAAAAATATATTTGTTTTAAAATCCGTGACTGATTATTCCAATAAATGAGGTCTGTGCAAGTCCATTTTGCTCACTTTTGCTCATGTTGCCTCACTTCCTCGTGTGCCTGGTTTTCTTTGATTCTGTGCTGCTCGATGCCTTTGACGGATTATTTATGGAAGTTCCTTGAAGCCTGAGACGGATGCGCCCTCATCCAGAAGGGCTTTGTGCTAGTCCTGCCAGGCATCAGTGGATACTACGGAATTCCCAATGTTCATCTCATCTCAGTTTTTTTTTTTTTTTTAAATCTTTAGAGATGGGGTCTTGCTCTGTCACTCAGGCTGGAGTGCAGTGGCACAATCACAGCTCACTGCAGAGTCAAACTCCTGAGCTTGAACAATCCTCCCACCTCAGCCTCCCAAGTAGGTCGAACCACAGGCACACGCCACCACTCTTGGCTAATTTTTAAAATTTTTTTGTAGAGACAAGGTCTTGCTATGTTGCCCAGGCTGTTCTCAAACTCCCAGGCTCAAGTGATCCTCCTGCCTCAGCCTCCCAAAGTGCTGGGATTACAGGCGTGAGCCACTGCTCCCGGCCAGTTTTTTCCATCTACATAAATAGCAACTCTTCATTCACTAAAATCAGAAACACAAGACTCCTCTCTTTTTCTCACCCACACTTTAAATCCATTATCAAATCCTGCCAGTTCTCTCCGAAGCGTTCCAAATCCAGGCACTTACCCCGCCTGTGCCTGTGGAGAGCACTCTGGTGAGAGTCCTCTTCTACCCCTCCAGCCCGGGCCGCTGCAGAAGCTCAGTGGTCTCTGCTTCTACTGCGGCCTCGCCAGTCGTCCACACAGCTGTCAGCGGCGGCTTAAAAATGCGAATCCTACCACGTCATTCTCCGGCGAGAACCTCCTGGGCAGACTCCTGTTGCACGCGGAGTAAAACCTGCGGTTCTCAGCACGGTCGGAGGCCCGGTGCCCCGCCCCCCCAGCACGCTTCCTCCGCTCGCGCAGCCACGCGGGCTTCCTCTCTGGTCCTTAAACCGGCCACTCTTGCCCGGTTCTGACACCCCCGCTCTTGCTTCTTCCTCTTCCTCACCTTTTAGGCCTTAGCTCAGTGTCGCCTCCGCAGAAGGGCTTTCTGACACCCGCTCGGAACCGGAGTCCCCGGTTCCGCTCGGTTCTGCCCTCACTGCACGCGCTGCGCGCCCTCGACCCTCTTTCCGCTCTCTGTGTGTCCCCGCGATGCAGCGCGAGCTCCGGGAGCCCCGGGACCTTGTCTTTCTCGCTCGGGTTCCCGCAGCCCCCAGAAAAGCCGCTGGCGCACGCGGGCGATCGGTGTTTGTCGCGAGGAAGAACGAGGCGGCGGAGCCAGGACTTGAGCTCCGTCCTGACGGTGCCAGACTTGAGCCCTCGCTCGTGCCTTCACCCCTCCCGGGACGGCGATCCAGTGGGCGGCGAGGGCACCGGCTGCGAGTCAGATCTGGCTTCTGCAGCCACTCCAGCCATGCCACCGGGCAAGTCCCTGCCTCTCCCCGGGCCTCAGTTTACCCACCTGTTCTAAGATACGGTATTGATGCGCTGAGCCACTGGGACGCACCGTGCCGGTGAGAGCAACAGCAGCGGGTACTTCTCTTTCCAGCAGGGGGCGCCATCGGCCCTTCCAATGTCGGGGGCCCGGTCTGCACCGGCCACGCGGACTGGAGCTCCAGTTCTGAACGTCGGGGTGTCTCCTCATCCAAACACACACGCTCTACATCACCTCCCACCGCCGCAATACCAGGAAGGTGTTTTTTCCTCACACGTTTTGTACTTTTAAATTTGGATTTATTTTTCCTTTCTAAAGAAACTTTTTATTTTAAAGTAGATTTAGGCTTAGAGCAGAGTTGTGAAGCTAGTACTGAGTTCCGTTCGCCCCACACCCAGTTTCCCTGTTATTAACATCTTACACTTGTCACAATTAGTGACACATTATTACTAATTAAAGTCCCTGCTTTATTCGGATTTCCTCAGTGACTTGTGTCCTTCCTCTGCTCCAGAACACCACGCCATACTGCGGCCTAAGGTTTCCTTACGCTCCTCTGGGCTGCGCTGGACGTTCTCAGGCTTGCCTTGTCTTTGATGCCCACCGGGGGTTTTCGATGGGGCTGTATGTGTGTCTTGAGTTCGTGGTCACTTCAGATTCCCTCTGGGGAACTTAGGAATTTTTGTGGTAGAAACTGATGACTTGGACTCAGCCCCTCGGACTGATCTTCAGCGATGCTCCTCTCGGCCAAACATCTGTACTGTGCCTGCTGCGTGCCAGCCTGTGCTCGGCGCTGGGAGTGGAGCAGAGCTGAGACAGGCTCTCTTGGGACTGGCAGTCCAGTTCCGTTGTCCGAGCTGGGGGACAGATGTGTGAGGAAGACAGAGGACAAGACTCCAGCCTCCTGTTCCACCCAAGGACCCATCCAAGGTGGAAAAGGGTGGCAGGTCCCTGCGAGTGTCTTCACCCTGTGGGGCCCTGTGAAGTGAACGGCCCCAGGGCTGGAGGATTTGGTGTGAAAGGAGGTTGAGGGGGTTCCTCAGGGTTTGCGCTCTCAGCTCCTGGAATCCAGGCCCTGTATTTCACTGGGGAAACACTGGGGCCTGGAGTTTCCTTCCTTTCCTCGAGAAAGAAACTTCCTCTAAGCCCTCGAGGTCACCATTGCTTTCTAATTCAGCCTGTTTAAGTCTGCGCTGTGCTTCTCAGTGTATTAAGGGGTCCCATCAAGTCTTAACAGCGTGTTTAGGAAATTAGTGCCATTTTTACTGCCCCACGTCACCTTTGAAGAACAGACTCGGGTCCCTCTCAGCAAATAATTGGTGCAGATGAGATTTGAATCCAGGCCTTTCTGTCTCCTCATTTTCGTTCCCCCATGGCTGTTGGGTCCTCAAGCTTGGAGGAAAACAGGATTTTTGGAAACTTTTTTTCTTGACCACTAAGTTATATTCTGCTCAGCTCCGCCTCTCAGACCTGCAGGGGCCAAAAGGAGGCGGTTCCTCACCCTACACTTCAGGGAGAGGCCCCTGGTCCAGACCAACCTGCCCTTCCTGGGCGATCTGGGATGAGAGGATTTGCGATGGTTGTTCACTGGCTTTGGGAGCAGAGAAGACAGCCCAGGGCTGGAATGCAGATGACGTGAGTATGTTGCCCACCTGTGCCTCTCCCTGTGGAGGTGAGTCACTTTACCTGTGATTTCCAGTTTCCTCATCAGTGAAATGGACTAATCCACCTGCCTAGGGGCTTTATTGCAGTGAATAAGGGGCGTAAGGTGTTTGTCAGCTGAAAGCCCTGTGCGAGGATAGCAGAGGTGGCTGCCATTTCCAGTGGGAAGACCCACAGCCCCGAGGTGGTTGCTTCCCTGTAGTTCCGGGCAAAGAAAGAAAGAAATGTCCAGAAGCTTCGAACCCACGTCCAGGACCAACGCCAAGTTGAACCCTCTTGTCCAGCGCATGCCTTTTGTTCCCTCCCCCGCTGGACGCAGGGAGGAGACTCCAGCATCCTCTAGCACTGGATGCCAAGCACCCTGAGGAGTAGACATGGCATCTGTCTCAGCTCCAAACGCCCCAGTTTCCAGCACAGCGAGGGCCGCACACTGCCCATGTAGACGTAGAGTGAATGAACGCATGAGCGCACGGGTGAAGGAAGAAATGCTGGGGCTGGGAACAGGTCCAGCTTTTACCTCCTGACCCCCGGGCTCCCATCTAAGCCACCCGACTTTCCCCATCCCCCGCCCTTCCCTTTTCACAGCAATGCATGACACCAGGGGTACCAAAAAGGCAAACTGGACTTTATTATAAAGTTGGCTACAAAGTCACCGCAGCACCACGAGGTGGCCGTCTGGGCAGGTCCAGACGGTCTGGTGGCCGGGTGAGTCCCGCACCAGGTACACGCACTCGTGCAAGCACACGTGTGACGGCAGGTCTGCCTTCCTCCATCGGAAAGGAACGTAGCGTCTCTTCGCGCCCCCCACCCCAGGCGCGGGGCGCAAAAGTCACAGGAAGGGCCGCCGGGGCGGCAGAGTCCATCGGAATTGAAATCCCGTTACTGGTGTGTAGAGAATTCTACGTGGATGTCAAGAGCCCCTCAGGGCACAGGCTGGCCCCGGGTGGGCCCTGCCTTTCCCCCACCAAGGCCCAGGGAGGCTTTGCCCCTAGGAGGGGAGAACTGGCCCAGGCCAGTGGGGCAGTGCGGCGGGGAAGTGTGACTCCCCCATTCTCCGCTTGAAATCCCATTCAAGGAAACTCACTACGAGTGAATACAGATTGAAATGGAAACTGGGATCGCTCGAAGTCTCTTGATTTTAAAAAGAAGCTCCCCTCCCTTGCCCTCCCACCTCCCCCCAAATCTTGCAGGGCCTGGGAATCAGATATATCCCCCTCTGGCCCTCAGAATCCCCCCAACAGTCCTGGGGGGGTGGAGAGCGGCTCCACGTCTTGATGACAATATGCCATACTTGACGACGTTAAGTCACAGACTTATTCAAAACGTTGGTTCCCCTCCACTTCCATCTGCAGAGAGAGAGACAGAGAGGGTGGTCAGTGAGGCCTACTGGGACGGGGGTCCTTGGGCCGAGAATGTGCCGCGGAGTCGGCACATAGCATGGGCTTCAGATATGTCGGCCGAGGACTGGCGATCCCCAGAGGCTCGGCAGGTAAGGGGGCCAATTGGACGGAGGGAGTGAAACCAAGGCTGCAGTTTGGGAAAGACAGGGAGCTGCTGCGATGGAGCCAGGGGCTGCCCTGTCCCCTTTCTTTCCTCCGCCTCTGTAGACTCTCGCTCTGTATCCCCTTAGGGGCAAGAATACTGCATAGAGCTCTAGTCTGTCTTCCTCTGGTTTGTGGTGTGACCTAAGGAAAATTTCTTCAACTCTGGGACCTTGACTGTCTCATCTGTAAAATGGGGTGGAGAAGACTGATCTAGGTTCCTCGCAGAGTTAAGAAGCATACGCCTCTACTCAAGGACTCTCTAGCGCTCTATCCCATGTCCCCAACCCTGCCAAGTCTACTTCTCCGAAAGAGTCATGTTAGGTTTTTTCTTATCCTCACGGCTAACCTCGGCGGGAGGCAATGTCATCCCCTTAATAAAACTAAAGTACAGAGAGGGGAATTGATTCACCTAATTCTACCCAGCATCATTTTGGCTGGACTCACCTTCATGGAAGCTGTCTTGAACTTGGCTCTGGAGTTGATGCAACTCATCAGTAAACCCATCGTAGGGGAATGCTGAGACACCTGTCTCAAAGGCGGTTTCGTATGTGGCCAGGTCCTCCAGGAAGCTGTGGTCTTCTGGGGACAGGTTGTTGCAAGGCGATGGGGGCCCTCCTGGGCCCTCTGCCTCAGGATCCCCCGAACCCCATTCCTCACTGGGGTCTGGGGTAGAGAGATCCATGAAGATGTCTTCCACGGGCGTCTCTTCCAGGAACATGTTGTCAGGGTCAGCCAGAAAGTCCAGCTCCTGGCACTTCCAGGGCTTCAGGTCCAGGCTGAGCACAGGGGGGCCAGCCCCTGGCAGGGACAGGTTGGAGTCCAGGGGCTCCAGCCCTCCAAGTGGCTCCAGCCCGCCAGTGCCAGCCTCAGCTGAGAAGGGCCTGTCCATGCCCTGAGCCAACTGGCTAATCTGCCGGATGAGACGGTCTATCTCATTCTGCTCCTTCTCAGAGTAGTGGAAGAAACTCTGCTTGACTGGAGAGGCCTCAGGTGTGAGCAGGCCTTCGGGTACCAGGGGGACGTCCACAGAGAGGGGGCCCCGGAGCTGGGCTAGGGCCAAGAGTGTGCAGTCCCCATTACCAGGGCTGCTAGGACTTGGGGGCAACTTCTCATAGAGAAAACTGCATCCCTCCTGGGCGAAGTAAGTCTTGGTGGGATTGGGGCTCAGTTGCTCTGGGAAAGTTTGGCTGGGGCTGTTCAGGTGTGCTTGGAAAGCTGTGCTGGGAGGAGTCAGCTGCTCACGGGCAGGGCTCCCCAGAGGCTCTGGGAAGGTGGCAGTGCTGGGAAGCAGCTGGTCTGGGAAGGTGGAGGTGCAGGGAGTCAACTGGTCTTCATAGCTTCTGGCCGAGGTTTCGGTCAAATGGCCTTGCAGTGGGCTAGTCAGTGGATCTGGGAAGGTTGCACTGCTGGGCGTCAACTGATCAGAGAAGGTCGCCGTGCTTGGAGTCAGCTGTTCTTGAAGAGAGCTGGATGGGGTGGGCAAGTGGGTCTGGAAGGGCTCGTGGAGGCTGAAGAGGAAGGCACAGCCTCCTGGCTGGTGGGGCGTGTAGGGTGGGGTGCACACAAGATCCTTGCTCAGGTCTGCTTGGAGAGAAGGCTCGGGCCCAGAAGGGAATGTCAGGTAACTGAAGTCGATCTGTTTGGGGGGTCGAGGAATCTCTTCTGATGCTGAGACAATGCCCAGTTCAGGAGCACTGGGGAAACTGGTGCTTCTGGGAGCCCCCAGGGCTGGGGCGAAGAGTGGGTTAGCGCTGGAGCACTGCTCCTGGGAGAGAACGTTCTCAGGGAATGAGGGCAGCATGGTCGGGGTGCCCAGGACATAAGCTGCCTGAGTATCTTCAGAGTTCAGCTGCTGGCGGAGGCTCCAGGCTTCAGTGTCACTGGAGAGAAGAGAAGAGGCAGCTGGTAAGGGTTCGATGTCCATTCCCAGAGCAGTTCCCTGATTTGTGTCTTCTCCATGTCAACATCAGCTGCCCCCACCGGCCCCTGACTTGCAGCTCACCTGATTGGGTAGTTATTAGCAGTAATGGGGCCCTCTGGACCTTCTGAGTATAACAGGCAGTAAATCCATGCCCAGCCTCCAGGCTTGGCCTGCAGTCTCACCACCATCTCTGCCTGAATATCTCCACTCTCAGCCACTGGGGAGAAAAGAGATGCAGAGTTAGGACGCCCATCAGGAAACACCACCTAAAGCCCCCCTTGCTCACCTCTCCACTGAGTTGTGATAGCCATGACACCCTCTCTCTGACTACCCTACCCTGTGCCACTCAGCTCCCTACCTTGACCTCACCACTCAGAGTCCCCCAGGTCAGATCCTATTCTCACCTTAGCGCCTCACCCTAATGGTCACCCTACAGCATCCAAAACTGTTGGCCTCTAATATCTCCCCAGTGTCAATCTTGACCACAGCCCATTCTTGGTCTGGTCTCCCGTGCCCTTTCCCAAATGCCTGTCTTGTCCCCAGCCTCTCTGGACACTCACACAGGCGGTAGTGTTGAGCAGAAGCGTGGGCCAGGTCCTCAGGGTGCAGCAGTCCATACCATGATTTACAGAGCAGTTCACTGCGCTCAAAGCCCAGGTAGATTAGGACACTGGGAAGGTGGAAAGGGTGAGGTCAGCTTTCTGTTTTCTCTGCTTGACACTCATGCATCTCACTCCCTCCCAGATCCTCTGCCCCCCTAAACCCCATCCTCTCTGCCCCTTACTCCAGAATCTAGGGTCCCCTCATCTCTCGCCTGCCTTCCTCCTGGGATCCGAACACTCTGTGCTTACCTCTCAGAGACGTCCAGTAGGACCAGGTCCTTAGCATGACGGCTCTGGAACATGGCCAGGAAGAGTGAGGCAGGGCCAGGGCCAGGGCCAGGGCCAGGGCCAGGGCGGGGTCTTGGCTCCAGTGGGGCACAGAAAGCTGTGAACACAGGGTTTCCTGCCCAGTAGGCCCCAGGTGGGTGCGCGTGGAATCGGCCTCGAATAAGCACCAGTTTGTTGCCTGCGCTCTGGCGCCTGAGGGACTTGGAGGTGTTGAAGCGACAGCGGAAGAGGCGATCTAGACGGGTGAAGAGATAAACTGGTAAGAGGAGGGGTGGCTGACCGAGATGGTGGATGGGGAGGAGCAGGGCAGCGGGAGGGAGCTGGACTGAGGAGGGAGAAGGAAGTCCTTACCAGCGTCCAGGGCAGACGGCAGGGCGAGTTGCTGGCGCACAGTAAGGTGGTCAGCTGGGTCAATGATGTCATAGATACTGTCACCCTGGGCAACGAGGTCCACCTGGAGGAAGGAAAAGAGGAGATGACCGTTAGTGACAACAGCAAGAGCCAGTCTTTGGCCCATGGCACTTTGCAGGGTATAACCCCTCCCTCCACAGTAACTCTCATTTTCTCAGGAGTGGAAAGCTCATTGTGCCCCACCTGTACCCAGCCTGAGCACAGAGGACCCTCAGCACTCACCATGGAGTGGCCCAGGTGCTCGCTCACACTCTCAGACAGGTATAGCAACTTCCCCTCAGCTGTGAACACAAGCAGAAATCCAGGTAGTGCCGCTACGATGTCCTCAAGCTCTTCGGCTGAGAGAAGCCCCGTGGGGCCCTCCAGAGGAGTGCCTGTAGGGTGAGAAGACGCGGTGAGTCAGGAGAAAGACGGGAGGCAAAGTAGAAATGAGCGAGGTGCGGTCTGAGTTGCAGAGAATCCAGAGGAATTCCTCATGGACCTGCCTCTGCAAACACCTGTTGGCCGCTGCTCGTGGCCGGGGAACCTGTTGCGGGCTCTCCACAGCCAGCGAGCCCTTCGACTTCCAAGCCGGCCGGAGCCTCCGCGTGCCTGGGTTTCAGCACCGCGGACAGAGCTCCCAAGCGGACCGTGGGTTCAGCACCGCGGACAGCGCCGTCAGCACCGCGGACAGCGCTCCAAAGGCGGCAGAAAAGCCGGTTCGGCGCCGCGAACGGCGGCTGCCTCTTCCCAGGCTCCGGCGGCTCCATCCCTGCAAACTTCCCGGGCTTCCCTGCCCGGCTCCCGGGCGCCTCTGCACTGGCGGGGACTGGGACCATTCTGTCCTGGCTCTCTCTTCCCGCAGACCTGGCGTTAGGGAACCGCCAGGGTCTCTAACCCTCACCCAGAACTGAGGCGAGGTCCGGACAGGGCTCGGAGCAAAAGTGGGAGTCCCGAACCCCGGGTCCCGTCTCCCCACTCTCCAGCACGCTGCCGGACCCGCGGCAGGCTCGGCGGGCTCCCTGAGCTCCGCCGTCCCCGGCGCCCGCCGGCTCGGTCTCCGGTAGCCCAGCTCGCTCACCTCCAGCGAAGAAGACGCCCTTGCGAGTGTAGATGCAGGCGAGGCTCATGATGTGCAGGTAGGACAGCCGCACCTTGTCGGCCTCGGCCAGCGGCAGCAGCTCCTTGAGGTTGCGGATCTCGGCGTTGATCTGGTCGCGGCGCGCCTTGGAGGCGCCCTTGGTGGAGCGGTACATGCCTGGCGCCGCAGAGCCCAGCGCGGGCGCCCGGACACCTGCGCTCCGGTCCCGACGCCCCGGCGGCTTCCTGCTTCCCAGTCGCTCGCTCGGGCTCTCCGTCCTCTGCTGGGCTCCGCTCGGCTGCGCTGCCCCCTCGCCTGCCTCGTTCCGCCTTATATAGCTCCTGCCGCGCGTGGGGGGCTCGTTCTCGAGACGGGGGGCGGGAGAGCGGGAGGCTGGGCCAAGCGAGCTGCAGCGGGAGCCGCTGGCTGGGGGCTCCTCCTCCCTCCCCGGCTCCGACGTCATCCCGTGACGTAGAGTGAGAGCGGGAGGGCGGGGGAGGGGAGCGGGGAGGCTGCGGAGGGGCCGAGGCCGGCGGGAGCTGGGCGGCGAAAGGCGCCGCGCAGGGAAAGCCCGAAACGGTGCGGGGACCCGGGCGTCCGAGCGCGTTCGGCCGGGGGAAGGGACCGGGCGGTCTGAGGGCCCTGGCGAGGCTGCAGAGGGCAGAGAGGGGCCAGAACTGACCTTGGTCTTTCTGAGATGAGAGAATGCGGAGGCGCGGGGTCGTCTGCAAGCCCCCCTTGCTGTCTGACAGACGAAGGTCACGTTCGCGTGCAGGAAAGGAGTTTCTCTGGCCTCCGTGGGATAGGTCACAGCTGGGGGTCCTCTCTGGGGGCGACTCAATCTGGAATGCCCTTGTCCGTTTTCAAAGAACAAATCCCTTCCCCCTTCCCAAACCCGGGCCTTGGCGATTTACCAGGGGCTGTTACATGGGGTGGGAAGGAGATCCGGTGGGAGAGGGACCAGCTGAACTTGGCACTGGTCCTGTTTTCCCCCAGCCGGGAGGAGGGACACCAACACCAAGGCTGAGTCTGCAGAGACAGTGATTCTTCGTATCCCAGTCAAGTAGTTAACCTTAGCCACTGACAGGGGAAACTGAGGCAGAGGCCCAGGGCAAGTGAGGACCCGGGTCTGCACTTTCGCATCCCTTCCCCCTCACGCGGTTGCCGGCCCCCCCCAGCGAGCGCCCCCGCCCGGCTGCGGCGCGTCTCCGGGCCGGGGGCGGGGGCGCCGGGGAATCCCAGCTCCATATTAGGGCAGGAATCCTCGGCGCGCGGGCGGGGCCTGCCTGCTGCCTGGCTCGGCGCGGGGCCCCGCCCGGCCCGCGGGGAAGACGCGCGAGCGCGGCGGCGGAGGGCGCGCCGCACCCCCGCGCCCCGCACCTGCCCGCGACCCCTGGCCCCGCCAGGCCCCGCCCCGCACCTCGCCCCCCACCCCGGAGCTGGGGCTCCCCGCTCTCTCTCCACCAGCCTGCGGTCCCTCCTCCGCCTCATTGCCCGCGGTGGTCTGCCCCGCTGCCGCCCCCGCCACGGGGGCTCCTCTTCTACCTTGTCTGTCCTCACTCTTCTCTGTCAGGTTTGTCCCCACGCCCTGTCGCCTTTGCCCCATCCCCCCCTTTCTTCGCTCTCTTTTCAGCACATGTGATTGCTCTGCACAGGGGCGAGGAGGCGCTACTCTCACCCCAGGATCCCACAAAGGAAGGCAGGAAGGGGCCAGGGAACATTCTAGTCCAAAATCTCATTTGCTGGAGGAGGGTGTGTGCAAAATCACTTGAGGGGCTGGAAGTGAAGCCACTTGAAAATTGGGGGAGGGGGATTGGCCTGACTGTGGAAAGTGGCACAGGAACGGTGGACATGAACTTTGACACCAGGAAGGAAAGTTTAGGGTCAGAGAACTCACCACTTCTCGCGGAACAGGGTGGTAGTAAGAGAGGCAGAATGGGAGGAGAAGGGTGTCTTCGAAGAGGCCACATGGCTGTGGAGACCCTATCCTGATGGCTTACGCCATTTTTACAGAGGTTCGGGCCATCCACATAAACCATCCGGTGGTTGGTGTCACAACTGAGATGGAGGGAATATGTGTCTGTCCCTAGTGTCCCTGACCCTATTGTTCTGGCTGACAGATCGCTCCTCCAGGACATAGGTCTCTGTGGCTTCTTCCTTCTCTACCTTACCTCAGATCACCACCCAACCCTCCCTGAAGCTTCCATTTGAACAGCCCTTGATCTTTGGACCCCCTTCCCATATGACAATCCAGGGAAGTGTTCCTGTTTCTCCACCCATTGATGCTTTAGGCTCTGGCTGGGAGACATTCCTGGTGTCTCTCCACAATAAGACGTGTCTATCAGCTGGTCTCCAGCAACCTGAGCAGATCCACAGCGAAAGAATGGGGCGCTGTCCATGGTTCTGAAACGATCACCATGGAAGTCAGATTGGCTACGGTTTGCTTGGGACATCAGAGTAGGGCTTGGGCCCACACAAACCTCAGGACGAGGCCCCCCTCTGGCTGTCCCCCTCTTTTCTGAGGATAAATATGGAGAGGGGTTTGGGGGCCATGATTCCTGGGCTCTAGGAGTGAAGTAAGTGAGGGAGGACAACGGGGCTCAAGGGAAGAACCCCTGGATTTTTCCAGAAGAATGGACTGCGAAGAAGGCACTTTGGAAGAGAAGGATCTAGAAATAGGCAAGGGAGGGGCATAGAAGGGCTCATCCTGGTTCGCCCACTCTGATTCAAGTTGAGAAGCTCTGTGTGCCCCAATGTCTCCTCTCCCCAGGCGGGCTCCCACTCCCCTTGCCTCCCACCTCCCTGGAGCTATTTTTAACTGTGCAGAACCAAAAATAGCTTGGCAGCAGCTTCAGGCCGTGGGAGAGGAGCTATTTATATCACCAGTGACGGTTCCAAAATAGCAAGCAGGAGGAGGGGGGCGGCTGGCACGCTAGCGAGCTCCTGGCCGCTGCTAAAAATACTGGCAGTGTGAGTCATCCTGGCCTGGCTGAGTCACCCCACTCTCTCCCCCAAGCGGCAGCAGCAGCAGCAGAACCAGCTAAGAATTGAAAGCCTGAGATGGGGGGGCATCAGAGCCTGTTGGCTGTGGGAAACTGGGCAATGGAATGAATTGGGAGAGGGGCTTTGGGGTGAGTGTGTAGAAGGAATAGGGGAGCAGAAGCCTCCCATGCCCTGCTGGGAGAAGTGCTCCCATGCACTGCTTGGGGATGCTTGGGCAATTGAAGGAAGGGAGCCAGACTGCGCATGTGTGTGTGTGTGTGTGTGTGTGTGTGTGTGTGTGTGTGTGAGTCTGTTCATTTGACTGTGACTGTGTTTGTATATCTCTGTGTGTCTGCATCTCAGCCTGTCTGTCTGAATGTGTTTGTATGTCTATATCTGCGTATCTGTTTGCACGTGATTTTGTAGATGTCTGTCCATATCCTGTGTATCTATGTGTTTACCTACGTCTGTTTTTATGCCTGTCTTTTTAAAAATAAGCCTCCAACTTCCTGTGTTGTGTGTTAGTTCTATGTTTGTACCTGTATATATTTACGTCTACAACTTTCTGTGTGCCTGTGTGTGTGTGTGTGTCCATGCCCGAGTCTGCTCTGGGCCTGTCTCTCTCAGCGTCTGGCGGTGCGTGTGGATGTGCAGCTCCCCTGGACTCAGCACACCTTCTGCTGACCTCTCTGATGCCACTCGTTAGAGTCTTGCACCATCTGTCCCTCGCTCACCTGTCTCCACCCAACATCTTCTCCTCCGTCCAGCCCATGGCCCCCAACCATTTGCAAAGGTCTCTCTGTTGCATGCCGTCTCTAGGAAAAGCATGAAGGAGAGGAGCCCCACATGACCTCTCCCTTTTCTTTTGAATCAACCTGAATCGTCCCTGGCTTGCAGGAGTACGTGGTTTTCCATCGCTCCATATTTGGGGAGCTGAGAGAAGGGCTTTCTTTAGTTCTAAAAAAAAATTCCTGGTGTGGGCACAGGCATGCGTAGCACGCGCATGCACACACACACACACAACTGAGAGAATGAGAGAGAAAAAAATATCAAGGTCCCTTCTTTACTGAGATGAGCTCGCATCTGTTGCCATGGCAACCCGCCCACTCCTTCCCCGAAAAATCACCAAGAAGAGGTGATGGCATCGAGGAGGGATTGGCTGGTTCCTTTCTGTATTATTTTTTCCGAAAAAGGGTTTTTATCACAAGAACAGGCTGTGAAATCCTTTGCCTCTGCCTTGCATAGTTTTATTGGGGACCTGGGGGGACATCACCCCTCAACCTCTAATCAGAGAAGGGGAGATGTATCTTTTCCAGAGATTTTGAGGAGGATGACCTCCTGAAAAGGAACTGGAGGGTGGGTAGGGGAATCTGCTTTTTCAGAACAGCATGGAGACTCCTGGCTGCTTTTCTGGAGATTTGGAGCAAGGATCCTGACAGCTGTCAAAGTTGTCAAAGTGTCTTGTCTTCTTGTCTTGCTCTGGACAAATGTGTCTATGAGAAAGACAAAGAGGGAAGAGGGGAGGGGGGGAGAGAGAGAAGAGGGGGAAAGTGTGAATGAATGAATCACTTGATGGGCTTCAGAGGAGACGCCACTATGCTGAAGGATGCAAGCTCCCAGCAGTGGTCAGGACAGACAGAGCACAAGACGGCTCAAGAAAGATCCACTGATGCAACTGGTGGCGGTGCAAGTCACCACTAGACCACAGCTGTGGCGACCTGACTTGTGGCCACAGGGTGAATGTTCTAGAGGAGCACTGGAGCCCACCTTTCCTGACTCTAGTCCCAGCCCGGGTCTCACAGGCCTCCTCCACAGCCTGGCCCCCAGCCAGCGCAGCCACATCACCCTCTGCAGTGAACTGTAGCCTCCTGCCAAGGGACTGGCTGGGAAAAGGAAGGGTTCCAGATTCCTCACTCCCTCCCGTGCTTGGCTTGCTGCAGAAATGGGGTCATGGGCTGAGGTTGGAACGACAGACCAAGAATCTGGCTCTAGAGAAGTGCTTCCCCCTCTGGCAGCTGCTGCCATCCTGAGCAGGCAAGGGCAGGGCCAGGTGGGGCGGGGGTGGCCGGCGGGTGTAGCTCCACTCAAAGTGATGGGGTAGCGGGATGAAAAGACTTCAGGTCTGCTCTGACCTCTTAGTCATATCCTCGTGCCGGATCTGACTGATAGTATTATGCTCATGTATGGGGAAACTGAGGCTCAGAGATGGACAATGACTTAATCAAAGTCACACAGCAAGTCGCTGGCAAATGCTGAGCCTTAAGCCCGGCGCCTGCATCCCAACCCAGGCTTGTTCTCTTGTGCCACACGGTAGGACAAGGATCTACAAGCTTCGGCCTGTGTGCCCAATCTGGCTGCTGCTGCTTTTTGTAAATAAAGTTTTATTGGAACACAGCCATGTCCATTGGTTTACTTATTGTTTATAGCTGTTTTCACACTACAACAGCAGAGGTGAGTAGTTGCAACAGAGGCATATGGCTCATAAAGCCTGAAATATTTACTAACTGACCCTTAGAGTAGTGGATCGGTTCACACTGGGAATATCTCCATTTGTTTCTCTCTCTTTCTTGCCCAGAAAGCTCTCTTGGTCTGAGGCATACCAAGCTGTCATTTCAACTTCTTTTACTCTGCCCAATGCCGCGGATCCGCGGTGCTCCCGCACACCCTAAGGCAGGAGAGGTAGGAAGCCTTACAGGTCTGGTTCCTTACTGGCTTCCAGCCCCCTTTGTGGCTGTGCAGATGTAGCCTCCCCATGGAGGAGCGATGCTCCACATCCTGCTCCCATAGCAACATGAGTTGGAACTGGCAGTGAAGAGGCAGGGTAGCCCATTCCATCCTATCCCAACCCCAGTCCTGCATTTTGGGAAGGGGAGAGTCCCATGCTTGGTGACTAAGGTAGAAAAAAATTTCCTTATGGGAGGAAATTGAGGGTATTGTAGGATCTCGGGGCTCCTGAAGTCTTCAGTGTAACCCAGGGGAAGAATCTCTACATATCTTCTCAGAGAGGTTGAGTAACTTGCCCAGGGTCACACAGCTAGAATGAAATAAATTCCGAATTAGAGCCCAGGTTTCCTGACTTCTACTCCTTTGTATTTTTTACTAGATTGTTCTTTTAAATTGTTGTGTTTGAAACCATGGGAGTGTTTCTTAACAGACTCCCAAGCGCCTCGCCCATGTCTGTGGCTGACCAGTCTGTGCGGTGAGAATGGGACCCCAAGTCGAGCTGGTTTATGCAACGGCGGTGTTGTCTTAGCTGCATCGTGGCAGGCTGTTGTCTTTCTCCTAAGGCCTTTTCATTGTGCTATCACTTCGTCAATTCTACGGCACACAGAAGCATTCAGAACAGCTTATCTATTTATGGTTATGAAATCAACAAATCTCGTGTAGGGAGGTGCAGGCTGGCACCCACACACTGAGACGGTCGGAGCCGGGTGAGCGGGCCCACCGGGGAGGCGAGGGACACTGGACCACGGAGGGTGCGAGGGGGAGAGCAGAGCCCGGGTGGGAAAAGGTGAAGCTTGTCTGGGCCAGGGCCTGAAGGCAGGGCTGAGACTCAAGGAAGGCAGCGGCCAGCGTGTCAGACCTGCCATCTTCCAAGGAGGGAGGAATCCACTAAAACCACTTTTCAAATGGAGAGCGGGCACCCCACGCTCCGAGTGCCATGGAGAGCCAGGAGTGCGGGACATGGGCCTTGCCCTCGAGGAGCCGGGGGCTGAGGAGGAGACAGACCCTCCACGCACTCACTCTTGGAGTCCTCCCCGCTGGCAAATCCCTCCTGCCCTCTGGCCCCACAGCCGGTCTGGCAAATCGCCCCCACCCCGCCCCAGTGTCCCCAGCCCATGTGCTTCCTCAGCACTGCCCTTGTCACCCTGCACTGTCCCCGCTTGCTTCCTGGGCCATCTCCCCTGCCAGCACCCACATCTGGTTTCCACATTCCCAGCGCCCAGCGTGGCTGTGGCACCGAGCAGGGCCCAGGTGTGTAAGTCATTCGCACGACAGACACCCGAGGCCTGAGTCTGGGCCGGCCTCTGCGGTGATGCGGCAGTGACAAACTGAGGCCAGGCTTGGCCCCATGGAGCCTCGAGGCTGGGGAGAAAGTGAGAACTCCATCCGGCCACTGGGGTGGGACACCATCGTGAGGGGGGCAGGCAGGTGTCTGGGGAGCGAGCGGAGGCTGACCCAGCCCGGGGAGGTGCGTGTGAGCTGAGCTGCCGGCAGCACGTCTGTGACTAGCCGTGCTGGGCGGGTGCGGCGGCCACAGGAGTGCGATCCCATGAACGAGACCCCATGGCGCCAGGGGCCATAAAAGAAGCTGCTATGGCTGAGGCCGTGTCAGCGGGTGGGGGGGAGGTGGAGCGACGGCAGCCACAGGACTTGGTCCAGGCCGTGCTGGGGCCAGGCCCAGCCTGCAGCGGAGGGGCTGGGCGGGCGGAGGGGCTGTGAGAGTGGCCCAGACTCCCCCAGGTCTGGCTCTGGCGACCCCTCCTGCCCGTCTGGCCCCCTGCGCCCCCACCCCTCCGGCTACATACACTGCCTTCCAGTCCCTGGCCCCGCCATTCCCCTGGCTTCCACGGTGCCTTTGCACACACTGTCCCCTCCTGGGGCGCCACTGCCTCTCCCCTTCGCCCACTTCATCCCATCTTTCTCTGAAAGCTCAGCTCAAATGTCGCCTCCTCCAGAAAGCCTTCCCTGACCTTCCCAGTTAGGTCAAATCCCCAGTTATAGGTGCCAGGCACCTGCGCCTGTTAGCCTTTGACGCAAGAGCAACTTTATTTTAGTGATTAATTGGTTATTGGCGCTCCCTCGCAAGACTGCAGACGCCACGGCAGGGGCTCTAGCTGTTTTGCTCCCTGCTGACTGTTCAGCATGGTGTCGTAAGACGCTCCGCTCCGTAGATATTTGTAAAACGTTTTGATAAGACAGAAGCAATGGGGTGTTTTACTCAGAGCAGAGAAGGCTGAAAGGGGGTGGTGGCATCTTCAGACACCTGCAGGGCAGCCACCGGGAGGCAGGGGCAGGTACCATCTGCTCCGCGTGGAGCGGGGGGTGGGGCCTGAGAAAGGACAGGCAGGAGGGAGTCCTGCCTCCCTCACAGACCGACTTTGTGACGTTGGTCAGTTAAGTGACTTGACCTTTTGTGCCTCAGTTTACCCATCTGCTAAGTGAGGAGAACAACTGCACCTCCTTCAAGGGGTCGATGTGAGAATTAAAGGAGTTAAATAGGCAAAGCCCTTAGAAAATGCCCAGTGCATAAAAGGAGCCGGATAAGTGCTGAATGCTGAAGGTCATCCATTGTTTTAACTTTATGAAAGGGAATTCTGAGCGGGCTGTGCAGAGAGGGCAGGGCTGGCTCAGCGGGCAGCACACGCCCTGGCGCGGCGAGCGCGGAGCAGCTCGGGCACCGCTGGCTTCGGCAGCTTTGGTCCGGGCTGGGTCTGACAGTACCAGCCGCAGTAGGCCAGGCTGCGGGCTGCGGCAGCTCTGAAGAGAAGGACAAAGATGACAGTGGGGCCTGGGAAGTCGAGGGGTGCTCACGAGTGGCCCTGAGGGCTCTGGCTTGGGGTCCCAGGGCGCCCCTTCCCAGGGCCTCCACTGGCTCCCACGCTGCTCACCGTGACTAGGGACAAGCGCCCTGGCTGCGCCCAACACACCCATCAGTGCTCAGCAACCGAGCTCCCCTTCTATGTTTCTAGAAGCCACCCTGCCCATGTTCTTCCCGCGCTTAAAACGTTCATGGCTCCCTCGCTTCCCATGACCCAAAACTCATCCTGCCGGTGCCTCCTGTCTTCCCTCCACCCACAGGTGCCTAGGCCACTCCAGCTTCAAGCCTGTCCCTGTTATCACCTCAGCGCACCTGGTAACACGACAGCAACAGATGTAACAGACGCAACACTCACCTGCACCTTGTATACCCAACAGGTGCACGAGCTCATGAAAACCTCCCAGCACCCCTGTGACGTCTGCGCTGTTGCTATTCCACCGGCCCGGGCCAGCAGAGAGGCGGTCTGCAGGGGACAGCCCATGGGACCCCAGGAAAGACTGATGAGGTTTAAGGCTCAGGTGACCAGAGGCAAGCAGGAGGCCTGGGGCTGGGCCGGCGACAGACGGGAAGCCCTGGGTGCAGGGGAGAAGAGACCTCAAGAGCAGGGAGAATGATGCTCTCTACCTGGGACTGCTGGAGCCGCGGGGCATTGGTTGAGCTGTGGCAAGAAGGGGAGAGCAGCAGCTGTGGCCTGAGGGAGCAGCTTCTGGAGCCGAGAAGGGACAAGCATCCGGGAGGTGGGGGAGGGACACCAGGAAGCCTTAGTGGAAAGGACCATCCGGTTGAAGGGAAAACTCCTGAATCACCCAGCCCAGACTGGGGGTGGCTGAGGAGCCTTCCGCCTACGAGTCAGGGTTCCACTCAGACTAGATGGCAACGGATTATGTTTGATGCAGGGGAGAGTCTGGGACAAGAGGATCGGAAGACGTGGATTCTGGTCCTGGCTCTGGCGCCAGCCCACCCGGGTGTTATGCAAGCCCCTTCCCCTCTGTGGGCCTCAGTTTCTCTATTTGCAAAATGGCAGTGGGTTGGACCACTTGGCCTCAAAGGGTCCTCCCTTCTCTGGTACTCTGAGTGTCTCTGGGCCCAGGTCTCACCTGGCCCTGTGCCTCTTGGTCTTGGAGGTTGAACCCTCTGCAACCCTGAGACCCAGTTTCAGGTGGGGATGAGCCCATTTGCCTGGTGCTAGGGTCCGGGTGGGCCTATCCCAGAGGACCAACTCCTTGGCCCTGGGGGTGCGGGCCACCTTGGGCCCCTGGAGACCTGGCCAGTGTGGACAGAGGGGAAGCAAGTACTCGTGCTGACTCTGTAGTCTCCTTCTTCACAACCAACCCCTCAAGGGCCATTCTTACAGCTCGGTGTGACTACACCGAAGGACTCACCGTTGGGGGGCTCCAGTGGGTTCCAAGGTGCACACAACAGACCCCAGGTCATCTTCGGAGTGGTCCACACAGCCCGTGGCTGAAGCAACTACTGTCTCCAGCATTCCTTAGCTTCAGACTGGTGGGAGGAAGACGACCCTCCCAGCAGGTCCCACAGCTGGCCACACAGGGACGCCACAGCCTGGTCAAAACATTCAATTTCAGAAAATCCCAGACTTACAATTGGAGCGGGGCCCCCTTACAGACCATCTCTGCATTCTCCTAGTGCAGAGAACGGAGTGACCCAAGTGACATGGCCAACACGTGGTGGAGGTGGACCCCCAACCAGGTCCTGTGCACCTCCCGGGGGCTGGCCTGTGGGATCGAGCTGCACAGAAAGAGCCTGGGCCAGGAGGCAGGGGTCTAGGTCCTAGGCTCGACAACACGCTGGCTTGCTGTGTGGCCTTGACAAATTATATCTTTCCAAGGGCTGCCTCTGTTTCCCCTTCTGTGCATTAAAGGCTTGGCCCTGGGAATGGATCCTCCTTGGAAATGTCATTCGAGGCTCCAGGGCTAACTGTTCCAGGGTGTGAGCCTCCCTCTTTTCATAGCTCAGAGCCTGCACGTGCTGGGCTGGATCGGATCCACCGCCGGGCCCCCAACCCAGGTCCCAAGTAGGGGTGCAGAGACGTCTGGAATCCACAGAGCTCATTAGGAACGGTCAAGTACTTCACAGCTGTCCTCTGCGGGTCCCGGTCAAACACGTCCTGTGGGTGCTGCAGAGACAGGGCAGGTGTCAACAGGACCAGGCAGGGGTCCAAAGGGCTGGGTCCCCATGGCTGCGGAGAGCCCTGCTGGAGCCCAGCAGCCCACGCTTCCACCCAGACACGAGTGGTACTCTCAGGTGGTCTGGCAAAGGTTTGGCTCCAGGAAGTCTCAGGGAGCTGGTGGGCTGCAGGAGCCTTCAATGGGAGCAGACATTTGCAAGCAGCAACCTGATCGGTTGGTCATGGAGTCCGTGGGATCCAGAAGCTTGTGCGGAAAGCCCACCTAGGCCTGCACGGTGCTGGGGAAGAAGAGGCGGCTGGTGCCAGGCAGAGTTGTCCAGCTCCTCTGTGGGGTGCAGGGCGGCGGCCAGACACTGCGCACTGCGCCTCCTGCACTCAACGTGCAGGAACGAGGACAGGCCTCTGGCCGGGCGGTCAGCGTCCCTGGGCTCTGGCCTGTGCTCTTCAGGAACATGCCATGTGACTCTGGTCAATCACTACTCTTCTCTGGGCCTCAGTTTCCCTTTCAGTTTAAGGAGAGGGTTGGAGCAACTGGTGAGGGGCTTTCCTGGGATCTTAACTTGGCTCCAGGCTGAGCCCAAAGGGAAGAGAAGGGCAGAGGGCGGAAGGGAGGCGTGAGTCCCAGCGTGCCCCGAGGGCAGTGAAGTCCTCACCTGGTGTTTCACTCCTGGCCTTGTCCAGAGAGGGTCCCAGCTGCGCTGGGCCTGCATCTCGTGTCCTTGCAAGGTTTGTACAGGAGCGTCTCTGCGGTTGGAAGGAGAGAGGGACGGGGCGAGGGCCAAGGGCAGGACCTCCTTTCTCCATGGTTGAAGGGTCCCCATGGTGGGTGGTGGGCGCTAGCGGGGTGGAGGATGGGGCGTGCGGCGCCGGGGGCTTCCTGGGCCCAGGCCCGGCGCAGGCTGGCGGCCGGGGGCGGGGGCAGCTCCCGGGCTCTGGCGGAGCCGCCACTCCGCCGGTTGCCTTAAAAAGGCGCCAGCGCGCGCGCATCAGCAGAAGGGACGCGGCTCTCTTCCAAAATAGGCAAGAACTGGGAGGCCGCGGGAGACCAGCTGCGACGAGCGCGGACGTCACCCGGGGCCTCCCCCCGCCCCCGCCCGCATCACGTCTCCATGGCAACGGCGTGCAGCGCCGCCGATGAATGAGCTGCGGCGGGGCCGGGGGCGCGCGAGGAGAGGCGCGCGGGGACGCGCCCCCCTAGCTCAGGCGTCGCGGCGCCGCGGCTGCCCTGGGAAGAGGGTGCAGACCGCGCCGGGGCGCCCTCGCGTTCGTGAAGGCCCGGACCTTTCATTCCCAGCTGATCCTACTGTGCCCCGGGGACAGGGAGCTCCCCGGGCCAGGGACCCCACCGTCCTCTCGTTCAGGGCTCCTCCACTCCAGGGCTCCCCTTCACCCCGCCTCCCCTCTCGGCGGCCCGCTCTGCTCCCCAAAGTCCGCAGAGAACCAGGCATGTGGACGTGGCGCCACCGCGCGGCGACGACGGCGCTGCGCCGGGCGGGCCTGCGGCCGAGTCCCGCCGTCTGTGTCGCCCTCTGGCGTCCGCAAGGGGAGGCGCACAAAGGAGCCGGCAGTTTCACCTGGGACCCTAATTAGCAAAGTATTAATGTAATATCGTCGTGCTACGCCCCGGCTGACATTCTTAGAGAAACTGCCGTGAGGAACGCTGCCGTGGTACGATTGCACGGTGAGGAAGCCAGAAATCATTTCTCAACAGAGCACGAATTGTTTTCTGAAGAGGGCATGGTGCCACCAAGTGCCACAGACTGGATGGCTCAAACAACAGGCGTTTAGTTCTCACAGTTCTGGAGGCTGGAAGTCCAAGACCAAGGTGTGGCAGAGCTGCCTCCTTCTGAGGGCCTTCTCCTCCCTGTGTCCTCAGTCATCCTCCCTCTGTCTGCGTCCAAATTTCTTCTTCTTACAAGGATGTTGGTCATATTAGACTAGGGACCACACTAATAAACTCATTTTAAGTTAATTACCTCTTTAAAGACCCTATCTTCAAAGAAGGTTACGTTCTGAGGTACTGGGGGTTAGGGCTTCCACACAGGAACTTTGGGGCGGGGGGAAGAGGGAAGACACAATTCAGCCCACCACACAGGCTAAAGAAAAAAATCACATGATCACACCAACTGATACAGAAAAAGTATTTGACAAAATGCAACACTCATTCATGATAAAGACTCAGAAAAACAGGAATAGAGAGAAATTGGCTCAACTTGATAAAGAACATCTACAAAAACCCTACAGCTGACATTACACATAATGGCAAAAAACTGAATGGCTTTTAAGATCAGGGGACAAGGCAAAGATGTCAGTTCTTACCACTCTCATTCAACTTGGCATTAGAAGTTCCAGCCACTGCAATAAGTCCAGAAAAGGAAACAAAAGTCATATAGATTGGAAAGAAGAAACAAAACTGTTCCTATTTGCAGATGACATGATTATTTACATAGAAAATCGCAAGGAATCCACCAAAGAAATAAATTCAAGAAAGCCTAGAAGTAATGAATAACAAGATGGTAGGATATAAACTCAACATACAAAAGTCAATTGTATTTCTATATACTAGCAATGAACACACGGACACATATTAAAAATATAATGCCATTTGTAATTCCTCAAAACAAAAAGGAAATACTTCAGTGTAAATCTAATAAAACACACACAGGACTTGTAGGCTGAAAACTACAAAACACTTGTGAAAGAAATCAAAGATCTAAATACATGGAGAATTACTGTGCTCATGGATTGGAAGATAGCATAGTAAAGATGCCAATAGGTTAATTCGATTCCTATCAAAACCCTGCAAGATTTTTTATAGCTATAAAAAGATTATTTTAAAATTTATATGGAAAGACAAAAGAACTAGAATAGTTAAAATAATTTTGAAAGAAAGGAATAAAGTGAGGGGAATCACTCTAAGAATTCAAGACATTATATAGCTACAGTAGCAAGACTGTAGTATCAGCAGAAGGATAAACACATAGATCAAGTGAATGGAATAGAAAACCCAGAAATAGACCTACACGAATATGCCCCACGATTTTTGGACAAAGCTTCCTCAATTGGAGGAAAGATAGCCTTTCAGCAAATGGTGCTGGAGCAATTGGACATACATAGGCAAAAAAAAAAATTGAACTACAATCTGTTTCATACCTTACACACAAATTAACTCTAACAAAGTTCTCTGAAAAGGAATTTCGAGGAAAGAGTCTTTATTCCAATGAACAATTTACAAACCAGGAGACACAGCCTTTGATGTATAAGGGACTTGTAGTCCAGAGAACAGAGCGAAGGTTCCAATTTTATAGCCAAAGTTCCTGCCCCATTTCCAATCCGGTCTGTTTATGCAAATGAAGGAGTCAAACTTGCTTTGTTCTGATCAGTCAATACAGCTGAGCCCTGATTGGTTGGTTCAGATGAGCTCTGAAAGTCCCCAAATTAAACAAAGGTGGGGGTTTTCGGGGAACGCAGAGTATGTGTGTGACCTCTGGTCAGCCACTGGCCACGTGACACTATATTTAGGCCCAGTTAGCCAGTGGGGATCCATCTGGAAGGATTGACTCTTTCACGTTCCCGTTTGTTCTCAACTGGTTCTTAAAAAACTAGACATGAAACTACCATACGGCCCATACAACCCAGCAATTGCACTCCTGGCATTGATTAAAACTTACCTTGGCACAAAAACCTGTACGGGAATGTTCATGGCAGATTTACTTGGGGTAGTTCAAAACAGGAAACAACCCAGATGTCATTCGGTGGGTGAGTGATCGTACACACCGTTAAACAGGCGATGCCGTGGAAGAGCGCTCAGCAGTAACACGGAACGAACCCTGATGCACACAGCAGCCCGCACGAACCTCCTGAGAATTACGCGGAGTGGAAAAGGCCGATCCCAAAAACTTACATACTGCATGGTTCCGTTTACGGAACACTCTCGAAATGATAAAATTATAGAATTGGAGAACCTATTAGTGGTTGCCGGTGGTTAAGGATGTCGGGAAGGAGACGGGGATGGGGAAGGGACGTGGGTAGGGCCACACAAGGGCAGCACGGGGGATCTCGGAATGACAGGAATGTTCTGTATCTTTGACTGTATCGATGTCAACATCCTGGGTGTGATATTGTCCTCTAGTTTTGCAAGATGTTACCAAAAGGGGAAACTGGGTAAAGGGCACGTGGGATATCCCTGTGTTATCTCTGAACTGCATATGAATCCACGATTATCTCAAAATACAAAGTTTAATTTAAAAACAGGGAATGCACCGCGATTTTCCTGTGTAGCCTTGCCGTGGACTCCACACGCTTTCTCCATCTGGCGTCACTGGATCCACTGAGAAGCAGAGGGCTTCTACGCAGCCTGGTTTGGCTGGAGGATCTTTTCTTGGTCTGGGCCACACTGGAAACTCATGGAGTTGGCTGTAACAAATTACCACAAATTTAGTGACAACGTAAGTTTATTACACGACAGTTCAGGAGGCTGGAAGTCTGAGAAGAGCCTCACTGGACTGAAGTCACCATGTCGGTGGGGCTGTGTCCCTTCTGGAGGCTCTCGGGGGAATCCTTTTCCTGGCCTTTTCCAGCTTCTAGAGACAGCCTACTTTCCTTGGCTTGTGGCCTATTCCTCCATCAAATCTTTTTCTGATTCACACAGCGGCCCCCTCTGTGACTCCACGAGGACCCCCGTGATCATACGGGCCTGCCCGAATAATGCAGGATAATCTCTCCATCCCAAGATGTTCAACTTAACACACCTGCAAAGCCCCTTGGGCCTGGCAGGTAGCACATTCACAGGTTCTGGGGATTAGGACGTGGACGTCTTTTCTGGGGGACAGGGTTTTGCCTGCCACACCTGGCAAATGACTTGATAAAGAACATCTACAAAAACCCTACAGCTGACATTACACATAATGGCAAAAAACTGAATGGCTTTTAAGATCAGGGGACAAGGCAAAGA
>NW_012136081.1:6979078-6979408 GCF_000956105.1 Propithecus coquereli
CTGCCACACCTGGCAAATGACTCAGAGCATCACATTCGCACTGGCCTATGCTGCCTGGAAAACCCATAAAGGCCCTTCAAGCTTTGTGCCTCTTTCTTTCCCGTGAGAGACGCAAGTTCCAGCAACTTGAGTACATGATGTTGATGTGTTTTATTATCGATGATTTTAACCTTGATCATTTGCTTCGGGTAGTATCTGCTGAGTTTCTCCACTGCAAAGTGACCATGTATCTCTCTTTTTTTTTTTGAGACAGAGTCTCGCTTTTGTTGCCCAGGCTAGAGTGAGTGCCGTGGCGTCAGCCTAGCTCACAGCAACCTCAAACTCCTGGGC
>NW_012136081.1:6982678-6984903 GCF_000956105.1 Propithecus coquereli
GTAAGTGGCATTTCATTGTGGTTTTAATTTGCATTTCCCTAATGACCAATGACATTGAGCATATTTTATTTGCTAATCTATAATCTATATATCTTCTTAGGTAAGGGATCTCTTCAAATCCTCTCCATTTTAAAAATGGGGTTGTTGGCTGGCCATGGTGGCTTGCATCTTTAATCCTGGCACTTTGGGAGGCCGAGGCAAGGGGATCACTTGAGGCCAGGAGTTCCAGACTAGCCTGAGAAACACAGTGAAACCCCATCTCTACAAAAAATAGAAAAATTAGCCCGGCGTGGTGGCACATGCCTGTAGTCCCAACTACCCAGGAGGCTGAGGCAGGAGGATCACTTGAGCCCAGGAGCCTGAGGTTGCAGTGAGCTATGGTGATGCCACTGCACTCTAGCCTGGGTGACAGAGCGAGATCTTGTCTCAAAAACACAAACAAAACAATGGGGTTGACTTATTATTACTGAATTGTAAGAGTTCTTTATATATTCTAGATCCAAGTCCTTTGTTGGTTATATGTTTTGCAAATAATTCCTCCTAGTTTGTGACTCGTCTTTTTATGTTCGTAACAGTGTGTTTTGAATAGCAAAAGTTTTAAGTTTTGGTGAAGTCCAATTTATCATTTTTTTTCTTTTATGGATCATGCTTTTGGTATCATATCCCTAACCTGAGATCACAAATATTTTCTCCTATGTTTTCTCTTACAAGTTGTATAGCTTACAGGCTTACAATTAAGTTTGCTGTTTCACAGGCTACCATCTCGGTCACAGCATGTTTGTGGTCTAGATTAGGTGTCTTATGAGAAGCATGTACATACAGTTTTAATTAGAAATGTAAGAATGTTGTTTCTTCTGACTTTTATTCATTTATTTTTAATTAACAAATGACACCAGAGAATAATCTCTTTGTGCAAAAAGAACGAAAGTACATAGAGTAGAAAAAGGAAATCACCACGGCAAGCACTGTTGTTCATTCATTCACAGAATCTGGTCTAGATCACCATTTGCACACTGTTTTTGAGATTCACTAGTCTACATACAACAAATGCTCTATACAGGATGCTATCAACATGGTATCCTGGCAATCCTTGTACCATCTTCCCATAACTACTTTCCCTTATTCCAGAGATGATAACATGAAAGTCTTTGTGCCATGAAGAAAACGTTGCACGTGCAAGTTTAGGTTTAAAAAATAACTCAGAGGATGCAGGCTCTGGAGACAGAAGAAATCACTGTGAATTGTGACCGTGCCTTATTGTTGCTGAAACTAAAACGAGAAGGTTTCCCAGGTGGTGCTAATGAGTTGCAGACATGTTAGGAAACTGAGGTTGAAAGACCTCATCGTGTCTGCACTTCCTGAAGATGCTGCAGGAGTTCAGTTGTTGTTTTTCACCTAACTTCAAGCAGCTGGCACCACGGCGCAGCTTCCTCCTGCTTTCCCCGTGAGCCGGGCATGGAAACAGTAAGAGAAACGCATAATATGACTTCTTTGACGTGAAGTCCAGAACAGAGCTGCCAGCATCTCTAAGTGAATCACCAGCCTGCTTCATCTGGAGGCCAGTGGCATGTTTCTCCTCCGCTGCAGCTGGGAAGTACCTTGGCACGATTCCACCTGTAATCGGGTCCAGCCAGTCATCCCTCTTTTTCTTACTGTAACTCTGGTGTCCCTCACACATTCCTGCAGCTGATCTCTGTAGGCAAAACAGATCAGTTTCATTTCAACAGGTCAGAAGTCATCACATACTGAACCACTTTGCATTGAAAGAGCGGCTCTTGCACGTAGACGTGAAACTTCATTTCTCCCACCGCCTTCAAAGCCCAGGGTAGCGAGGCCAAACAGAAACTGCCTGAGCGGGAGTGCACAGCACGGAGTGGGTCTGCCCTGTCTCCAGGATCTACACCTTAACTCCACAGTCCAGCAACTTCCACGTTCACCGCTTTTAAAGGCCCATCTTGGCCGGGCGCGGTGGCTCACGCCTGTAATCCTAGCACTCTGGGGGGCCTAGGCGGGCGGGTGGTTTGAGCTCAGGAGTTCGAGACCAGCCTGAGCAAGAGCGAGACCCCCGTCTCTACTAAAAATAGAAAGAAATTAGCTGGACAACTAAAAATAAAAAAAAATTAGCCAGGCATGGTGGCATATGCCTGTAGTCCTAGCTACCCGGGAGGCCGAGGTGAGAGGATCGCTTGAGCCCAGGAGTTTGAGGTTGCTGTGAGCTAGGCTGA
>NW_012136081.1:6984953-6986683 GCF_000956105.1 Propithecus coquereli
TAGCCACAGAGCTAGCGCAGCTGAAAAGTAGAGGCGTAACCAATAAATGCCTTGAATGCATACTACTTCCAAGTCTTTGATGTGAAATCTAAGGCATTGATAGGGAAAGTCTGGAAACCTAAAGAATTCAAATAACAACATTTAAAAGGAATTAGATAGCTCTGAGTACCCTTAACTCCCAAATCCTATGCCAATTAAAGCATGCAATGACCTTACAAAGAGACACCAATTCTCTTCACGCCCAATCCCTACGCTCCACGCTGACTTCAGACTAAAGCTCCCTCTCAGCACCACTCAGAGGGACAAGTCCGCAGTCTGACCCAGGAAAAGAAAACCGAAATGCCAAGCTTTTTACCAGGTGTTTGTTACCCAATTGTGCAGATTATATAAGCAAGGTAAGATAAATGCTTGATTCTATTTTATTTTATGTTATTTTACTTCATTTTATTTTAAGACAGAGTCTTGCTCTGTCTCCCTGGGTAGAGTGCCATGGCATCAGCCTAGCTCACAGCAACCTCAAAATCCCGGGCTCAAGCGATCCTCCTGCCTCAGCCTCCCAAGTAGCTGGAACTACAGGCGCCGGCCACCATGCCCGGCTAATTTTTCTATCTTTCAGTAGATACAGGGACTCATTCTTGCCCAGGCTGGTCTTGAACTCCTGAGCTCAAGTGATCCTTCTGCACTGGCCTCCCAGAGTGCTAGGATTACAGGTGTGAGCCACTTTGCCCGGACGGCTTGATTCTTTTATTTACCAATTTGCAAGATAAAAAATTGGCATCCTATCATCATCTACTGATGGTCACTTACTTTAAAAATATCATTATGATCTCATGGCTTTGAACATATCTGGTGGGTTTCAATCTGTTGCAATCATTATTCTTACTGAAGCTCAAATTATCCCATTTTTGGCCTCTTCAGGTTGGCACCTGAGACCTTTTAAATATGACCTTAGCAGCCTCTGTAGCTTCTTGCTATCTGGTGTGATAAGATAGCCCAGGCTCCAGGAGCTTCTGAGTCAAAAATTATGCACCTTTTATATTTTGCACAATTACTTTCTTCCAAAATGTGGTAACTTACTAACCTTTTAATGATATACATCATCGCCATTTCGTCTCGAATGCATCAGGCTAAGTGAAAGAAGCCAGACCCAAAAGGCTATATTCTGCTTGATTCCATTTGTGTGACTAAATTACAGGGACGGAGAGCAGATCGGCAGTTGGGAGGGTGTGCAGGTGGGAGGAGGGCTGGCTGCAAGGGCGGGGGGGATGTTTTAGGGCACCAGAGCTGTTTTTACCTGTGTTGTGCAGGTGCTTTCATGATTCTGCGCAGTTGTAAAAATATTATAAAACTAGATGTCAGAAAATGAGTTTTACTTTATGTAAAAATTAAAAATTCCTGAACACACTTAGATCTGTTTTTAGACTCAATCCCTTCCCTTAAACTATTGTCAATTGCTGGGCCATAGTCCACTGTTTAGATTACAATAGTTTTCTAATCTAGATTAGATTTTGCTATAAGAAGCCAATTGATGCATTAATTCAAAATGTACATAGAAACTGCACATATTTAAAGTGTACACTTTGATAAGTTTCAACATACATGTGTACCATGAGACCACCATGATGAAGGCAGTGGACGTTTCCATCACCTTCAAAAGTTTCCTCCTGACCTCTGGGAACCCCTTCCTCCACTCCGGGTTCAGCCTGTTTCTAAGCAACCGCTTATCTGCT
>NW_012136081.1:6990283-6995988 GCF_000956105.1 Propithecus coquereli
TAGTCCCCTGGTAATAGCTCTTTACATTCGGCTTTCCCTGTTCAAGTCGCCGTGTGCGTTCTAGCTCCCGGCCGGACCCTCACACGATACTGCTGTCGCATCCTTCCACATTGTTAGGGCGAGTCCTGCTTCCTGGTTCTTCTTCAACCTGTTGTTAGTTATTCTCCGTCGGCTTGGAGACCAAGATGAATTTTTGAAAGTTTTCAAATGTTATAAAATAACCCTTAAGATTTTCATCAGGATAACATTGAAATAACACGCCAAGTTGCCGAGAAGGGCATTGCGATCATAACGTGTTTCCTTTCCAGAAGCGTTAGCTCCCGAGGCAGGTCCTGCTCCTGACGGTTGCGTCTGCTCGTTCTTGCTGGTGGGAAGTTGGTTCCTCGCTTGGCTGTGAGCAGGTTAAGAAGGGCTGTGTCCCACCAAAGTGGTCCCACAGTTGCCCCTGCCGGGCACCTGTCTCAGTCTGTTCGGGCTGCGGTAACAGAATGCCATAGCCGAGTGTTTCGGGAAAATCCCAGGACAATAGAGAAAAACTGCCCTGCAAACTGAGATGGTGCCAAGAGGCCGAAGAATGACTCGGACAAGTCCAGCGTGGCCGGTTAGAGGAGTTTATTAGAGGTTACTGCACAGGGCTCCCTTTCCTGCTCAAGTCAGGAGTCCTCCAGGCACTCACTCCCGGCGGCGGCAGGAGCTCTTTGCAGAGTGAGACACACACACTGCGTGTTTGTGGGCCTTATGTTCCTTCCTGGCAAGTGATGCAGAGAGAGAGCCGTGTCACGTTTACTTATGATGCACGTTAAGCGTGCATAGTACTTCCCAGTAAGTGGGGACTTTAGTATCACGATTAGCTAAACGGTATTATAAAATACTTAAGGCAGCGTAAAACAGTTTAGACTGGTCTTAAGACTTATGACCATCTACACAAAAGGAGCTACTTAGGAATACCTTTGTGCTTTGTGTTTCTTTCCACTTTCTTGCTTTGGTCTATATCTCTAAGTTCAAAAGAAATCTGCACTGAGTTCTGTTAAACATTAAAAGTTAGTCAAGGCTGGGTGCAGTGGCTCACACCTGTAATCCCAGCACTCTGGCAGCCCAAGGTAGGAAGATTGCTTGAGCTCAGGAGTTCAAGACCAGCCTGAGCAAGAGCGAGACCCCATCTGTAACAACAACAACAATGAAAAAAGGCAGTCGTGGGGAATTTGTATCTTTTCCTCACCTGGGTAGCTCACAAACAACAGAAATTTATTTCTCAGTGTTCTAGAGGCTGCGAAGTCCAAGATCAAGGTACTGGCAGATTCAGTGTCTGATGACAGCCCCTGTTTTATTCATGGATGGTATCTTCTTGCCATGTCCTCACATGGTGGAAGGGGCGAGGGAGCTCTCTTTTATAAAGGCATTAATCCCACTCATGAGGGCTCCACCCTTACGATCTAATCAGCTCCTGTAGCTCCCCTGCCCCAATACTGTCACATCGGTGATAAGGTTTCAACAATGCATTTGGGGAATTCAGACCATAGTAGCACCCAAGGCATAGAAACAGCCAAGGATTCATTTTTATGACGATTTCTCAGCTTGAGTTTCCACATAACGGGCTGATTCAGGCTCCCGCCCTGCCTGGAGATTAACAAACCTTGTTTTTCCCCCAACCAAGGCCACGGCTGAGACAGCTTCCTAATTGCCTCCCTGGGCCAGTGGGGAGTTTATTGGTCTTTCTTACAAAGCAATCGCAGCCCTCCCAGGGTCCTACTTTGTGCAAGGATCTCATCTTTAACTTGCCTATCCCCTTTCAAAACTTGAGGTTTTATCTTTTGCTCCTGAAGGAGGAAACTCCCAGCTCACAGGCTGCTGCTCTGGGGCTCAGGTTCCTTCTTGCTTCTGCTGCCTGGAGATTTCCCTTTCTTCTTTGCAAGTTCAGCCTGGCACTAAATTTGTGGAGTCGGATATTTTATTCCACATCTTCGAGGACTGCAGTTGGAAATATTCGAGGCCAGCGTAACCCTCCGTTCAGACTAGGATTCCTCCCTGTGTCTCCAGCCCTTCTGCCACGCGCCGCTGGAAGCCTCTGAGCAGAGCGGGGTGGTGTGTTCATTGGCTATGCTGATGAAACAAATAGGCCCTAGAAATGCGTGATTCCTTCTCACGTAACAGTTTAGGGTAGGCGTTCCAGGTCGGTGGGGACCTCTGTCCACTGCTGTTATCCAAGCCCCCAGGGCGACAGCAGAGCTGCCATCTGCATAAAGCTTCCATGAGCCTTCGATTGTGGCCATTCCAGCTCTCGAGATGGGGAAAAGGCCACGGAGGACACGCATGGGAATGTCTATGGGACAGTGCAGAAAGTGGCGTGTCTCTTCCAGACCAATTCCATTAGAGACAACTTAGCAGATGGACAAGCCAATCCCAAGGGAGGGAGGCTGGGGAATGAAATGTGAACGGGCGTCACATGCCCAGCTACAAGTCCGTTACTGCCAAAGAACGAGAGAAAGGATTTTGGTGGATAGCATGAAAGCCACAGAAGGAAAAGTACTGGGTCCTGCAACAGGGAGGCCAAATTAGATTTGGGGATTGGGCAGGAGGAGGTCAGCAGAAAGGGCCTTTCTCAGGAAGGAGCATTTCAGGAGGAGTCAGAGTTGCTCAGAGACAGACCAAACATTTGGGTTGGCCTGGAGAATAGAAAACGTGGAATATTCCAGGAACCAAAAGGGGTGGTGTGGCAGGGGCTTGGTAGGCTGAGGGGGCATGGAGGGGTGGGCAGGAGCCCCCTCGGGCAGGATCTTGCAGGCTGTGAGCAGATTCAGCTCGAACTCTGCACACAGTGGGAAGCCATCCAAAATCATAAGCAGGGAATTGATATAATCCGACTTTCATTTTTAAGAGGCCACTCTGGCTCCCACTGCCCAATCTTGGTTTCTAAACACCATTATGCAACACAAGGAACCAGGCTCCTGGGGCAGGGGGTGGAAACGCGAGGTAAACCTGGAGCATTTTGTAGTACTAGTACTAGAAAGCAAAGAAATACTAGGAAAAAGAAAAGTAAAAAAGCATGTCACAGGGACACAGGAGCCAACCCGAACGCCCCGCAGCCAATGCTGGAACAATGTGAGCAGCAAAGTAAATAGCATAGTATTGGATTATAACTCAAAGTATAAAATATATGTACGTGAATCATATTGATATAAACAAATGATTTAATAAATAAACAGGGGAGAAAAGACAAATCTTCCTTACGGAAGAAGTCCAAGTAATATATACAGATGCTCCCCACCCCAGGAGGTAGAGCTCAGTCCCCTTCCTGGGCTGTGGGCCACACTGACAACCTGCTTGCAACAAATAGAGTATGGATGGAGAATAGGCCCTTTATGCCAGATAGATCTGGCAAACGTGACCTTGATCAGGTGACCAAAGTTAACGTCAACAATCTCTGCATAGAAAAACCACCTAATGGCAAATTGGGAAAATTCACAACTCACATGACATGTAAAATTTAATTTCCTTGAAATATAAAGACATCCTACCATTCATTATTAAGAAGAAAAAAAGACCAACAACCAAAAATGGGAGAAGAACATAAACAGTCCCGAGAAAAAGAGGCTTTCAGATATATTAGCTTGAGCCATATAAAATTGCCGATATTGACTGCTTTTGACTTACATAAATGGCAACGTCATATGATTTAACTATTAAGAGTTGCTAAACCACCAAAATGATAAGTGCCAATTACAACTATACTAAGATGCCATTTTCCACCCACAGTTTGGGTAAGAACAAAATGTTTAATAACACCCTGGGGCTGGGATGGGATAACAGGCCCCAACATATACAGCTAGTGGAATAGTGTAAACTGCTACGATCTTTGCGGAGGGCATTTTAGTAGCATTTATTAAAATTATAGATGTACATATCCTCAAAAGCATTTCTATTTCTAGGAATTTAACCTACGGATAAAATCCCAAAGGTTATTCACTGCAACATTATTTATAATAGCACAAGTTTGGAAATAACCTAACCTAAATGTCCATCAATAGGGGACATGATGTTTTAGCTATGAAATGAACCAATATGCAGATTTTTTTTTTTTTTAAGTTTAAGGAGTCAGGCAATATTACTCAGAGAAACTGCTCTTGGTATAGCACAAATAAAATGGTAGGGAAAATATAAAAACAACTTTTTTTTTTTTGAGATAGTTTTGCTCTGTTGCCCAGTCAGCCTACCTCACTGAAACCTCAAATTCCTGGGCTCAAGGGACCCTCTTGCCTCAGCCTCCTAAGTAGCTGGGACTACAGGTGCACGCCACCACACCGGCTCACTTTTTCTATTTTTAGTAGAGACGGGGGTCTCACTCTTGCTCAGGCTGGTCTCGAACTTCTGAGCTCAAACGATCCTCCTGCCTTGGCCTCCCAGAGTGTCAAGATTAACAGGCATGAGCCACTGCACCCAACTTTTTTTTTTTTAAAGACAGCATCTCCATCTGTTGTCCAGGCTGGATAGCACAATCATAGCTCACTGCAGCCTCAAACTCCTGGGCTCAAGCACAGTGATCCTCCTGCCTCAAACTCCCAAAGTGCTGGGATTACAATGTGAGCTACCAAGCCCGGCCCCAAAACAACTTCTTGATGAATGGTTAAACTAATAGGACAAATAAGAGAAATCATTACTTTTTAAACTTTTTTGTTATAAAAAGCTTCAAGCCTACAGAAAGACAGAATAGCACAATGAACACTCATATACCTACAACCTAAGTACAACAATTGCTGATATTTTGCCACATTTTTCCATCTATATGAAAATATAATATATTATAAGATATAATATAAATATGTGATAACTATAATATGTCAATAAAGTAAAACCAGGTATTATGACATTTCAACCCTAATTACTTCTCAGACATATTAATACTTTCCTTTTAAACTACCAATGTTCAGAGTTAAGAGCTGGTACGACGGCCACCTCCAGTTGCAGCAAAGAAGGTCAGTTTTTGTTTTATTTTTTTTGTTTGGTCTTTCTTTCTTATGACTCTGTAAGTCAATGAATACTTTCCCACATTATTATTAAGCTGAACCATGGGAAATTAACATTTTTGTGGATAAAAATATCAAACATCAGCATTTTCATATAGTTCAACTTTAACAGTAAAACAAAGGGTGATCCATTGAATGACGGATTATTTCCTCAACTGCATAGTGACAGTGAAGAAGGATTTGAACATTTTATCTTACCCTTGGAAGTAAGATGGCTCTCTAAAATAAATTCTTTAAAAATGTTTTCTTACTCTTTGATATGATTGGGGACTTACTTCATTCAATCAAGGAAATACTAAACATCATAATTGAGATATTGCAAAATGATGTCATACATCTTTCAATATATTTGAAAAGCTAACCTGAAAAACAATTAATGTAATTCATCTCATCAGGAGGCTAAAAAAGATCAACCACATTGATTATATCAATAGATCCAGAAAAATCATTTGACAAAATCTAACACCCATTCATGACACAAGCTAGGAGGAGAAGAGAACTTCCTCAACTTGACAAAGAGCATCTACAAAAAACCTACAGCTCACATACTTAACGGCAACAATCTTGAAGCTTTCCCACTAAGATCAGGAACAAGGCAGGGATGTCCCTTTCATCATTGCTTTTCAACATTATACTGGAAGTTCTAGCTAACACAAGGCAAGAAAAAGAGGCCGGGCGCGGTGG
>NW_012136081.1:6996648-7058909 GCF_000956105.1 Propithecus coquereli
CGCTTGAGCCCAGGAGCTTGAGGTTGCTGTGAGCTAGGATGACGCCACGGCACTCTAGCCCGGGCAACGCAGTAAGACTCTGTTTCAAAAAAAAAAAAAAAAGAAAAGAAAAAGAAATAAGAGGCATATGGATTGGGAAAGAAGATAGAAAGCTGTCTTTGTCTGCAGATGACATAATCATCTATATAGAAAACCCAAAAGAATCAACAAAAAAAGCTCCTGGAACTAATTTATTATTATTGCAAGCCTGGAGGATACAAAGTTAATATACAAAAGCCAATCAGCTTCCTATATACCAGCAATGAATAAGCAAAATTTGAAATTTAAAGCATGTTATAATTTTCGTTAGCACCTCAAAATGGAAATGCTTAGGTATAATAAATCTAACAAAATATGTACAAGAGCTATATGAGGAAAACTACAAAACTCTGATGAAATACATCAAAGAAGAACTAAATAAATGGAGAGATATTCCATGTTCATGAATAGGAAGACTCGATATTCTCAAGATGCTACTTCTTTGCCATTTATCCATAGATTCAGTGCAATTCAAATCAAAATCCCAGGGAATTATTACGTGGATATAGACAAACTGATTCTAAAATTTAGATGGAGATGGAAAAGACCCAAGATAGCCATCCCAGTATTGAAGAACAAAGTCAGAGAACTGACATTACTCAACTTAAAGACTTAATATAACTACAGTAATCGAGACAGTGCGTATTGGTGAAAGAATAGACAAATAGATCAATACAACAGAATTGAGAGCCC
Source organism: Propithecus coquereli (assembly GCF_000956105.1). Classification (NCBI taxonomy): domain Eukaryota; kingdom Metazoa; phylum Chordata; class Mammalia; order Primates; family Indriidae; genus Propithecus; species Propithecus coquereli. The sequence goes on from NW_012136081.1 coordinate 6,997,420, forward strand.
AGAAATGGAGCCACACAAATATAGTCAAATGATCTTCAACAAGGGAGCACAGGAAATACGACAGAGCAAAGACAGTCTTTTCAACAAACAGTGCCGGAGCAACTGGACATCCACATGCAAAAAAATGCATCTAGACACAGACCTTAGACCCGTCACAAAGATTAGTTCAAAATGGGTCATATAAAATGCAAAACTACATAAAATTCCTAGAAGATAACATAGGAGGAAGCCTAGATGATCTTGGGTATGGCAATAACTTTTGAGATACAGTGCCAAAGTCACAATCCGTGAAAGAAATAGTCGATAGGTGGAAGTCATTAAAATTAAAAACATATGCTCTGCAAAAGACACTGTTGAGAGAATGAAGAGGGAAGCCACAGACTGGGAGAAAATATTAATATTTTCAAAACACATATCTGATAAAGGACTGTGTCCAAACTATACAAGGACTCTTAAAACTCAACAATAAGAAAATGAACAAGTCAAATTAAAAATGGGCAAAAGTCCTAAACAGATACCCCACCAAAGAAGATCTATGGATAGCAAGTTAGCATATAAAGATGCTCATCATCGTATGTCATTAGGAAATTGCAAATTAAAATAACAAGGTAGGGCGAGCACGGTGGCTCACGCCTGTAAGTAATCCTAGCACTCCGGGAGGCCAAGGCAGGAGGATCCTTTGAGGTCAGGAGTTGGAGACCCCAGCCTGAGCAAGAGCAAGACCCCGTCTCTACTAAAAATAAAAAAAATTAGCTGGATATGGTGGCACATGCCTGTAGTCCCAGCTACTTAGGAGGCTGAAGCAGGAGGATCGCTTGAGCCCAGGAGTTTGAGGTTGCTGTGAGCTAGGCTGCGGCCACGGCACCCTAGCAGGGGCGACAAAGCAAGACTCTGTCTCAAAAAAATTTTAGAAATTTAAATTTTTTTTAAAAAAAGGATGACTGAATCTGACAGAGCTGAGAGCCTCTTCTTTGAAATGCAATCCAAACTTCTTAGCCCTCAGGCCTGCCCTAACCAGCCGGCTGGGGTGGAGGCTCCTTCCAGCGTGCCAGCCAGAGCGATCTATTTGTGTGTCCCCAAAGGTATCAGCACTCTCCTGTCCCTAGTCTGGGACAGGCTGTTCTCTCCCTGACATGCCCTGGCACAGCGCTCCCCAAACCTGTTCTTCACTTCTCTTGAAACTTACGCCAAAGCTGTGCCGCACCTGCAGCCCCGCGTATTTTATTTTCCTTTAATGACTCAGTTTTCATAAATAAATTGATTTTCCAAAGAAAAATTGATATCACTATCATAAATAGGAAACCAGTATGAGTAGCCGTAAAAATGAAATAAGCATAAAAATAAATTTAAGGAAAATGGAAGTTAGTGCGTTTAGGTAAAATTGTCAGCAGACGCCCGGAGGCCGGTTGCGGGGGGTGGATAGGAGACGAGAGGCGTTAGAAACGTGTTAGCACCAAAGCGAGACTTTCCCCTTGATATGTTGCAGGGCTTGAAAGAAAAGCGAAGAGACGGTCACTCGGTCCGGTTCGTCCCGAGATCCGCGGCGTTGCCGCAGTCGGTGCGTCGCTAAACCGCGCCAGGGCCGCGACGCACCACGCTGCGGGCGGGACAGGCGCAGTGCTCGCCCGCGGACTCCCCGGCGCCGGGAGCACAGCGCAGGCAACCTGGAAATGGCCGTGACATTCCACTGCTTATGACGAGATTTGCGATTTGGAGCCTCTCGCTTCTCCGGCATCCGCGATATGCCCGGTGAGTGCGCGCATATCGTTGGCAAATTCTGAGAGTGCGTCGGAGCAGATCATCGAAACCGCAACGGTTTATCATCTTTTCAGTTTTTTACAGAAAAGTGGGAGGTGGGAGCATCTTCATAGGTGGACACTATGTGTGACCTGGGGCCGCTGAAAGTAACGCTGATGTTTTCCCAGCCCTCCCGGGGAACCCAACTGGGCGCAGCCCTAGGATCAAGGGCTCAGGATGGGGTGACAGCCGGGCAGGGCGCGGCGGGGCGCGGGTGACAGCCGGGCAGGGCGCGGCAGGGTGCGGGTGACAGCCGGGCAGGGCGCGGCAGGGACGCCGGCACCAGGGGGCGCAGGCCGGGCTGCGGGGCAGACGAAGCGAGGAGCGCCGGGCGCGGGGTGGGGGTGGGAGCGGAATAGCCCTCCTCCCTCCCTCTCTGCCTCCCCCTCCCCCGCCCTGCAGGGATCCGGCGACACCCCCAGAGAGGGCCGGGCCCCGGAGAGGGGCGGCGGCCGTGAGACCCTCCCGGCCGGGCCCCTCCAAACCGCACGCGCGGCGCGGGGAGCGGGCAGGACCCCGAGACCCTCAGGTGGGGCCGGGCCGGACGCCCTACCCACGAGTCCCTGCTGGCAGCGGTGAAAAGAAAAGGACCCTCTGTCCCCTCCCTCTGTCCCCGCCCCGGGGTGGAGCCGAGGTCCGAGCCTGCGGAGGCTGCGACCGCGGGAAGCGGCCCGGGGCTCCCTGCGGCTCCTCACCCTCCACCCCCTCCACCCGGGTTTGGACCCGACCCGCTACCCCAGCGGCTCTGGGCCTGGGCGCAGCTGCCCGCGCGGCCTCCCGCCGCCTCCCACGCGGGCGCAGCCCCCTGCCGCCGCCATGGCGCGAGGAGACGCCCCGCAGGACAGGTGAGCTGGGGACCGAGTGGGGGGTGTGGGACCCGAGTGGCCGTGGGCAGCGCGGACCTGCCCCCTGTAGGCGATGCGGGTTCAGGGAAGACCGGTCGAACTACAGTTCCCATCAGCCGGCTCCCCGGCTGCCCGAGCCGGGACGATGGGGATTGTAGTCCGCTCTCCGGAGGGCGGCCCGGGAGGCGGGAGGGCCGGGGCGGGGGGATGGGGGAAGGGGGGCGTCTCGGGGTGACCTTCTGACTGATCCCCACAGCTACCACCTGGTCGGGATCAGCTTCTTTATCCTGGGGCTGGGCACCCTCCTCCCCTGGAACTTCTTCATCACCGCCATCCCGGTGAGACTCGCGGCGGGAGTGACAGCCCCACGGCCACACCACCGTCCATCCCTCTGGCCGCCTGGACTGAGGCCAACCGGGCGCTTTCCCACCGCCTGGGGTTGCCCATGATGCCTTGTTAGAACCGGTTCCCCTGGGCCCCAGGAACAGAGAGGCAGAGTCACTGAGGATGCAAATGGCAAAGGAGTTTATTTGCTAGCTCCAGCTAGGGTCCAAGTCCCAGAGCACCAACGCAGTGGCCTCCCTATGAACCAGGACCCCGCCCTGGGGTAAATGTGAAGCTTTTATACTTTCTTTTGCACACAACACATCGGTGGCACACGACACGCAGGTTTCACACCACGCGTTGGGCACACCATCCCCCCTCCCCCCTTAGTCCATTGGTTCCTTTGAAAGTGGCGGATTGTTTTGACTCCTGATTGGTTGGCTCCAAGCCTCGGGATTTTCAATTTTCGCGCTGGTGCCAGTTTTGGTCCCCGTTTAGGTTTTGGGGAAGCTGAAACTTAGGCCTACTCTAGGAAGTTCGGCCTGTCATGGAGTCACTCCTGCCCTGTTTTTCATTCTGGTTAGCTATATCTGACTAACAACTAAAAGCAAGCGCGGTTACAGAAGCAAACGGCATTAGTTAGAATCAAAGAGAATACATTTTTCTAATCTAAAACAGTTTCTGTTCCACACAAAACAGAATACATTCTTCTACTATCAATTCCTGCCTTTCAGCCTGTCTGTCCGCGGCAGCGTGGAGCCTCTCCTATGGCCCTAAAGCCACTGTCAGAAATGCCTAGACCCAGGGGCAAGGCCACCAGCAGGGGGTTTGTGGACCCAGCAAAGGAGCTACCCTCCCGCCTCCTATGTTTGTCTTGTTTCTGAGCCAGTCACTGCAAAAGTGGGTTATCAAAGCCTTTGGTTTTCTTTGAAATAGCACGAATTAGAAACATTCATTCAACAAACTTTTACTGTGTACCTACTGTGGACCTGGCCCTGGGATCCAGGAGGCAGCATAACAGAGGGCTTTGTGTTAGATCCGGTTCCCCTCGGCCCCAGGAACAGAGAGGCAGAGTCACCGAGGCTGCAAATGGCAAAGGAGTTTATTGGCTAGCTCCAGCTAGGGTCCAAGTCCCAGAGCACCAACGCAGTGACCTCTCCTATAAACTGGGACCAGACCCCCGCCCTGGGGTAAAAGTTAAGCTTTTATACCTTTTTTTGTTTTACACACGACACACAGGTTTCACACGACACGCTGGGCACACCTTCCCCCCACCCCTCCTTAGTTCATTGATTCCTTTAAAAAAGTGGCTCCAAGCCTCGGGATTTTCGCGCCGGCGCCAGTTGTGGTCAGCGTCATTTCGGGGAAACCAAAACTTAGGCCTATTCCAGGAAGTTCAGCCTGTCATGGAGTCACTCCTGCTCTTTATTCTGATTATCTATATTTAACAAACGACTAATAGCAAGCACAGTCACAGAGCAAATAGCATCAGTTAGAATCAGAGAGAGCACATTTTTCTCTAATCTCAAACAATTCGTCTCACACAAAGCAAAGTACCTTTTCCTACTATCAATTCCTGTTTTTCATTTGCCTTCGGGGAGCTCTTGAGGGCAGGCTGAGACCTGGGGTTTCATTCTCTTTGGGACTGGGCTATTTGTGTATACTCAGTGCAACAACTTTCCAGATGCCACTTGAGTGCCTGGCTCTGTGCTGGACCCAGATAGATCCGCCCGGTCTGAGAGTGAGAAGCCAAAGAGCTATTAATAACATACCACGAGCTGGGCCAGCCCAGGCTTGGAGCAGAGCATGCATGTCCCTGGGGGCGGGGGGAATTCCTTCTGCTTCACAGGGACAGATTTGTAAGCTGGGAGTAGAGTAGGCTAGGTGTGTGTAGTGTGGAGGGGGAGTGGTCAGGAGGAGGGGGCATTCCCAGAGGAGGTGACAGCCATGGAGGTGACAGCCATGCACAGGCAGGGAGGCGAGAGAGGGCCAGCCACTTCAGAAAATTTACAGAGCCTGGCATGCCTAGGGCTTAGTGGGATGGAGCAGGAGATGGGGCACAAAAGGGAGGCCGGGATCTATTCTGAAGGGCCCCAAATGCTGCTCCAGAAATGTGGGGCTTTGCCCCGTGGGCAACAGGGAGGCGGGGGGGTGGCAGGGGGGGGTTAAGCAGAAGAGTGACAGGATGCGTGTTTCAGAGAGAGTGCAGTTGCTCAGCACCTAGGCCAGAGCCTGGCTTACAGTAGGTGCTAAATAAACAGCCATGGAATGAATGAATCTAGAAGCTGCTGCAGGAGCGAGGTGGGGCTGGAACCAGGACGCTGGGAGGAGGGGCTGGCTCTCGGGCTGGGGCTCCTAAGGCCTGGGCTCTGTCCCAGACTTCAGCCATTCAGTTCAGTGCACGTTCGTGGAGCCGGACCGTGTGCCGGGTGCGGGGGACAGGGCAAGCATAAGCAACCCAAGCGAGGGGGAGGCAGAGGGGAGGCTGGGGGTCCTGACCTACCTTACCTCCCTGTCTGGCAGTACTTCCAGGGGCGGCTGGCGGGGCCCTTAAACAGCACAGCCAGGACTCTGAGCGCCAACCGCACGGAACCTGAGGACACTTTCAACTTCAACAACTGGGTGACACTGCTGTCCCAGCTGCCCCTGCTGCTCTTCACCCTCCTCAACTCCTTCCTGTACCAGTGGTGAGAGGCAGCCTCATCTGGGCCCAGGAAGACCGCCCATCGCCCCCTTCCCCGCCCCTCCCCGCATCTCCCCCAGGCCCCCACCCAGCTGAACCCTCTGCCCTCCTCCCTGCCCTGCCTGGGTCTGGCTGAGCCACTCCACCCTCCCGCACAGGATCCCGGAGCCCATGCGGGTCCTGGGCAGCCTGCTGGCCGTACTGCTGCTCTTCGCCCTGACGGCGGCGCTGGTCAAGGTGGACGTGAGCCCCAGGCCCTTCTTCGGCATCACCATGGCCTCCGTCTGCCTCATCAACTGTGAGCACCGCCCCAGCCAGCCCGCTCAGGGCTTCAGAATGACCCAACACACCCTGAGGAAGAAACTGAGGCCCAGGGGAGAGGAAGAGTCACTTGTCCCAGACCCCAGTGACCTTGGAGCAGCCTCCTGGCCGCCAGCCCTGCAGACCAATGACGAGGAATATATGTGGGGTTTTGCACCACAGTGCCCAGAGTCCCTGGAAAGCTCACAGCTGCCCAGCCTAGCGCAGAGGCCCCCGTGCACCCCGCCGACACCTCCTCCAGGGAGCCCCTGAGGCCTGCCTAGCTGAGCAGCAGCCCTGTCCCTGTCCCTCCACAGCCTTCAGTGCAATCCTGCAGGGCAGCCTCTTTGGGCAGCTGGGCACCATGCCCTCCACCTACAGCACCCTCTTCCTCAGCGGCCAGGGCCTGGCTGGAATCTTCGCTGCCCTTGCCATGCTCATGTCCATGGCCAGTGAGTGGACTCGGGTGGCTGGAGGGCTGGGGTGGCCTCTGCGGTTCGGGGGAGCAGAGAGGGCGTGAGAGGGCTAGATGCCTGGTTCTGGGTGTAGACGGAGGAGATGCGGTGATGTGGAAGTGGAGGCTGGGTCTGGGGCTCTGCAGCGAGGGAACCACCGGGGAGGGCTGGGTTAACTTGGGGCCGGGCCGGGATTCCCGGGGCCAACTGGCACATGGCAGCAGGTTGAGGCTGAGAGGTGGATAGGTTTGAGGTTCGGGTAGGGTTAGGTTTGAATCATTTCACTGCTCACTGGCTGGGGGCCTTGGATGAGGCACATAGCCTCTCTGTGCTGCGGTTTCCCACCCACATGGCTGTGGCTGTTCCCTGCTCAGATTGTAACGAGCAGTAAGAGAAGGCTCGCGGCACATAGTAGGTGCTCAGCAAAAGTGACACGTAGGGGAAAGGCTGGTCTAGGGCCCTGGACAAGATCCCTGAGCTTGTCAGTGAAGGGAGGAGTGGACGAGGCTGGAAAGGTGCCTGGGAAACGCAGATGACCGGTGGGACAGGGTCGGAGGTGCTGTGGGGGACGGTGGCACCAGCTGCCTCTCTGCAGCCGAAGTTTCTGCCAAAGGTGGCGTGGACGCCCAGACCTCTGCGCTGGGGTACTTCATCACGCCGTGCGTGGGCATCCTCATGTCCATCGTGTGCTACCTGAGCCTGCCCCACCTGGTGAGCCTGCTGTTGGGCTCCACGCCCCACCCCCCAGCGTCTCAGCGCAGTCCTGAGCCTGAGGCCCTCTGAGAGGCCAGGGGAGGTGGAGGAGACCTGGGCTCAGCCCTGATCCCCGAAGGAGTCTGCCACCGGGGGACCCCAGCCTCTAAGCTAGTGGGGTGGGGGGGATCCGGACACCTCAGCCACACCAGGCAGGGCCAGCACTTCCCTGTCCTTCTGCAGAAGTTTGCTCGCTACTACCTGGCCAAGAAACCATCGCAGGCCCAAGCTCACGAGCTGGAGACCAAAGCCGAGCTCCTCCAGTCTGGTAAGCCCCGAGACCCTGCCAGGAGGTGGGAGACCCAGAGGAAGCTAGAGCCACCGGGGAAGCAATTCCCTCTGTCCCCAGCTAGAGCCCTGCCCCAGCAGCCTTATGTGAGCAGAGGCAGGAGGTCACAGAGGGAAGTCAGTAGGGTTAAAGTCCTACTGCTCTTTGGGCCTCAGTTTCCTCCTCTATAAAATGGGAAGCAGTAGAGCTTCATGCGTGCAAGCTCTGGACTGAGGCATCTGAATTTGAATCCTGGTTTCACAACATCCCAGCTGTGTGGCCTTGGGCAAGTCACTTAACCGCTTAAACCCTCTGAGCCTCACTTTCCCCTGCGTTATCCATCTAAGGTGCTTAACGCACTGCCCAGCACTCCCGCTCGCTAGCAGCTGTGCGCGTGTCCTTCGATAAGGGGCTGGGGGGACCACTGGTTTTAACTGCTGGCTAAACAGGCTGGCTGTCAGGAAACCTGGGTTACAGGCATGACCCCACCCTCCCCTCTTGCCCCAGATGAGAAGAACGGGATCCCCAGCAGCCCCCAGAAGGTGGCCCTGACTCTGGATCTCGACCCTGTGAAGGAGCCGGAGCTGGAGCCGGACGAGCCCCAGGTGCCACGGAAACCTTCAGTCTTCGCTGTCTTCCGGAAGGTTTGGCTTGGCTGTGGTCCCGCCACCGTCCCTGGGGGAGAACGGGGGCTTAGTACTCACAGTGTCATGTCCCCCGAGGGCACAGGGTCATGGCAAGTCAGGGGCTCGGCTGGGCCAGGCGGGGACCGCCCTGCCTGCTCACACCCCTGCCTCCGGCCCCCAGATCTGGCTGACGGCGCTGTGCCTTGTGTTGGTCTTCACAGTCACCCTGTCTGTCTTCCCCGCCATCACAGCCATGGTGACCAGCTCCACCAGTCCGGGGAAGTGGAGTGAGTGTTGGGGCACACGGGAGAGGGGAGGGAGGGAAGCTGGGGACCAGGATGAGCCGCCCGCCCTCTCCCTCCCAGGCCAGTTCTTCAACCCCATCTGCTGCTTCCTTCTCTTCAACATCATGGACTGGCTGGGGCGGAGCCTGACCTCCTACTTCCTGTGGGTAAGCACAGCTGGCCTGGGTGCGCTGAGGCTGTAGGAAGCAGTTTGGGATCAGAGGGTGCCAGAGAACATGAGAGGTGATTTTCCAGTAGACTGCCGAGTGGTCTGGCAGTGGGCCTGCTGGCCAAGTGGCAGTGGGCAAGCCAGGGCTTGGACTGAAACCATGTCCAGTTGACCTCTGTGTCCCCAGCATCTAGTCCCAGGTGAGGGAGTGGACTTTGGATAGCTTTTAGTGACAGTGCTGTTTCTTTAAATGAAATCTTCCAAAGAGATATAATAAATGAATCAGATCAATGAGGAGCTACTCTGAGTCAAGTCAGGACAGAACCTGGGTCTCCAGCTTCCAATCCCACTCAGCAGCCTAACCCCATCTGCCCCAAAGGGTTCTGTGGAACCCCCAGGGGTGCTCTGAGGAACCAAGTCTGAAAACCATAGGTACTGCCTTAGGCCCCTCCAGTTCTGGCCATGGAGAACACACGCCGGAGACCGATTGCCGGGTGGGCTTGGCGCAGCCCCTTGTTCTCTAGAGTCCCAGTGCTCAGAGGGTAGGTCAGGTCAGAGGAGGTCAGGAAGTGATTGATGGGTCCATCTGTGGGTGTCTCAAGGTGCCCCTGGAGCAGAGACCTGGCTCCAGGGACCCTGCTCACCCCAGCCTCTGCCGCAGCCCAACGAAGACAGCCGGCTGCTGCCCCTGCTGGTCTGCCTGCGCTTCCTGTTCGTGCCGCTCTTCATGCTGTGCCACGTGCCCCAGAGGTCCCGGCTGCCCATCCTCTTCGCGCAGGACGCCTACTTCATCACTTTCATGCTGCTCTTTGCTGTGTCCAACGGGTACCTGGTGTCCCTCACCATGTGCCTGGCACCCAGGTCTGCGGGATGGGTGGGGAGCGGGATGGGAGTGGGGAGGTGGGCTAGCTCTTGGAGGAGGGACAGCCTGCAGGGAGGGAGGGCCACTTCTGCTCCTGGCCAGCCCCCCAGCTGTCTACAGGCTTCGCTGGCGTCCCCTGTGTGGCGTCCCCTGTTGGGTGAGGACCTAACTGCTGGGGAGAGGAGAACTGGACTGGGGAGGTGCCTGCCTGATAAAGCAGCCTGGGCGCTGGTTCTCAGGCCGCTCTGTGGGCCTCAGTTTCCCCATCTGTAAAATAAATGGGTTGGCCTGTCATCCCTTAGGGCCCATCTAGCTCCAAAATTCTCAGCTGAAGGGGAGCTAAGGTTTTGATCAAAAGCGGGGTCATGGCTCTTTCCCCAAGGGGCAAAGGAGTCGAGAAGCTGGAAAGAGTAAAGGTGAGAGGGAGGACCAGGTTGGGGACATTTTGTCAAGAGGGAAGGCAGTGGAATCTGGAATCCCATAGTGTTGGACCCCTGAGAGATGGCCTTGTCATTTTACAGATCAGGAAACTGAGGCCCAGAAAGCAGGGCCTAATTCTAGTGACACGGGTTGGTCAGAGTCCGGGCTGGACGTGCGGAGGGCCTTGGGGCTGGCTCCGGGTCTGGGCCCAGCGTTTTCTAAGAGCTCCTATTCCTGGGTGTTCCAGGCAGGTGCTGCCACACGAGAGGGAGGTGGCCGGTGCCCTCATGACCTTCTTCCTGGCCCTGGGACTCTCCTGCGGAGCCTCTCTCTCCTTCCTCTTCAAGGCGCTGCTCTGAAGTGGCCCGTGGGGGCTCTCCCAGCAGCCCTCTCCCCGGAGCCTCCTCTGGAGCCGAGATCCAGCCCAGGGGAACTGCGAGCCGGCACAGGCCTCTCCTGGGAGGGGCCCCCTGGGTCTGGGGTGCCCGGAGGGGCAGGAGCTGCTCTCCATCCTGGCTGGTGACCGCCTGGGGCGCTGGGAGGAAGACTTCACCGCCGGTCATTCTAACCTCCCAGGAACAGTGCTGACCCACAGCACCTCACTGGAAGGTGGTCGTCAGGAGCGCAGGGCCACGGCCCTCGCACCGCCAGGACTGCATCTGCAAATCGGCACCAGGAGCCGAGGCTGCGGTGGGGGGGGGCCTTGCTGAGGATGTGCCTGATGCGGCCCCTGCCTCAGGCTCAGGGAGGGTGTGGGTCCCAGGCCAGGGCGGGAGCTCTTCTTCCCCGGGGCCTCAGCGACACAGGGTGCCAGGGAAGTTGAAGGGACAAGGGAGGACAAAGGTGTTGAGAGCCTGAGAGTGCACAGAGGACTGGGCTCTGAGCCTCCAACAGTGTTTTCATTGGTGACACTGACTACCTAAAGCCCAGCTGGGCGTGGGTCCCAGAGCTGCAGTTAGCCTGCATGCGTGCACTCACTTTACAGTGTGCAAAGCTCTTCCACACCCACCCTCTCACGGAAGCCTCGGTGAGGCCCTTGGAAGGAGCAGCAACTGTGCTTCCCCCATGGTACAGGCGAGGAAACCAAGGCCGGGGGGAGGAACTGGCGCTGTTCCTGCCTGCCGCCTGCTTCCTTTTCCTCACGGGCTCAGGGCAGGAGCCCGAAGCACTTACTCTGCCTTTTTGCTTAGTTTGTCCTTCTGGCCCCGCTCCTGGGTCCAATACAAACTCCATTCATTTGTACGACGTGCTCACTGAGTCTGTTTCAAGAGTGCTGTTGGCTCTGTTGGCCTCAGTGAGCCGGCTGGGCTGGAGTGGCGATGACTGTACCCACGTGACAGGTGGGACGACTGAGGCCCTGAGGGGCAGGGATTGGTGGGCATCTCTGTGCTGGGTCCTCTGGACCACACAGTAGCTGGGGGGTGGGGGGGTACGGACTTGCAAGGAGCCCTGTGCCCCTGGGCAGAGCACCTGGCTGGCTGGACAACTATTGCTGTCCCCTCCATCAGCCCCTGGACTCTCACAGGCATCCTCTGCCCCCTGAGGGCTGCTTCTCCTCAGAAATCTGGCCTCAGAAAGCCTGTGGGCCTGGACAGGGCTTTGGTAACCCAGCCGATTCTACAGACCGATGGGGGAAAGGCCTGCCTCACCACGTGCCTGTGCTACCCAGCCCAGCCTGGAGGGAAGCCGGGGTTCCCTGCCCCCCTGCCTTCTGCAAACGTCCACTGAGCACCTGTTATGTCCCCAGTGCTGAGCCGGCACAGGGCAGCTGCCCAGAAGCGAGAGGCTCTTTTGATATCGAAGAGGAAGAGGAGGCCTGCCAGCCTGCACTAGCTCCTAACAAGAGAGTCAGCCTGTCCATTAAAGCTTTGAAGTCAGGAGAGTTTTCTCCTCTTTAGCTATGAAAGTCCTAGATGGCATCCTCTTCCAATATAAGGCTGTTTTGTGTCCACTGAAAATCTGTTGTTAGCCAGGCATGGTGGCTCATGCCTGTGATCCTTATATTTTGAAAGGCCAAGGCGGGAGGATCACTTGAGGCCAGGAGTTTGAGACCAGCCTGGGCAACAACAGAGTGAGAACTTGTCTTTACAAAAAATAAAATTAGCTGGGTGTGGTGGTGCATACCTGTACTACTAGCTACTTGGGAGGCTGAGGTAGGAGGATTGCTTGAGCCCAGGAGTTGGAGGCTGTGGTGAGGTAGGATTGTGCCATTGCACTCCAGCCTGGACAGCGAAGAAAGCCCCTGTTTCAAAAAAAAAAAAAATCTGTTGTTAGTGTAGCCACTTTCATCAATGATCTTAGCTGGATCTTCTGGGTAACTTGCTGCAGCTTCTCCATCTGCACCTGCTGCTTCACCTTACACTTTCATGTTACGGAGATGGCTTCCTTCCTTAGATCTCATGAACCAACCTCTGCTAGCTTCAAACTTTTCCTCTGCAGCTTTCTTACCTCTCTTGGCCTTCACAGAATTGAACAGAGTTAGGGCCTTGCTCTGGATTAGGCTTTGGCTTAAGGGAATGTTGTGGCTGGTTTGCTCTTCTGTCCAGACCACTCAAACATTCTCCATATCAGCAATAAGGCTGCTTTGCTCTCTTATTTGTGTGTTCGTTGGAGTAGCACTTATAATTTCCTTCAGGAATTTTTCCTTTGCATTCACAGGTTGGCTAACTTTTTGGCATAAGAGGCTGAGCTTTTGGCCTATCTTGGTTTTTGACATGCATTCCTCACTAAGCTTAATCATTTCTAGCTTTTGATTTAAAGTGAGAGACGTGTGACTCCTCCTTTCACTTGAACACTTAGAAGCCACTGGAGCGTTATTATTTAGCCTCATTTCAACATCCCTGTGTCTCAGGGAATAGGGAGGTCTGAAAAGATGGAAAACGATGGGAGAATGGCCAGTCTGGGAAGCAGTTGGAACACACACATTTATTGATTTAGTTTGCCGTCTTGCATGGGTATGGTTCGTGGTGTCCCATTAATATAACAGTAACATCAAAGATCACTGATCACAGATCACTGTAACAGATATAATAATAATGAAAAAGTTTGAAATACGGTGAGAATTACCAAAATGTGATAGGGAGACGAAGTGAGGACGTGCCATTGGAAACACGGCACCGACTGACCCGCTGCACACAGGGCTGCCACGAGCCTTCCATCTGTATCAAGTGTCTGCAAGGCACAGTAGAGCGAAGTGCAACACAATGCACTGCGCCCATACGCAGAAATAAAAAGGACCTTAAGAGAATGCTATGAACAACTGTATGCCAGCAAATTAGATGAAATGCACAAACTCCTAGAAACACACAAACTGACTCTAGAAGAAACAAGAAATCTGAACACACTTATAACAAGTAATGAGATTAAATCAGTAATTAAAAGCTTCCCAACAAAGAGAAACTCGGGACCAGATGGCTTCCCAGGTCAGTTGGACCAATCATTTAAAGAAGAATTAACACTAATCCTTCTCAAACTCTTCCAAAAAATAGAAGAGAAGGGAACACTTTCTAACTCATTTTATGTGATCTGATGCCAAAGCCAGATAAAAGCATCACAAGAAAACTACAGATCATATCCCTTATGAACACACATGCAAAAATCCTCAGTAAAATGCTAGCAAACAGAACCCAGCAGCATATTAAAAGAATTATACACCATGACAAAATGGGATGTACTCCAAAAATGCAACATGGTTCAACATATCAATGTAATACACCATATTAATAGCATGAAGGGAAAAATACGTGATCATCTCAACATGCAAAAAGCATGTGACAAAGTCCAACATGCTTTCAAGATAAAATCACTGAACAAACAAGGAATAGATAGGGAACTTCCTCAATCTGATAAAGGACATTTATGAAAAATCCACAAGTAATATTATACTCAATGGTAAAAGACTGAAAGCCTTTTCCCTAAGATTAGGAACAAGACAAGGACGCCTGCTTTCTCCACTTCATCTATTCAACATTGTGCTGGGAGTTATAGCCAATGCAATTTGGCAAGAAAAAGAAATAAAAGGTATCCAAGTTGGAAAGGAAGAATAAGCTATCCATATTCACGGATGTACAATATATACATATATAGAAAATCCTAAAGAATACACGCAAGCACACAAAGACACACACAGAACTATTAGAGTTAATGAATTCAGCAAAGTTGCAGGATTCAAGATTAACATGAAAAATTTTAATTGTATTTCTAAACATTAGCAATGTACAACCTGAAAAGGAAATTAAGAAAACAATTCCATTTACAGTAGGATCCAAAGGAATACAATCCCTAGGAACAAATTAACATAGGAAGTAAAAAATTTGTACACTGAAAATTATAAAACACTGCTGTAATAAATTAAAAAAGACCTAAATAAATGAAAGGATATTCCATATGCATGGATCAGAGGAGGTACATTGTTACGATGGCAATACTACCCAAAGTGATACACAGATTTAATGCAATCACTAACAAAATTCCAAGGGCCTTTTTTGCAGAAACGGAAAATCCTATCCTCCAATTTATATGGAATTGCAAGCAACCCTGAATAGCCAAAACAATATTGAAAAAGAAAAAAGAACATAGTTGGAGGACTCCCACGTCTCAATGTCAAAACTTATCTCAGAGCTACAGTAATCAGGCCGGGGGTGACTCACACCTGTAATCCTAGCACTCTGAGAGACCGAGGCAGGAGGAGCTCAGGAGTTTGAGACCAGCCTGAGCAAGAATGAGATCCTGTCTCTACTATAGCCGGAGTCATGGTGCCTGTAGTCCCAGCTACTCCGGAGCCTGAGGCAGGATTTGTTGGATTCAGACAGTAATTCAGTCCTCCCAACACTCAGAAGCAGGGGACTCCTTCCAGCTTGAAGGCAGCTCTGGGGTGTTGGGAGCTACCAAAGCCAGGCCACAAGAGCCACATAGCATGGGGTAGCTGGGGAGGGTGAGAGTACTCTGGGAGGAGGGAGAAGGACGTGAGGGCTATGAACAGACCTCCTTCGAACAGCTGTTGGGAGAATTCAGGGTGGGTAAAGCCTTTGGTCTGGGCTGACATATGACAAGAGCTCAGGAAACTGTAGCCATTGGCCTTCACCTTGGGACAAGTGAAGGGTTAATAATAAACTGTCTTCAGGCCTCAATCAAGCTTTCATCTGACTTGAGGCAGAACCCCATTGAAACCTGTAGCTGGGAGATACCGCTTGTGAATGGCCCAGTCTGGGACGGCACCAATTCTGTCCTTAAGGGGTGGGTGGTGGAGCTCTAGACAGCAGAAACCAGCCCGGAAAGGGGGATGGGGTGGGATCTGCAGGGTCAGTGAGACTGAGGTCTGGCTGGAGCTGTGGGAGGGAAGAGAGACGAGCCCAGGGCCCTGAGTCAAAGAGCAGAGTCTTGTGGTTAATTTTATGCGTCAACTTAGCTAGGCCATAGAGTACTCAGATATTTGCTCAAACACCATTCTAGATGTCAACAAAGGTGTTTTTTAAATGAGATTGACATTTAAATCAGTAGACTTTGGATTAAACAGATTTCCTCTCTGAAGGAAAAAAACCAAAGTGTTATTTTCTCTCTACTCTAACACTCCGTACACCACTTGGCAGTGCCCTGCCGTTTGGTCTGTAGTAAGGGCACCAGCAGACCCCTTGTTCGTGGTTACTAACACTGGTCTTTGAGTCTCCCATGGCCCCCTGTGTCACAGCCAGTCCCTCCCCCAGCCAGGTACTTCTGCCCACAGTAGCAGGCTTTTGGCCACCTTCTGGGCCTTCCATGTGGCCTTCCTTGATCTTCAGACCTCACCAAGGCCTGGTCATCACTTTACAGTGTCCCTTTAGACCAGGGGCCCAGGGGGCACTTCATAAGAATCTTACCTATTCATTCAACAAACATGCATTGACGCCGGCTATGTGTCACTGTGTGTGTGGGCTGAGGGGACTGCGGGCAGTGACTGGGTGAATCTTACTGGTCGAGGTGATAAATGGGTATCCGGGTATCATGTGAGCGCAGCAGATGACACGCAAGCGCTCAGAGGGTGGGAGTGGCTAGGGAGGGGACAGGGTTGGGACGCTGGCAAAAAGAAGACTCTTTGCAAAGGGGGAGCCACTCTGATGCTCTGGCCAATTGTCACCTGTGGGAATGCAGGCCTGGCATTGCCAGATCTTCCAGAATTTAGAACAGAAACTGGAAATGTGGATTTCACAGGAAATCTCCAGATTCACCAAAGTTAACTACTAATGTACTTAAATTGTTATTTTTAAACACAGAGCAGGTCAAAGAAAACCCACAGGTGGCAAGGCCTGTGCTCAAGGGATTTGCACTTGCCTTTCTCCTCTCTCTGGCAAAGGTCACCAGTGAAAACCTTCAACGACGGTACCTGTGTGTCCTTCCAGGCTCCATCCCTGGTGCCTAACACAGCCCCTGGCAGGGAGCAGCAGCTCAACGCTGCTATTGCACTGACTGCCAGGTAAAGGTTTTCTGGTCACTTTCCCACTCACCCACCTCGGCACCCTACTGCCTGTGAAACAACGGGGCAGACACCGTAACCTGGCAAAAGGCGGCCCTCCCAGTCTGTCCCAAAGCACCTTCCCAAGGCTCAGAGCACTCTGCCCTATGGGGGCCTCCCTGACTCAGCTGGAAAGGTCGAGTATTTATTACATATACAGTAACTGATCTAGCAGCCTCTCCTCCATGGATAAACAAACCCTAAGTGCCTTCTGTGTATGGCGGCTGGCGTTGGAATGTTGGAGGCTTATCTGCCTGAGGGTGTGTGTGTGTTGGGGAGGACGCGTGTGGATACAAGCGCTTCGCCCTGGGAGAAGAGCTGGGGGCTGGGGGGCATTATCAGTGGGCTGAATAGAGTGATAATTTAAATGATCAAACACCGCTACCACTCCCCTCAAGTGCCCCCGCTTCAGATGGGGAGGCGGACGCCTCCAGTGGGGGCTTCTCTAAATCCTGCAGAAAACATATTGGCCCCAACTTGGCACTGGCCAGGATCGCGGTTCCAGTCTTTCAGGTGTCACTGACCTCAGGGCCCTCTTTCCAGGGAGAAAGAAAAGTAGACCTTGGACCTCTGCCCAGAGGTTCAGATACCTGGAGGATGAGCAGGCGGGAGACACAGGTGGACAAACAGGAGGGAGCACGACCCGACTTGGATCGAATTCCATTTACATCCCCAATTCAGTTTTCTTCAGCTTGCTGCTCCAGACAGGCAGGATGTGGAAAATTAAGAAGTCTTTCCCCCCTGTAAAACAGAGCCGACGAGGATGGGATTCGAACCCACGCGTGCAAAGCACAATGGATTAGCAGTCCATCGCCTTAACCACTCGGCCACCTCGTCCCACGTTCAGCAGCTCTTTCCACATTCTCCTATCTCTCATCTCCTCCGCACCTTGAGGGCCCCCCACCCAGTCTCAACGCCGACCTCACAGGACTCTGGCGGGAGAACGGCAGGGAGAGGGCAGCTTTTTTATCTCCCTTCGGCACGCCTCAGCCGGAACCCTCGCCACCCTGCACGGAGCTGCCGCCGAGCCCTGCCACGGTTTCCCCCGGCTGAGTCGGGGCGCGCCCGGGCTTCAGGACGCGCGTGTCCGGGGGTCGCGCGCTGACCGCGAGGGAGGGGCGGCGTCCGCGGAGCGCGGCGGGCCGTGGGCCAGTAGCTCCGCCCCTTGCGCGGCGCGGAGCGGGCCCGGGCGGCGGGCGGGACTGCGCGCGCTCGGCTCGCCTCGGCTCGCGTCGGCTGCGCTCGGCAGGCTGCGGTAAATCCGGGCTTGCGGACGCCGGCGGAGGTTGTGGCCGGGTGGTCCCTGCTGCGCGCCCCGAGCCCCGAGAGCCATGCAGATGTCCTACGCCATCCGGTGCGCCTTCTACCAGCTGCTGCTGGCCGCGCTCATGCTGGTGGCGATGCTGCAGCTGCTCTACCTGTCGCTGCTGTCCGGACTGCACGGGCAGGAGGAGCAAGAACAGTATTTTGAGTTCTTCCCCCCGTCCCCACGGTCCGTGGACCAGGTCAAAGCGCAGCTCCGCGCGGCGCTGGCCTCCGGAGGCGTCCTGGACGCCAGCGGCGATTACCGCGTCTACAGGGGCCTACTGAAGACCACCATGGACCCCAACGATGTGATCCTGGCCACGCACGCCAGCGTAGACAACCTGCTGCATCTGTCGGGCCTGCTAGAGCGCTGGGAGGGCCCGCTGTCCGTGTCGGTGTTCGCGGCCACCAAGGAGGAGGCGCAGCTAGCCACGGTGCTGGCCTATGCGCTGAGCAGCCACTGCCCTGACATGCGCGCCAGGGTCGCCATGCATCTCGTGTGCCCCTCGCGTTATGAGGCCGCCGTGCCCGACCCCCGGGAGCCAGGGGAGTTTGCTCTGCTGCGGTCCTGCCAGGAGGTTTTTGACAAGCTAGCCAAGGTGGCCCAGCCTGGGATCAATTATGCGCTGGGCACCAATGTCTCCTACCCCAATAACTTGCTGAGGAATCTGGCTCGTGAGGGGGCCAACTATGCCCTGGTAATCGACGTGGACATGGTGCCCAGCGAGGGGCTGTGGAGAGGCCTGCGGGAAATGCTGGATCAGAGCAACCAGTGGGGGGGAACGGCGCTGGTGGTGCCTGCCTTCGAGATCCGCCGAGCCCGCCGCATGCCCATGAGCAAGACGGAGCTGCTGCAACTCTACCAGGTGGGCGAGGTGCGGCCCTTCTATTATGGGCTGTGCACGCCCTGCCAGGCACCCACCAACTATTCCCGCTGGGTCAACCTGCCAGAAGAAAGTTTGCTGAGGCCTGCCTACGTGGTGCCTTGGCAGGATCCCTGGGAGCCATTCTACGTCGCTGGAGGCAAGGTGCCTACCTTCGACGAGCGCTTTCGGCAGTACGGCTTCAATCGAATCAGCCAGGTGCCTCTAAGGGAGAGGGCAGGGGAAATGGGGAAGGAGGGGTGGTGGGGTCAGGGAGCTATGGGGAGCAGCCCCAGGTGGAAAGGAGGCAGTGAAGCAGAAGGAATCATAGTTTGGGAGGCGGTTGGATGGTGTGGAAGATCCGGGATGCCTCCAGAGGGGTGAGGAAGCTGGAGTGTGGCTTTAGGAAAGTCAGTCTCGGCCCTGTGAATGTCATTAAACTTTGCTGACCTGTCTTTCCCCCTACAGGCCTGTGAGCTGCATGTGGCAGGGTTTGATTTCGAGGTGCTGAACGAAGGTTTCCTGGTTCATAAGGGCTTCAAAGAAGCTTTGAAGTTCCATCCCCAAAAGGAGGCTGAAAATCAGCACAATAAGATCCTTTACCGCCAGTTCAAACAGGAGTTGAAGGCCAAGTACCCCAACTCTCCCCGACGCTGCTGAGCCCTTCCCTCCCCTAGTCTGAGAAGTCTCAGCCTCCTGGCTCCTCAGGCCACCCCTCAGGCCTGACTGGGGTAAGAAATGTCACTCCACTTTACAGAGGTAGCTGTGGTGTTGAAACACTGGACTTGAATATAGGGTGCTGGGATCAAGTCTTAGCTTTACCACTAACTAGCTGTGTGGCCTTGAACAAATCCCGTTACCTCTCTGAGCCTCAGTTGCCGTCTGTAAAAAGGGAGGTGAGAATACCTACCTCACGAACTGTTGGGAGGCTCAGATGAGATGCTGTATGTGAAAACATTCTGTAAGCTTCGTACAAATGTGAAGTATTATTAATATTACAGTATTATTATTGTTATTATTATTAACAATCTCGTGGGTGGGTAGGGGTTGTAGGAGAGCAAAATGTATGAAAGGGATGGAGCTGAGAAGTCTGAGTACTTAATGAGATGGGCTTTTTGAAAAGAAATCCGATGAAGGCATAGAATTTAGTTCTTAGCTCTTGGGCAGAAGCCTAAGCTTCCTGGTTCTCTCAGGCCTCCGCCGTCGGGGGCTGCGGAGGCGGGAAGGGTCTGCAGGCTCTGTGGGCCCGAGAGCTGTACCTTCGCACAGGCGGGGCTGGGTACTGCCTGCCGATGACAAAGTGTAAATAAATGTGTTCACACCCACAGCTGGCTCCGTTACTCTCCTGAGCTGGGGGTGGGGAGGACGGCGGGAGGTGGCCGCGGACCGAGGGGCGCAGGTTGCAAAGCAAGGAAAAAGCCACTCGGGCCTTCTCCCCAGACAGAAGGCCTGTGTGCTTGTCGCCCGGTTGCTATGGAGACCGGCCCGCGATATCCCAGCAGGCCTCGGCCCCCAGCTGTCCAATTGTGAGCTCCCCGACGGGTGCCTCCTGATGACGCACACGGAAGCGCCGGCAGGCCCCGCCTCCCGTAGAAGAGGGCCTGCGCAGCTCTTCCGGGAGGCCGGCGGCGGCGGCCAGTACCGGGAGCCTCGGGCACCTCTCAGGGAGTGTCGGTGGGGAGGCCGGAGGCGCCACTGCCCGCGGTGCGTATCGCCAAGCCCGGCGCCTGGTTCGGCCTCTCCCGTCAGTCGGTCAGAGCCGGCACAATCTCCTCCTCTGGGGCCGAAGCGGAGACTTAACCGGCCTGACGCGTGCGGGGCTGCGGGCCCGAGGCCGGCCGCGGAAGAGCCCGCGATTCTCTGGCTTGTGCTGGCGCTTTTGAGGGTGGAGCGGGGCGGAAGCTCCCGCAGCGGCTGGGTGGGCATCTGCGAGAGTGGGGAGGGGTCTGCCTTCCCTGGGGGCCTGCCCGGGAGGAACCTACAGTCTGAAAAGATAAATTGCCTGTGTACAGCGCTTTACAGTGTGCTTTTCCATCCCTGACCCCTTGCGACCTTTACTACACTCGGAGCAAGAGTGATTATCCTTTTGCACCCAGGGTAGGCTGGGGAGGTCGTGACTGAATTTAACGCACTCATAATGAGTCAGCTGCAGGAGAGAAAGGCTTCTGCAACGGATAGGACTTAACACTGCGTCTTACGAAGTAAATATACTTAACAGCGAAGAGGAATTGCACATGTTGGGAACTGAAGCTTCAGAATGGGAAAGATGAGGCTGGTTTGGAGAACCCAGGTTTTCAGGTCAGGTTGAGCTCATTGGTGAAATCACTGAGGAATGTGTCTAAACTCTCCCTTAGGCCATGCATTATACACAGCTTGAATTGGGGTCAAGAAAGTTTGCTACTACTTCAGGGATCTGGGGCTACCAAAAATAAAAGCTATTACCTGCCCTGCAAAAGTTTATTTTTTAAATTTGTATTCACAAATCCTCCAGTCATCAAGTGAGCCAGTGCTGCGCTGGGTGAATAAGGTGGGTGTGCAGCCGTTGCCCTGGTGAGGCTCACAGACTGATTGGGGCAGGGGTGGGGACAAACATGAGAATGGGCATGTAGGAAATGTAAACAGAGAAGGCTTCTGGAGAGAATGGCATCTGCATCGTTCTAAAGGACTACAAAGCAGTGTACAGAAAAGTTGGAAAAACATCACAGTGAAATAGAAGCCCCAGTAGGCAGAGAGATTATCTGCTGAGAGGACTGTTTAATCTTCCTCTTAGTGATCTCTTGGCAGTACTTGGCTCTATCACCACTGTTTCCTTCTGAAATTCTTTCTTCATGACTGCGTGTTTCCTCCTCCTTTGCTGGGATCTCCTCATCTGCCCCCTTTGGTGACCTTGGAAGTTGCATCATGGGCTTCTCACTGCACACATTCTGCCTTGCTGGTCACACACACGTCCTCTCCTATGGCATGAAGAAATTGCTATATGCTGCTGATCAAATCTCTGTAGCCCACATTTCTCTCTGAGGCTTAGACCCATGTACCCCCAACCCTGTTCCTTCTCTTATTTCTGGATTTTTGCACATGCTACTCACTCTACCTGGAATGTTGCCTCTGTCAATCAGCTCAGTGCACCCATCTGATCTGTCTTCCTCTAGAAGCTGTCACTGCTGCAGCAAGCTCCAGGTCCCAGGTAGATACCCCTCCCTTATGCCCTGGGTCTTCACTCTCCTGACACCAGAGTAACAGTCTGCTTCTTTGCTCCTTGAGGTCAAAGAGTGTGTCTGTCTGTCACAGTTGTGCCCTGGAACCTACCATAGTGTCTGACAGTACTTAGCCTATATTAGATGTGCAGTAAATGTTAGATGAGTGAATAAAAAAAGGAATGCTTAACAGTGTTCAATGTTCAGTTCAACGTTGCTGAGAAGTCAGTTGACAGCACTGAAAAGTATTGGCATTAGCCACAGGCAGTCATTGGTTAACTCTACAGGATCAGCTTCAGCTGAGGTTGATGGGTACAGAAACAGATGGAACAAATGGGAGGTGAAAGTAGGAATAGCATGTGTGCACAAGGCCCTGGAAAGTGTAACTCTGAACTGGAAAACAGGGAGCAGTTAAGTGGAATGGGTGAGGTTTGTGTTTCTGCTTTTTCTTAATGGTAGAAAATACCTGAGCACATCTAAAGGTTCATGGAAGGAGACTGTCAAGAGGGAGAAGTTGAAGATACAGAAGAGAGAGGGGAGCATTGATGACCCAAGGTCCCAGAGGCAGCAGGAGGAAATGGGATTTAACCCAGAGCACAGTGAAAGAGGATTGCAGAGTGTTAGGAAGGGCAGCCAAGGGCATTGTAGGCAGAAGGAACAGCACAAGCAGAGGGCGGGAGGTGGAAGTGCAAGAACTGGACATTAGATGGTGGGTGAGGGAGCTGGACCAGAAGTTCAAGTCCAGTCTGTGAAGGACCTTGAAAGCCCCAGTCAGAAATTTGGGCCCAGTCCCATAGGCAGTGGGGAACACCCCCTGGGCCTTTCCCATCTGGGGATCAAAGCCTTGGCCAGTATTCCCAGGATTGGGACCACCAGCAACGTCCAAGGCCAGGAGCATTTGTACAGCTCCCAGCCCAGGGCGTGGTGAGGCCAGTCACCTCCCTGGCTATCCCCATCTGGGGTTGAGCTTGGTCAACTCCCCACTTGGCCTCTTTCCCACTGAGCTGTGGGCAGCGGTAAGTGATGGCTCCACTCCTTCTCCCAGAGCCGAAATGCCCATCCAGCCTCCTAGCAAAGACACGGAAGAGATGGAAGCAGAGGGTGATTCAGCCGCCGAAATGAATGGGGAGGAGGAAGAGAGTGAGGAGGAACGGAGCGGCAGCCAGACTGAGTCAGAGGAGGAGAGCTCAGGTGAGTCCCTGTATGCACGCAAGCGTATACACACGCACGCACGCACACACACCCCCGCCCGCCACTCCTCTCCAGAGCCAGCCCTGACTGGCCTCTTGTCCCAGAGATGGACGATGAGGACTATGAGCGGCGCCGCAGCGAGTGTGTCAGTGAGATGTTGGACCTGGAGAAGCAGTTCTCGGAGCTAAAGGAGAAGTGAGCGTGGGGACACCTCGGGCTGGGTCTTTGGGCACCTGAGGTGAGGAGGCAGCAGGCCTGATGCCCAGCGAGCGAGCGCCTAGCGTGGGGCTTGCTGTGGAGCGGGCGCTTGGGATGTGCTTGCCCAAGAGCCACAGAGGAGCAAGCGGATGAGCACACGGGTGCACGGCTGCCTTTTACCTCCCAGGTTGTTCAGGGAACGACTGAGTCAGCTGCGGTTGCGGTTGGAGGAAGTGGGGGCTGAGAGAGCCCCCGAATACACAGAGCCTCTTGGGGGACTGCAGCGGAGCCTCAAGATTCGCATTCAGGTGGCAGGTCTGTGGGCTGGCCTGTGCCCCTCCCAGAAGCCATGGCTTCGTGTCCCCTTCCTCTCTTGTCCCTGCCCTACCTCACCCTGTTCTCCCAGACCTCCTTTGTGGGCCCTGAGGTCCCGGCCAAGCAACCCCTTCCTCCCCCGTCTGCAGGGATCTACAAGGGCTTCTGTCTGGATGTGATCAGGAATAAGTACGAGTGTGAGCTGCAGGGGGCCAAGCAGCACCTGGAGGTGAGCCCGGCCGCGACCTGGCGGGGGGCGAGGCCTGACGGGCCCCACCCTGGCCTGCCTGGCTGAGCCACTGCCACCCCTTCCAGAGCGAGAAGCTGCTGCTCTATGACACGCTGCAGGGGGAGCTGCAGGAGCGGATCCAGAGGCTGGAGGAGGACCGGCAGAGCCTGGACCTCAGCTCTGGTGAGCGCAAGGGCCCAGCCTTGCCAATGCCCACCCTCTGTGGACCTCAGCGTCCCTCGCTGCACAAGGGGAGAGTCCTAGGGCCTGCTTCTTGGGCTCCCTGTGAGGACTGAATGAGGCCTGGCACACGGTGGGGGCTCAGGCAGGGTGGGTGCCCGTGCCCTCCTTGCTCTCTTTCCAAAACGGTCAACTCGGCATGCCCACATCCCTTAGCCACAGTGCGCAGTATCTGTGTGAGGAGGCAGGGATTGTCATCGTGCCACTGTCCACAGAAAAATGAAGAAGCAGAGGCTCGCGGAAGTGCAGCGGCCTGTTTCCCAGGGTCGCACCACTGTGCATTCAGGACCTGAACAGCCCTCAGCCCAGGGCTCTGTCCACTACCCTGCGTGACAGGGCAGGGAGAGGAGGCCAGGCTGGCCCACGTGGGGGCAGAGGCTCCAGGGGAGGGCGCGTCCTGTGGGCCAGCCCCGATCCTGACTGTGGGTCTGGACACAGAGTGGTGGGATGACAAACTGCACGCCAGAGGCAGCTCGAAGTCCTGGGACTCCCTGCCGCCCAGCAAGAGGAAGAAGGCGCCTCTCGTTTCTGGTATCCTTTCACCCAAGGTGGCCTGAAACTGGGCAGGACGTCAGGGCCAGCTCCAGACCTGGGGGAGGGGGTTGGAGGGACACGAAGGACAATCAGACTAGACTCATGATGGTTTGGTGTCATGTGACCGTGTCTGGGTAAATCCAGCTGTCAGCACTTTCCTGTAGGGTCCTGCGTCTCCCCTGGGCTAAATGGACCCTAGAAAAACAGAAATGTCACTTCAGTAACTCCCATAACTTCCTGGGTAAAGTTTGGCCTTTGAGCCTTTCTGTCTCCTGGTGTTGCCCCAGCAAGTCCCAAGCGCTCCCACCCCAGGGCCTTTGCTCACTTCCTCTCCTCTTGGAACTCCTACCTGTCCCCACCTGGTCAGGGCCCGTCTCCGTGAAGCCCCTCCTGGTCTTCACCCAGTGCCTACGGCTCCACTCTCCAGAGCACCCCTATGCCTTACCCGGGGACGCCCAGTCCCATGGGGACTAGTCGCCTCTGTCCCACCTCGGCAGGAGCCCTTTAGTCCAGGGCCTGCTGTGCCTGCATCGCCTTGGCTGGCCCAGCACAGTGGAGCTCTGTGTCCCCTGAGGGCGCTCCCACAGAGCCAGCGCCCTCCTGGCAGCTGCCTGGTGCTGGAGGGCAGGCCCAGGCAGGGAGGGCGGAATCCGGAAGGCAGTGACTAGAGGAGCGAAGGCAGATGGCGACATGGAGACATCAGGTAGAGAGCTCAGGTGGGAACGGGAGGGTCATCTCAGGATGGAAAAGACCTGAATCTGCCTTTAGATGGAGGAAGGAGCCAGATGAGGGGACAGTTAATGATACAGGGTGGGACAGAATAGAGGAAGGAGCAACGTTCCTGAGGGGCAGGATGGGCCTCAGCAGCTGACCTGAAGGAGGGAGGTGAGGCATAGGGCCCTCCGTGGACGGGAGAAATAGGCCACGGGCCCCCCAGAACCAGGGGGCCAAGAGGCAGGAGGTGGGGCCTGAGTTGAAGCCCGGTCCACACTGTCCACTGCACCACCTCTCCTGAGCATTGGTTGGGTGGCACTGCCATCCTCAGACTCCCAGGCCATACCCTCGTCACCTGCCCCCTCCACTGGGCTTCCTGCTTCCTTGACCCTGTCACAGGCCCTTACATCGTGTACATGCTGCAGGAGATCGACATCCTGGAGGACTGGACAGCTATCAAAAAGGTAGATCCAGCCGGGTACAGTGGCTCACGCCTGTAATCCTAGCCCTCTGGGAGGCTGAGGCGGGACTATCACTGGAGCTCAGGAGTTCGAGACCAGCCTGAGCAAGAGCGAGACCCCGTCTCTACTAAAAAAAAAAGTAGAAAAATTAGCCGGGCATGGCGGTGAGCAACTGTAGTCCCAGCTACTTCAGAGGCTGAGGCAAGAGGATCGCTTGAGCCCTGGAGTTTGAGGCTGCTGTGGGCTGTGATGACACCGATGTACTCTACCCAGGGCGACAGAGTAAGACTCTGTCTGAAAATTAAAAAAAAGGTGGTTCCACTGCTGGCGTGTCCCCTCCACCCTACCTCAGGTCCCCACCCAGATGGCAGGGCTAGTCCCTGCAGGCCTGGGCTTCCCGAGGACCTGGGGACTTCTCCACTCACCCCTCGCTCCCCGTGTCCTCAGCCCGGGTTCCCTGGACTGCAGCAGCTCACAAGACCTCCTTCACGCGAAGCTGCCCTGGCAGGGGGCTTTTAATCTGTCAGCCCCTTCCTTGTTCCAGGGCAGGCTTGATGGTTTGGAGGGGTTGGGGGGCGGGGGCAGGAAAGCAGCGGGGCAGTGGGCATGTGGGCGCTCTGCCCTCGGGAGGACCTGCTCGCCCGCTCTCCGTGCAGCACTACAGCGGCACCCCTGTCCCGCAGCGGCCGGTGTGGAGGGGGCAGCCCTCAGTGGGGTTTTCTTCTCACCCACCCAGGCTAGAGCAGCTGTGTCCCCTCAGAAGAGAAAATCAGATGGTAAGAACCATGGCAGTCGTGCTGCCTCCCTCCCCCCCCAGCCCGGACTCCAGGAAAGGAGCCCAGAGAGAGGCGGTGGCCATGCCGGAATCGGGCGGCCCGAGAAAGTTAGGACATTCTAGGTTGGAGGGGGTTGAGGGAGTTTGGGGCGCAGGAACCAGGTGGGGATGGGGAGGCTCTGGGGCAGTGGAGCCCACAGCCAGGACCCACAGGTGAGGCCTGTCCTGGGACAGACCGAGGCCACTTCCTTCCGTCCCCCACAAGAAGTGGCTGCCACCCTCTTGGTTCAGCTTCCTCTCACAGGTGACGATTTCCCTTCCCACATACCCCCAGGACCATGACCCCACTGTTCACAGCCAGGGGGTCCCTCAGAGCAGCTGGCACCAAACCCGGGATTCACATTTTCCTGCTGCGGAGAGGCCGACGGACACGCCCCTCCGGGTCTGCCCCGCCGGCCCTGCCCGGCCAGCCGGCACTGGCATGGACTCCTCCTCTGCCTCCTTGAGGCCCGCACAGCTCTGGCCCTGGCGCTGACCTGGCCGGGAAGACCGTCACCTCACCTCCATCCCTGAGCAGCCCGCTACCTCCCCTCCTGAAGATCGCCCTCCTCAGTGCTCCCTGGCAAAGAAGTCCTATGCTGCAGCAGCATCTGTCCTGCTGACCTTGGACCCTGGCTCGCTGTGTGGGAACTCCGGGCCAGGAATATCTGGGGGGCCTGTGCATTCTGGCTGGCGAGGTGAGGAGCCGGGCCCCCTGGTTTTCCCAGGGCAGTTCTCGGTATCTGCCTCCCAGATTTTGAGACTGCAATTAAAGCCTTTCCTGGGACTCTGGCATGCCCGTGTGTGTCTGATCTACCTTGCGAGGGATTTAGGCTCCGTGGGGAGTGCCTGACACAGGCAGACTCTGTCCTGGGGTCCTGCAGTTTGATACCGCCTCTCCCCACCCAGCGGGGGGCCGGATGCTCTGACTTGGGGTCAGGCTGGGGAAGGAGAGTCTGGGCGCTGGACTGCCTGGCGCTAGTGAGCGGAGTCTGCAGAACGTGTGGCGGGGAGGCGGTGCACAGTGCTTGGAGCCCGGGTCGTGTCTGCACCTGCCCCGGTTGCTGGGCAGACCGGAGAGGCAGCCTGGCGGAACCTGTGCGTGGGAGGCAGCCGGCAGCAGCGCCATGTGCTGACGACCTCGCAGCCAGACTCCCCCTGCTTAGCGCTGTCAGAACCACCCCCAGAACCTCAGTTAAGCAAAGGGGTTGGTTTCCATGGAGACATGGCATCTTTCCTCCATGGCAACGTGAAGTCCCAAAACCCAGGTTAGGCTCGGGAATGAGTCATCTGTGACCAATAGGGGGTGCTCTCTCACAAGGCTGACCCCCAAGGCAGTGGACAGATGAGCAACTGACCATAGACCCAAGGGTGAGGCTCCGGGCCTGTGGGGCTGGAATCCGGCCCTGCTTAACCCCTTCCTGCCCACCAGCGTGACTTGAGGAGGCCGGCAAGGCCCTGTGTGGAGGTGGCACCCCCACAGCTGGGGCCCTCAGAGTGGAGCTAGCAGGGAGGGGGTCCCTGCCCCTGAGGCAGGGCACAGAACAGAGGAGGCGGGCGCTGGCCAGGCGGGGTGGACACACAAGAGTTAACTGGCGGGTGTGACAGGCGGACCGCCCTCAGGAAGTGTTACTCACCGGGAATGTGTGTGCCTGTGCCTTCGGGCTGGATTCTCTTCCTGAGTCCCGGCAGAAGCCGAAAGAGCTCCCAGCCATGGAATTCCCCGGGGAGCCCGGAGCAGGCCCTCGCGGAGCCCCCAGCGCATCCAGCGTGGCTCCTGAGCACCTGGAGAGAGAAAAGTTAGTGAAGTTGGAAGGGCGGCAGGAGCGGCGGGGAGGGGCTGCGCGAGGAGGGTCTGTCCTCCCTCGGAGGAGTGGGCAGGGGTCCCAGCCCCTGGCCCACTGCTCAGGTCTGGGTGTCCACACCCAGGCCAGCCCAGGACCCGCTGTACGACGTGCCCGATGCCAGCAGGGGGCAGGCGGATGGGCCCCAGCGGCCCGGGCGCTCCGTGAGCCTGCGGGAGCGCCTGCTGCTCACCCGGCCCGTGTGGCTGCAGCTGCGGGCCAACGCGGCGGCCGCGCTGCACGTGCTGAGGACTGAGCCCCCCGGGGTGAGTCTTGCCGCCACCTCCAGGGACTGGCCAGCCAAGGGTGGGAGGGAGAGGGGTGGGAGGTCCCAAGCCTCCCGACCCGTCTGTCCCGTCTGTCCCCTTGCAGACGTTCCTGGTGAGGAAATCGAACACCCGCCAGTGCCAGGCCCTGTGCGTGCGTCTGCCCGAGGCCAGTGGCCCCTCCTTCGTCTCCAGCCACTACATCCTGGAGAGCCCTGGCGGTGAGAGGGGCTGGCCTGGCGGGAAGGGGCTGGAAGCAGGGGGGAGTCCCCAGAGAGCAACCTCACTTCCCACCTCTCAAAGGCGTCTCCTTGGAGGGCTCGGAGCTCATGTTCCCGGACCTTGTCCAGCTCATCTGTGCCTACTGCCACGCCCGGTGAGTCTGCCCACGGGCGCCTGGTGTCCACAGGGCCTCGCTGCCTGGACAGCCTGTCCTCCCTGCCCCTGCAGCCCCAGCGCCCCTCACTCCTGACTTTCTGCTCCCCCTCTGGCCTCAGGGACATCCTTCTCCTCCCACTCCAGCTCCCCTGCGCCATCCACCGGGCGGCCACCCACAAGGAGCTGGAGGCCATCTCCCATCTGGGCGTTGGTAAGGGCTCTCCCGCCACCCACTGCTCAGACAGATGGGCTGAGGCCAAGAGGGGACGGGAAGGTGCAGGGCACCCAGGCAGAAGCTGGTGCCTGTCCTTGGTTGAGCCCCTCCCCTAACCAGTCCCTGAGGCCGGCTGGTTTCTCTTCCCCAGAGTTCTGGAGCTCCTCCCTCAACACCAAGGCGCAGCGGGGCCCCTCCGAAGGCCCACTACTGCCCCGGCTGAAGGCCCGGTCCCCTCAAGAGCTGGACCAGGGCACTGGAGCCGCCCTGTGCTTCTTCAACCCCCTGTTCCCAGGGGACCTGGGCCCCACCAAGCGGGAGAAATTCAAGAGGAGCTTCAAAGTGCGTGTGTCCACAGAGACCTCCAGCCCCCTATCTCCACCGGCCGTGCCGCCTCCCCCGGTCCCAGTGCTGCCAGGGGCAGCCCCCAGCCAGACAGAAAGGCCACCCCCTCGCCAGCTGCTGCGGAGGGAGAGCTCAGTGGGCTACCGAGTGCCAGGGGGTGGTGGCCCGGGACTCCCACCCCTGCCCTCCCTCCAGGAGGCGGACTGTGGCTCCCCCAGCAGCTCTGAGGAGGAGGGGGCGCCGGGGTCCTGGGGGAGCCCTGTGACCTCACCCCGCCTGAGCCGCCGGCGGCCTCTGCTTCGGTCCATGAGCGCTGCCTTCTGCTCCCTGCTGGCTCCTGAGCGGCAGGTGGGTCGGGCAGCCGAGGCGCTGCTGCGGGACCGCCGCACGGCCGTGGGCCAGCTGGTGCAGGATCTACTGACCCAGGTGCGGGCCGGGCCTGAGTCCCGGGAGCTGCAGGGCATCCGCCAGGCTCTGAGCCGGGCCCGGGCCATGCTGAGCGCGGAACTGGGCCCTGAGAAACTGCTGCCGCCGGAGAGGCTGGGTGAGGCCCGGGCTGCCCTGCGCTGGCTCAGCCCCTGCCTGGACCCTCCCCTTCCCTTCCCTCCCCTCCCCCTACCGTTCCGGCCTCTCTCTGATCGCTGTTACAAACCCACCCTGTCTCACCACTGTTGGAGTGAATTCCACGCCCTGCCTCTGTTCCCCGTGCTCCTGTCTCACCCAGCCTCCCCTGCCGCTTGCGCTTCTCCTCCTGGCTCTGCCCTCAAGCTCTGCCCTGCGCCCTGACCCCTGCCTGCCCCTCCTCTGCAGAACATGTCCTGGAGAAGTCGCTGCACCGCTCTGTGCTCAAGCCCCTCCGGCCCATCCTGGCAGCGCGCCTGCGGCGCCGGCTTTCCGCAGATGGCTCCCTGGGCCGCCTGGCCAAGGGCCTCTGCCTGGCCCGGGCCCAGGGCCCTGGAGCCTTCGGATCCCACCTGAGCCTGCCCTCCCCTGCAGAGACAGAGCAGGTGCGCCAGAAGCTGCTGCAGCTGCTCCGCACCTACTCCCCCAGCGCCCAGGTCAAGCGGCTCCTGCAGGCCTGCAAGCTGCTGTACGTGGCCCTGAGGGCCCAGGAGGGTATGTTCCCTCCACCACCTCCCCCTGCCCCGCCCTGCTGAGCCAGAGGCAGGCCCCCCAGGGAGAGGTTCCCAGAGTCCAGAGCAGCACAGCAGGGGAGAATGAGCCTGCCCTCCCATTGCACAAATGGTAAACTGAGGCCCAGAGAGCAGAGCACCCTCTGCACAGCCCCCTCCATGTGTTTACTGTAGAGATCATATTGACCAGGCCTGGCAAGTGGAGGGGACGGGTCTCTGAGACAAGGATTGAGGATTGCACCCTGACCCTGGGGCTCCAGAGGAGCCTGAAGCTTCCGCCTCACCATGTCCCCACAGGGGAGGGCGCCGGGGCTGACGAGTTCCTGCCACTGCTGAGCCTTGTCTTGGCCCAGTGCGACCTTCCCGAGCTGCTGCTGGAGGCCGAGTACATGTCAGAGCTGCTGGAGCCTGCCCTGCTCACCGGAGAGGGTGAGGGATCCCCAGCACCCCCTCCCTGTCTGGGTGGGGCGGGGGGCCCTTGGCTGCTTGGCGACGGGCCCTGATAAGCATGGAAGGGGAGAGGGAGTGGGTCCCCTGTGCCCAGCCCAAGCTGCCTTCTTCCCATGTCCCAGGCGGCTACTACCTGACCAGCCTCTCGGCCAGCCTGGCCCTGCTGAGCAGCCTGGCCCAGGCCCACGCCCTGCCCCTGAGCCCCTCGCAGGAGCTGCAGCGCTCCCTTAGCCTCTGGGAGCAGCGCCACCTGCCCGCCACCCACAGCTTCCAGGTAACGGGCCCTCCACAGCGCCCACCCCAGACTGGCCGGGCCCAGAGCACCCCGCAGCACGGTCCCCTCCTTTTCCCAGCGAGGCCCAGCAAGGGGAAAGAGCTAGTCCTGCATCACCCTGCAAGAGAAGCAGCACCGTACCCTGATGTCAGAGCCAGCCTTTCTGTGCCGAGTGCTGCAGGGGAGGCATCCCCAAATTGTCACAGAAACTCAGAATAGGGCCCGTAGAAGCCCCATTTTACAGACTAGGAAACTGGGACATAATGTGGGAGGGGAAGGGCCAAGTCCTGGCCTCTGGCCCCAGCCAGGGCTCCGCCTCCCCGGCCTCAGGCTGCGGCCAGCTCCCCTGCCCTCCCATCCAGGCTCTGCCTGGTTGTTCCCAGAGCCACGCACCATCGCTACCCTTCACCTTCCCAGCTACCCTTGGCTAAGAGTCCATGCTCTGTAGCGAGATCCTGGGTTCCAGTCCTGGCACTACCACTTCTTGGTTGTGGGAGCTTGGGCAAGTTACTTAACCTCTTTGTGTCTTGATTCTTTCATCTGTAAAATGGGGCAATAGTACCTACCTCCTAGAGTTGGCGTGAGGATTAAATGAGTTAATGCAGGACGACTGCTTAGGGCACAGAGTAAGCTCCATTTCAGCTTCCTCCTGGGCTCATGAGAGCCCTGCTGGGCTGTTCTCGCACCTGCAGCACCCACGAGCCCACCCG
Source organism: Propithecus coquereli (assembly GCF_000956105.1). Taxonomy (NCBI): domain Eukaryota; kingdom Metazoa; phylum Chordata; class Mammalia; order Primates; family Indriidae; genus Propithecus; species Propithecus coquereli. The sequence goes on from NW_012136081.1 coordinate 7,029,365, forward strand.
CTGGGGCTCACAAAGTTTTTGCCAGTTGGCTCTACCCCTTGGTCTACAAGCCCCACCCCTGTCCCTGCACGGCGTGCACTGGCCCCTCGGCTCTGGGGCCGGAGCCCGCCAGGCAGGCGGAGTGTTTGTCTTTGTCTCTGCTCCGGCACAGCACCTCCTCCGAGTAGCCCACCAGGACCCCAGCACTGGCTGCACCTCCAAGACTCTGGCTGTTCCCGCAGGGGCCTCCGTCGCTACCCTGAACCAGCTCTGCGCCACCAAGTTCCGAGTGACCCAGCCCGACACTTTCAGCCTCTTCCTATACAAGGAGCAGGGCTACCACCGCCTGCCCCCGGGAGCCCTGGCCCACAGGCTGCCCACCACCGGCTACCTCGTCTACCGCCGGGCAGAGTGGCCTGAGACCCAGGGGACTGCGCCAGAGGAGGGCAGTGGGCAGCCAGAGGCAGGGGGCAGGGAGGAGGAGAAAGGGGGCCAGGGAGACGGGGACGCTGGGGTCAGAGCCAGCCCCAGGGACAGGGTGGGAGCGTCTGAGACAGCGGCTGAGGGCCGGGAGGACCAGGCCAGGGGAGGCCCTGCTCAGCCAGGGCAGCCAGAGGCTGAGGGAAGCCAGGCAGCCGCGGAGTAGCTAGCAGTGGCCAGAAGGGTCCTTTGGGGCAGGAGACTCTGAGCCTGCTGGGAAGGCCTTTCAGAGCCTTCATCCCAGCCAAGGTGTCCTTGGTCACCCCCACGCTGGGGCCTCTCCAGTGTCTGCCTCCACCTCCGCTGGTGCTCATGTGCATGAGCCCGCCTGCTGGGGGAGCTGGCGGAATGGCCACATCAGAGGGGTTGGAATAATGTTGGGGGTTGGGGGACCCCTGGATTATGTGCCCAAGGCCCCTTGCCTCTTCTCCCCAAGCTGGAGGCTAGCCGGCCGCAGTGGTGGGTGTGCCCAACTGGGGACAGATCCCACTAGTGACAGCCTCTGGTCGTCCCAGCTCCTTTCGCACCTCCTCCCATGGGCACGGCCCAGGCAAGGCTATGTCCAAGCAGCCCCTAATGGGTTCGGGGCTTCCAGGCCCTGACAGAGGATCCAGGGAGGCAGCGGAATGGCAGCAAAGGCTCGGGGCCAGCCCTGCCCTGGGCTCCCTGGAGGACCCTCAGCTGCAGGCCTCAGTGCTTTCACCTGCCTGCGGGGAAACCGCAGCTGCCCTGCCCCTCTCCCGGAAGGGGTCCAGGAGTCAAAATGGATGATTTTGCCACAAAGCAGAGCCCAGACCAGGGGAGGAGGGAAGGAGGTGGGCAGCAGCTCCCTTCCAGGGGTGTTGCCCACCACGCAGGGCTCTCCCCTGGTGCTCTGCCAGTCAGGCCCAGGAAGGTTGTTCCCCAGAGCTCTGGTCCTGGGGAGAAAGCGCCCGAGTTCCAGTCTCTCCCCAAGATCGAAAGTCCTCCCAGGCACTCTGGCACCCCGGAGGAGCCGGGCAGGGGAAATAATGCCCCCAGCAGGCAGATAAGCTTCCAAAATGCAGAGTGGGGCTCAGAAACCGTTTCCTCTGCACTAAGTGGCCCACGAAAGCTCTGCGGGGAACAGGGCATGGCTTATTAGCTCCACTGAAGTTCAGGAAAGTGACTCCGGAGACATCACACAGCAAGTCATTAGGGATTACGCCACCCAACCAGTGTGTCTGTCAGCTTCCAACTACACCCTCTATTCTCAGCCCCGACAAATGAACCCTCAAGGCCAGGGCAGCCCCAAAGGGGCACCCAGAGCAGGCAGCAAATCTGAGCAAAGAAAATTGCCCCTCACCAACCACGAGAGGGCGTGCATGGCCCATGAAGCTGCTGGCAGGGTGACCACTGAGGACGAGGACAGTTCAAATGCCCAGCAGCACAGGTAGTCACTGGCCTTGCACTCCTACAGCCATCAGGTAACCTGGGGACAGCACAGGGGCCGAGGGTGCTGGTCATCAGGTGTTCTGGAGCCGAGGGTTTGAGCGAGGCCAGCCTCTAGGGACCACACCCCAGGAAGGAATCGTTCCTGATGGAGGAGGACCTGGCCCATTTCAGAGGCTGTCCCCTTGGGCATTGAGTATAAAGGGACAGCAACCCACATGTCATACGTGACAGTTGGGAGGTAGAAATTGTGGACACTGGCTCTCAGGTGATCCAGATACAGCCCAGGTGCGGGGGTAGGCAGCCAGCAGCTCTGCCCCCCACCCCCTCCCCACATCCTCTCACTGTGGGAAGTCCCCGCCCTCCTGTCGTCCTCCCTCCCTCCCTGTGCCACCCACCCCAGTGCCTTGTACAGTGCAGTGCCCAGCACCCCACAGGCACTCAATAAATGTTGTCCACGATTGGAGTTTGGCAACTAGGAAGAGGGACGGTGGGGTGGGAACCTGGGGAGGGAAGGGAGAGCTGGGTTCTGGGAGCCAAACGGAGGATGTGTCACGTTCAGTCCCAGAGGAAGGACCTGGAGCGTCTGCAGCGGGTGCTTGCTCCGAGAACCCCAGGGGCCGGATGTGGAGCTGGTCTCACGGAGGGGAAGAGGCTGGGGTCCCTGCCTCTGGGGCCTCTGCAAGTCCTGCCCTCCCTCGCCTGCTCAGTCCCAAGTCCCGGCTCCCTGGAGCGCTGCCGGGCCCTGCCCGCTGCCTGGGGCACTCGCTTTCTCTCCTCAAGAGATTCCCACCGGTCAGGTGGCCGGGCCAAAGCAGCAGGGCCTCCAGGCAGGGCCAGCAACGAGAGGCCAGCCTAAGGCTGGTCTCATTATCCCCATTTTACAGATGAAGAAACTCAGGCTTGCTCAGGGAAAGTGGCTTGTTATGGGGCAAAGGGCTTGGACATCCTCCCAAACAGGACTCACCTGTTAGTCCACTCAGCAGTACTCTATCGAGTGTCCTTTATGGACCAAGCACCAAGCACCCACAGCCAAGGGGAAGCAGGTGGAGTCTCACCAGCTTCTCAGGTGACGTGGGCAGCAGCCAGAGCCCTCTGTGTCCTTATGGGAGAGGGAGCCAAGGCTCCAGGAGGTGACGCGCGTCACCCACCGTGGTCCAGCATCCGCTGCTGCAGGGCAGGACGACCCCTGACGTTTGGTCTGCCCAGTAGTCGCCAAGTCATTTCCTCGCTTGCAAAGCTTGCACTTAGCACTCCTAAGGTCACCGTAGTTCTGCGTGACTTTATTTACTGTCCGTCTCCCTCACCAGAATGCCAGAGCCAACTCGGCCTTGTTCCCAACTAAGTCCCAGGGGCCTAGAACAAGGCCTGGGCGGGAACTGGCACTCGGGAAGGATATGTAGGATTCATTCGGAGAGATCCAGCCTGTTCCTCCGCGTTCCCCGGGGGCGGGCGGCGCGTTCTCCAGCGCTGCCACTGGGGGGCGATAGCGCCCCATTCCCAGCGGCGCCCGTCCCGCGCTAAGGCCACCCAGAGGATCCGTGGGCCAGGTGCTAGGAGGAAAGCGGCCCCGCAGCGGGGCCCTGGGACATCCTGCGAACGGGGATCCCGCGAATGGGGGTGTGGGAGGGGCCGCCCATCTGGGTTCTAGCAGCAGGTGGCCAGGAGCCAGGGGCCTAGGGATAGCCCAAGACGGGTGAGTGGAAGGCAGTGACTGAGACTCACACCTCCAGCCTGATCCTAACACCCTGCCATGGCCTTGTGACCCATGCTCACGCCCACAGCTTAACACACAGTAACACTCTGACCCACATTCCCACGCAGCATGCGACACCCTGCCAGCCACCGGCATGTACAACAACACCCAGGTGCCCCAGCATTGGCAGGTACACCCTGACACCGTTAGCTGTTCACGCCCTGCAGGATGGGACACAGGGACACATAGGCACCCCTCCTCCAAGCCACACCCTGACACAGACCAAACACCCACTCAGACATCCCTAGTTCTGCAAACCCAGAAATATTTCCTCAACACCCTCGCTCTCAGGTTCAGAGTGTGACTCCCTGACATGCACATGGTGACAAGCTGGCATGACACGGGGACAGGCTGACACAGAGACACGTGTCACAAGGACCCCATGACACACTTAGACCTCCCCGTGCAGAACTGCCACTGCCACCCCCAAATCCCCGGCTCAGGCACAGCACACGGCTGCCCCTTCCCACCCTGCGTGAGCACTGGCAGTGCGAACACACACACAGGCAGGCGTGTGCGCACGCACCCGGAGACACAGACACACCTGGTATACTTGCGAGCACGCAGAAGAGGTCTAAGACCCACTCCTGACTGATCTCACTCCCAGCCCTGGCCTATCCCCGCCACCACACACCCACCCCAGCCCATGGTGGCCCCTGGGGGGGGCCATGAGTTGCTGAGAAGACCCCCATGAGGGGTGTGGCGACCCCACTGGCCAGGCAGGAGGCAGAGGCAGGCAGGGTGGGCGGGGACGCTGAGCTCATCAGATTCCAGCCTGAGTGATTCACGGGAGAGCCGGGGAGGCTCTGGGAGGGGCGCTGGCCCAGAGGCTGGGGCATGAGCCTGGGTGGGTTTTGACCAGAGGGTCCCGGGTCTGGGTCCAGAGCAAGCCTCGAGTCTGGGGAGGGGGGCTTCCGAGGGGGTGGCCCAGCCTGAAGGGTGGCTGCTGGGCGAGGCTCCTGGGAGGGGTCTAGGACACAGAGCCCCAGGATGAGACAATCGGCCCTTCCTGACCGCCCCACCCAGGGCCTGGGCCACTGACCCCACGCCTTCCCGGTCCCAGCTGCCGGGTGTCTTTAGCAGGGGTTAGGCCGAGGGTGGGGGCAGGGGTGGGGTGACCCTCATGGCCCATCTTGGCCCCTCAGGCCCTCGGGCAGACAGCCCAAGTGGACTCAGAGGCCCCAAAGGGCTGGGCCTGCCAGGCCCTGTCAGAGCCGACAGGGTTACAGACCCGCACTGCCCTGCCAGCCGCGGCCTCTGCCAGAGCCCAGAACGCATGGGCTGTCCCCACGCCAGGGATGTTTTCCTGCTGAGATCGAATCCTCTGCTCCTGGCACCCCAGAGCCCCCTGCCTCCCAGGCCGGACTGATGCTCAGAGGAGGTGGAGGCTACAGGCACCCAGTCCCAGCTGCGGGTGACAGGAAGAAAGGATGGGGCTGGGGGCAGGGCAGGGGCACAGGAAGTGCCTTTCTTGGAACTCTGCACCAAAATAGCCCATTCTGTCCCTACTCTGGGTCTCAGTGTCCCATGAGGGAGGTATGTGTCACCAAGGAGACCCTCACCAGGGAGGGGCCTGAGCTGGCCTCAGTCTGGCTTTTTCTTGCAGCCCCTCCCACCCCCTCCACTCCCACCGCAGCCTCCGCTCCACTTTGAAGTCCTAACATAAATATCATGTCTGCTTGGGTTCCCCTTCCCAGCCTGGTCACAGCCCCCAGATCTGGCTCCCACCCCAGCCAGCCCTGGGGGTGCGGTGCCGGGAGAGAGGAGGTTGGCCCAGACCACCCAGGGGAGGTGGCCGAGTCAGAGACCCTGAGACAGGGACAGGGGGACTCCGGAGACAGAGAGGAAGTGGGCAGAAACCAATAAGGGGACAGTCCTGGGGGCATGGGAGGAGACACGGGGAAGAGAGAAGAAGAGGGAGGAAGACACTGCAGAGAGAGAGAGGGAGAGCGAGACAGAGATCCTGGCGCGAGGAGGCAGGAGGAGGAGGGCGCTGGACAGAAGAGAAGGTTCCAGGGGTGGGCTAGGGGGAGGCTGAGACAGGGGTAACAGGGAGAAGGATGTCGTGGAAAGAGAAATGTCCCTGGCAACAGTGTGACCAACCGTCGCGCTTGCCTAGGACTGAGGGGGTTCCCAGGACATGGGACTTTCAGTGCGGAAACCAAGGAAGTGCTCAGCACACTGGGGACCACAGAGTCCGCCCCCACAGGCACCCCTTGCACAGGTGAGGAAATCGAAATCGTGTTGCTAAGAAGGGCTGTTTGTACACTGAGCTGGGGGACTTGGGCCCTTCTACCTCTGACATGTGCTCCAGGACTCCCTTTCTTATGGGCAGATGTGGCCAGATGTTCTGGTCAGGTGTCTTCCAGGAGAGGGAACTGGGGTCCCAGCTGGGCCCAGGTTGGGCAACCGGGGGTGGCCATATGCTTCTCCCTCCAGCTGTGGGCACAGCTGTGGACTTGTGGGGACACCCCTCAGCCAGCTGTGCACACCCACAGCACTGCCAGGCCTGTGCAAGCACATGGCTGTGCACCCACAAACACATACACAGTCTCTCTCCATGGCAAAGCACCACCCCACCCTCAGCACCCTCCAGCTGTCAGGATCCTTTACTCTCAGGGACCAGGCCAGGGCTGCACAACACCCCTTCTTCCTGGGCCCCCTTCCCCAAGCTTCTCTCTCCCACCTATCCAGGCCCAGCACCACCGCCTCCCATTCCTGCAGGGCCGGCCCATCCAGAAGCACACAGGGTGCGGCACCAACACGTGGGGTGGGGAGGAGGCTGGGATTGCTCCCCTCCCACTCCTGCCGGTGGTGGGACCTCTCCCACCTCCCCTCCACTGGCTCCCACCCAAGACTAGGCGCCTCCCGCCCACCCATTAGCCCTTCCTCCTGACAGCCCGAAGGCTCTGGTAGTTTGGGAAGAATTTGACATGGAGGGAGGTGGGGGGATGGGGACAGGAAAAAGGAGGAAAGGAGGTGATCTGTACACAAAGCAATGTGCTGGCTCAGCGGCCTGGCGTGCCAAGGCTCTCCAAGATGCCTGCCCGGGGGCGCCCCCCAATCTCACTCAACCCCCCCATCCTGGCTGTTCCACCAGACCCTCTCCGGGCCAGCCCTCTGCAGACTGCCCTCACCCTCACCCCCATGGGCTCACACACAGCATCCAAAACCACCATCTGCCTCTTGCTTGCCCCAGTAACTGCAAGACAGGGCTCCTTCTGGGGGAGTGGGCTTCTGTTCTCATGCTCCTCTTGAGGTGAGCTCTCCCCACATGGGCCATAATCAGAGCAGGGAACCCCAGCTTGCTAGCCCCGATGTTGGCCTCAGGACCCAGCAAAGAACATAGGCCGTGTGGTACTAGAGAAGTGTCAACATTTGACTGGTGCCAGTAGTAGCCTGAGTTGTCCCACCCTCCTGGGCTGTGATCGGGCAGAGCTGTTGAGTTCCATTCTGAGCCATTGATCATGGTAGCTGCTAGCTGTGGCTCAGGGCCTCCCACTGAGTCCTGTGTCCCTGTGTCCAACTGGGCATCTCAGCATCTTCTTATCCACACACCCACCCACTTAGCCATCTATCCATCCATCCACTTATTTCTACACCCTTCCATCTATCCACCTGTCTATCCATCCACCCATCCTCCCACCTACTCATCCTTCCACCTATCCACAATTCCATGCATCCAAGCACCCACCCATCCATCCACCCATCATCCATCCACCCATCCATCCATCCACCCATCCATCCACCCATCCATCCATCCACCCATCCATCCATCCATCCACCCATCCATCCACCCATCCATCCACCCATCCATCCATCAACACATCCATCCACCCATCCATCCACCCATCCATCCATCCACCCATCCATCCACCCATCCATCCACCCATCCATCCATCCACCCATCCATTCATCCACACATCCATCCACCCATCCATCCATCCACGCATCCATCCATGCATTCATCCATCCACCCATCCATCCATCCACACATCCAACCACCCATCCATCCATCCATCCACCCATCCATCTATCCATCCATCCATCCATCCACCCATCCATCCACCCATCCATCCATCCATCCACCCATCCATCCACCCATCCACACATCCATCCATGCATCCATCCATGCACCCATCCATCCATCCATCCATCCACACATCCATCCACCCATCCAGCCAGCCATCCACCCATCTATCCATCCATCCATCCACACATCCATCCATGCATCCATCCACACACCCATTCATCCGTCCACACATCCAACCACTCATCCATCCATCCATCCATCCACCCATCCATCCATCCACCCATCCATCCATCCATGCACCCATCCATCCATCCATCCATCCACACATCCATCCACCCATCCATCCAGCCATCCACCCATCTATCCATCCATCCATCCACACATCCATCCATGCATCCATCCACACACCCAATCATCCGTCCACACATCCAACCACTCATCCATCCATCCATCCACCCATCCATCCATCCACCCATCCATCCATCCATCCATCCATCCACACACCCATCCTCCAAGCATTTATTGCATCAATTAGCATCTTCTTTGTGCTAGGCTCAAACAGACGAGCAAGACGAGTAAGACCCCAACACCCTTCTACAGCTCCTCACACCCAGAACTCTGATGCTGTGCCCACTGCATCCCCTATTCCAATTAGGGCAGAAGTTCTTAAGCAGCCTCAATCCTACCTCACCTAACCTGCAGGTGGCTGGTCAGTGCTAGGCACCCTCCCAAACTGGGCACCCAGGTGCATCTCCAAGTCATTCTCTATCCACCAAACCCTTAGCCTTACTGGAGCCAGAGGTGCCCTCCTTTCCTCTCCATCCCCCAGTATGGCCTGCGTTTCCCTCCACTTGCAAGTAGGCCCAGCCAGTACATCTGGAATTTAGCCTCTGACCCTCCTCCTCCTGCTTCACTTGCCTATCCCCTCACCCCTCACCCCCACTGAGGATCCTAACCTCTGATCTGACCCATCCACTTGCCAGACGGCTTGCAGCCGTCCCCTTAGACGCCCCCGCACTGGCCATTGCCCGAGTCATGACTGGGCTCGCCACACCCTTGGACCAGGCTCAGAACCGCCCCTAAGGAGCCTCCAGAGGCTGCCTCCCCCAGCCCGGCCCGCCCTGCTGCCTGGTGCTCCAGCCAGCTCCCTCCCCTTTCCCAGACTATTGCAACAGCCTCCTAACTGGTCCCTGGCCTCTGGTCCCCTCCACCCACCACACACCAGCAGTGGGGGCCGCTCATCATGCCTCTCTTCCCTGTGGCCTCCACGATGGAGACCCAGACTTCTGGGGCAGCTTCAGCACCCTGCACACCAGGCCTCTGCTCCCTTCCGATATGTTCTCCCCACTCCTCTTCACTGTCCCCTCCATGTCCACCACGCCGGGCCCAGAGGGGCCCTTCGTGTTCTCCAAACACATCTTGAGCTCTGCCTAGACACATTTTGTCCAGGCCGTGCCTTCTCCTGGGTGTCTTCCTCCTATCTTTGTTTTCTGTCACCAGGCCTAACTCTCAGACTCTGCTCAAATTATGCCTCAGGGTGTTACAGCCAAAAGAGAACTGGTTAGGCTTGGAGGCATCCTTTGAACAAAACAAAACAAAACAAAACAAAAAGAGATCTGGGGTAAGAATCAGGAGACTCCACCTTACCACTGATACTCTGAGACTTCCTGTGCCTCAATTTCCCTATCTGTAAAAAGGCTTGCTGATTGCCAGGGATCTTCCAGCTCTAGGATGGCATCTCCCTGAGCAGGTTCTTCACTTACCTGAGCCTCATTCATTCAGCAAACCCTTATGGAGCAGCATCTGTGGCCCAGGGAGCTTTCTAGGCTCTGGGGGACAGTTGCAGTAGGAACAAGACAACAGCCTGGCCCTCATGGGGCTCACAGTCTCCCAGGACAGAAGGTCCCCACTGGGGGCATTATTGTCCCCAGGAAACATGACATTCGGCAATGTGTGGAGACATTTTTGATGGTCCCAACTGGCATCCAGGTAGAAGCTGGGGATGCTGCTGAACATCTCGCGGCACAGTCCTTGCAACCAGCGACCCTGTAGCCCTGCGCAGCAGCAATGCCAAGTTGAGCAACCCTGGCCAGGGGCACTCAGAACATAAGCAAATCCACAAGTTACTATAGTACGTACGGCGTCAGGAACGATGCATGCACGGTGGGGGGGGGGGGGGGAGAGTGGAGCCAGCTGTGGGGATGGCGGGGTTGGGGGGACAGTGGTCAGGGACTCTGTGCTGCTCCAGCTGAGACCCAAGGACAGGAACGGAGCAGAGCAGGGACAGCACAGGAGGAGCGCAGGGGAACGGCCAAGGCAGAGGTCCTGAGAGCCCGAGAGCGCCTGGGGATAGCACGGAACAGGCGGAGTGGATGGGACAGAGCGCATGGAGGGGAAGAGGGTGAGTGAGTAGCTTGGATCGAATAGACCTGGAGGCCACGGCCAGAACTTTGGCCTCTCCTCTGAGTGACCTGGGGGCCTCGGAGTGACTAGATCTGACTTAGGAAAGGATCCCTCTGGCAAGACAGTGAGGGCGCGAGAGGGCCCAGGGCAGAGGCTGTCGGGGGAACCAGAGAAGAGAGGACAGTGGCGTGGACCGGGGGAGAGGTCGGATTCTGGACCTGTTTGAAAGTGAAGCCAGCGGGGGTTTGCGGGGAGACTGGCCGTGGGCGTGGGAGAAGGAGAGGGCTCAAGCATGAGCGCGAGGTCTTGGGCCTGAGCCCACAGAGGAATGAGCGGCCCGTGTTGGCTGTTCTTTTCTGAGAGGGGAATAATTCTGTGCTTCACAGGCACAGACCTTGTAAGAAGGAACTTCTGGGCATATGGCAAGCGCTTTGCAAGCCCTGGTCCTCAGGGGGACTGGCTGGGTGTGCAGGGCCCGCCCAGGCACTGAGGTGGCTAGCAAAACCTGCCCTGGGCTCCACCCCCACCCAGATTTGCGGAGAAGCTAGGGAACATCTGCCTTAGGTTTGGCAGCTGACAAAGCACATTTGCAAACACTGAGAGCTATGACACAATAGCCCTGCGGAGCTAAAAGGCCTGACTCATTACCACATATTGCAGATAAGAAAAATGGAGGCCCAGAGAGAGTCGGTGACTTCCCTGCAGTCACACAGCGGATCAGTGGCAGAGTGGGAAGCTGGACCAGGGCACTGACAGGCAGAACCCCTCCTCCTCTTCCTCCCCGTCCAGCCTCAAGCTTCTGCTAAGAGTGCAGTGGGTATGCACCGGTTAATCCACCAACCAGCTCCCCAGGGGCCAGCCTGGCTGATAGGCTCAGTGCAGGGTCTCTAGAGGCCTCCAGGAGGGGCAGGAAGAAGACCCAGGCCAGGACCACACAGCAGGCCCTGGGGGCAGGGAGGGCTCAACACACATGAGGCCTATGTCACATACACGTGTGTGTCATTGCGTGCCCCATGCCCATACATGGCCTTGCCTGTCCCCTCACAACCAGCCCCACTCACCCTGAGTGCAGCCCAGCCCCCACCAGGCCCCCTAACCCACGCACTCTGCCCTCCGCAGCAGGAGCCCAGAGAGGCATTTCCTGTTTGGGGGCTGCCTCCTCCCCCTCTAAGCCCAGGTTCCCAGGGCCCCAGGCTGAGCCGGGTGAAGGGAGGGCAGCCCCCTGGCCCCCTCACTCCCCAACCCCCACAGGACAGCTAGCCCAGCTGGAGCCAGAAAGCTGGGGGGTGGGGAGGTTGAGGCAGGGGCTTAGGAAACAAATGAGAGGTTGAGGATGTCTGGGCTGGGTGCTCTAGGTAGTTCCCAAGCAGGCCCTGCACACGAAGGAGAGGGATCTTCATATGTTAGGCCATGTACATACCACACCATCTTTGTATGTGCACCCAAGGGGTTTAGCATGTCAGAACGTGTGTATGTGTGGGCAGGGGGCGTGCAGGCCCGCGTGGTCTGCAGTGAGGCGAGTGCACAGGGTACCCAAGAGTGCGCTCTCGCACCGGGCGTGGGGAGAGGCGTGTGCACACACGTGTGACGCGAAGGGAGCGGGCCAGAGTATGTTTCCTCACGTATGGCAAGCAGTTGAGCTGAGACAGCTCACGGGTGTGACGAGGTTGGTGTGTCCAGATTCGGGTCTGTGCGAGTCCCTGGGAAGCGACCTCACCCCACAGCCCCAGCCCCACATGCACAGGAGTGTTGTGAGGGTGGGCTGGCCTGTGCGGGCAGGCGGTCCCCCTTCACGACTCCCAGCCCTGTGGGGCCCCGGGCGGCCCGTTAACTGCGCCTCCGCCCCTCCCCCCACCCCCAGCACCCCCCACCCCGCTGCTTCCTGCTCTGGTGGCCCCGGGGGAGCGGGAGCAGGGAGCTGGCAGCCGCCCCAGCCCACTCCTTACAAGGCCTGAGCGCGCCCGAGGCCCGCCCCTGGCCCGCCCGCCAGGGGCCCCGGTCCCTCCCCCTGTCAAGAGCGGCCGCTGGCCCAGGCCAGGCCAGTCGGGGGGCGTCGCGATGCTGCTGCGCCTGCTGCTGGCCTGGGCGGCCGCGGTGCCCACGCTGGGCCAGGACCCCTGGGCTGCAGAGCCCCGCGCTGCCTGCGGCCCGGGCAGCTGCTACGCGCTTTTCCCTCGGCGCCGCACCTTCCTGGAGGCCTGGCGGGCCTGCCGCGAGCTGGGGGGCGACCTGGCCACTCCGCGGACCCCAGAGGAGGCCCAGCGCATGGACAGCCTGTTGGGTGCCAGGGCGGCCAGCCAGCTGCTATGGATCGGGCTGCAGCGGCAGCCCCGGCAATGCCAGCCGCAGCGCCCGCTGCGCGGCTTCACGTGGACCACGGGGGACCAGGACACAGCCTTCACCAACTGGGCCCAGCCTGCCACCGGAGGGCCCTGCCCGGCCCAGCGCTGCGTGGCCGTTGAGGCGGGTGGCGAGCATCGCTGGCTCGAGGGCTCGTGCACGCTGGCCGTCGATGGCTACCTGTGCCAGTTTGGCTTCGAGGGTGCCTGCCCGGCACTGCCAGATGAGGCGGGCCAGGCTGGGCCGGCCGTGTACACCACGCCTTTCCACCTGGTCTCCACAGAGTTTGAGTGGCTGCCCTTCGGCTCTGTGGCCGCTGTGCAGTGCCAGGCTGGCAGGGGAGCTTCTCTGCTCTGCGTGAAGAAGCCTGACGGTGGCGTGGGCTGGTCACGGGCCGGGCCCTTGTGCCCAGGGCCTCGCTGCAGCCCGGACAACGGGGGCTGCGAACACGAGTGTGTGGAGGAGGTGGATGGTCATGTGTCCTGCCGCTGCACCGAGGGCTTCCGGCTGGCAGCAGACGGGCGCAGTTGCGAGGACCCCTGTGCCCAGGCCCTGTGTGAGCAGCAGTGCGAGCCCGGCGGGCCACAAGGCTACAGCTGCCACTGTCGCCTGGGTTTCCGGCCAGCTGAGGATGAGCCGCACCGCTGTGTGGACACGGATGAGTGCCAGATCGCTGGGGTGTGCCAGCAGATGTGTGTCAACTATGTTGGTGGCTTCGAGTGCTATTGCAGCGAGGGTCACGAGCTGGAGGCTGATGGCATCAGCTGCAGCCCAGCAGGGGCCATGGGCACCCAGGCTTCCCAGGACCTTAGAGACGAGTTGCTGGATGATGAATTGCTGGATGATGGGGAAGAAGAGGAGGATGAAGATGGGGCCTGGGGGGCCTTCGATGGCGGCTGGACAGAGATGCCTGGGCTCCTGTGGATGGAGCCTACGCGGCCACCTGACTTTGCCCTGGCCTACAGGCCCAGCTTCCCAGAGGGCAGAGGGCCACAGATACCCTACCCTGGGCCCACCTGGCTGCCCCCACTCAGTGCCCCCAGGGTCCCCTACCACTCCTCAGTGCTCTCTGCCACCCAGCCCGTGGTGGTCTCTGCCACGCGTCCCACACTGCCCCCTGCCCACCAGCCTCCTATGGTCCCTGCCACGCACCCAGCTCTGCCCCCTGCCCGCCAGATCCCCACAATCACAGCCAACTATCCAGATCTGCCCTCTGCCCGCCAACCCCAAATTACCTCTGTCACTCACCCAGCAAGGCCCCCTGCCCACCGGCCCCCTATTATCTCAACCAAACACCCTGAACTGTCCCCTGCCCAGCAGCCCCCCATGTTCCCAGACATCCAGGTTGCTGATGTCCAGACCACCACTCATTTGCCTCAAATCCCAGCCAACCGTGCCCCCCTGGCCACCACCCCCAGTGCCCATGAACCCCCTCTGGCCCCAGACATCCCTGTTCTGAGAACCCAGGCCACCCAGCTTCCCATTATCCCAACCGTCCAGCCCCCTCTGACCAACTCCATGTCCCCTGTGCACCCTGCCCAACAAGTCCCTGTGCCTGCTGCCACCCAACCCCCTGCCCTCCCCACTCCCCTGCCCTCTCAGAGCCCCACTAACCAGAACTCACCCATCAGCCCTGCACATCCCCATTCCAAAGCCCCCCAAATCCCAAGGGAAGGTGGCCCCAATCCCAAGTTGGCCCCATGGCTGCCCTCAGTGGCCCCCACAGCAGCCCCAACGGCCCTGGGGGAGGCCAATCTGGGAGGCCGTAGCCGGAGGGATGACCGGTGGCTGCTGGTGGCACTCCTGGTGCCAACATGCGTCTTCTTGGTGGTCCTACTTGCACTGGGCATCGTGTACTGCACTCGCTGTGGCCCCCATGCGCCCAACAAGCGCGTCACTGACTGCTATCGCTGGGTCACCCACACTGGGAGCAAGGGCCCAACGGAACCCATGCCCCCCAGGGGCAGCCTCACAGGAGTGCAGACCTGCAGAACCAGTGTGTGATGGGGCGCAGACCCCCCTGCGGGGTAGGGGGTAGGGGCATGCGCTGGACACATGGCCGAGGCTGCACTGCACGAGGGACCCACGGGGACTGCCCAGCTGGACAGAGGGCTTCCTGCCCCCAGGGCCCAGCCAGGCTTCTCTCTCAGTCAACCACTAGACTTGGCTCTCGGGAACTCTGTCCGTGGCCCAGCACTCCCGACAGAGGATACACCAAGGCCCCCAGGACCTCAGGGGGTGGGTGCCGGGGTCTTCTCCAATAAAGGAAGTGCCAACCTCACCCAAGGCTTCTGACCCCCATTGGTGCCTGAGGGGAGTCTGGGAGGACTCAGTAAAAGGAGGGGATCTTCCTCCAGTTTGTCTTGGCCCCCAAAGAGGTAAGGTAAGACCCCTTAAGGGAGGGCATGCTGCAGAGATTCTCAGGGAAGCAGCCCAGAGAGCGAAGAGCCTTGCCCAAGGCTGCACAGTGAGCCGAGGAGTGGGAGGTTTGGCATGGGGAGAATTTTGTATTTGTTCCTCTTTTTACCAAAACTCCAAGAAAGTGGGGCAGAGTCTGGGGGAGGGTTGTGGAGTGAGGACTTTTGCTGAGCCAAACTGGCATGTAGGGGTCAAGGTAGGCTCTGAGGCTGGTGATTCCGGGCAGTGAAGGGGGCATCCGGTGGGTTTCTCCTGACTTTGTTCTGGTATCTCCCTGCCCAGCCTCGTAGGCTGCACTGCAGTTGGGGGCTGGGCTCAAGGTCAATCAAGGGTGCTGCCACCCCTCTGGGTTGTATGTGCTCTTGGGGATGATCCTCCCTTTTGCTCCGGGGAGGAGATGGGAATCAGAGCCTAGGAGGCTGAGACTGGGAGAGGAAGGGACCCAGGAGCGACGTCACAACACTCTGGGCAGCCTCAGAAGCAAGGCCTTCCCATTTGGGGCCACGCTCTGCTCCTCCCGGTGAGGGTTAGCGGAGCCAGGGCAGAGCGCTGTGCAGACCCCAGCTAGAGGGAGGGCTCAGCTGGGCCGAGATGTCCCGGGAACTAGAGGAGGGGCTGGTCAAAGACCACAGCCTGGTGGGGGTGACCTCCCTCATCCCAGGCTCACAGCCTCAGGGGGAGGGGGCGGGACCTGGGTGGGGGAGGCGCCAGTTCCCCCCGCCTCTGTAATTTTTCAGTTGCAGCCTCTCTGGGGCCTCTAATTAGGACAGGACAGTGCGGCCACGACCACCCGGGCAGGCGAGGAGGAGCGGCCGAGCGCCCCCTCCTCTACCCGAGCCCTATGCCACCTTCCAGCCCAGAGCCTGGGCATGGGCTGGAAGGCTGAGCTGCGCCCCAGGGAACCAGGAGAGGGAGGGAGGGAGCTGGGGGCGAACCAGGGGGTCGCGGAGGGGACGGAGGGAACGCTACGCACCGCCCCCGTCCCCCGTTCTCACGTTCCCCTAACTCAAACCAGACGTCCCCACCAGAGCCTGCCCAACCTTTAACCTCGGGGACGCCGTCGGGGAGGTTTGCTGGATGGGAGTGAGGGTCGCGGGGCGGCCCAGACGCCTCGGTCTGGGAAGGAGGTGCGGGCGCCGCGAGGGGAGCGACGGGGCAGGCCCGGACGGGAAGGTGTGGCGCTGCCCCAAGACCCCGAGCAGGGGAACCAGAGCGCCCCGAGGGCAGGAAGGAGTTAAATGCTGTGCAGTCGGAGGGGGATGGGAGTGGGGCAGGGGGCCCAGAGCCGGTTCTTTGTCATCTAGTAATGAGCACCAGATGCGGAGCTGCGTGCGGGCCTAAACAGACGGCCTCCCAGGGCAGAGCCCCCGCCCGCGCCGGGCCCGGGCCCGCCCAGGCCGGGAGCCGCGTCCCGGGCCCCGCCCCCGAGCCTCAGGCCCCGCCCCGCCCAGGCGCGGCCGTGGAGACTGTAGAGACCCGCGTCCGCAGCACGGTCTTCGCGACCTAAGCCACGCCCACCACTGCCGCCAGACCCCCGGGAAGCTCTCCAGAGGCCCCGCCCCCAAAGCCACAGCCTCGCCCCTGCCAGCTCATAGACTCCGCGGAGCTCCTCCCTGGGCCCCGCCCACCGATGCCGTAAGCCCCGCCTCTGCCGCCTGGCTCGCGCAGAGACTGGCCGCGCCGTCTGTCCGGCTTCCCGGAGGCTTGAACTCCGCCCAGAGTTTACACGTCCTCCTCGCGGCGTCACGGGCCCCGCCCAACGGAACCACAAGCTCCGCCCCTCACAGAGCTCGGATGCCCGCAGAGAGGTTAACTCGGTCCGGGCACCGGCAAACTCCTCCAGAGGGTGTGGAAAGTCCCCCCCCACCCCCCGGCGCCCCTGCAGGCCCCGCCCCCAGCTACAAGCCCCGCCCCGTCACCGCACCTCCGCCCACGCACGGCTTCCGCACCTCACCGGAGGCCAGGGCTCCCCTACACCGAGCCCCTACCGGGCCTCCAGCTAAAGACGCCCACAGGCTCTGCCCACGCAGGAGTACCGCCCAAGCAGGGAACAAAATTCAACCTCTTCCCTCAGGCTCCGCCTTCTGCGTGGCCCCGCCCACATTTAGGCCCCACCTTCCTGGGGTGCAAGCCCCGCCCACCCGGGCCTGAGTCCCCTACGGCCTTCAGCAGCCCTCCGAGCCCCTCACCCCTAACCAGTGCCCCTGAACCTGGCCCTGGCGCCCTCTCCTTCCCTACCTGCGGTTCCCGTCGGTCCGGGGTCCGGGTCGTCGGACGGCCCCGAGGCGGGACGTCCAGAGCCGGGCAGGGGGTGTCAGTGGGCCTTTGGCGCCACCTGGCTTCGGCACCGCGGACTCACAGCCACCGGGCGCCTCAGTGGGGCTCCTCTCCCAGAAGCACACTAATTGCTCAGTAAATAGCAAATGTTTGTGTTACTTAAATATCTGCCGACTCCCCCCGCGCCCCGCCGGCAGGACAGCAGGCCCCCTCGCAGGTGCCCTTGGTGATATTTGGAAGTCCGTCCTCAAGGGGGCTTCACACGGGCCTTCAAGCCACCCTAGAGCTGAGGCGGCCCAGACAGTCTCTGAAGTGGCACGCTGTCCCTCCCACGAATCCTGTTCTCAGGGACCAAAGCACAGCCTCCCACCTAGGGGCCCAGAATTCCTAGGCCGGGCCCCCCTGTGGGAGCTCCAGGGTGGACACTCTCCCTAGGGTGTGTCTGCGGTGGGGGTGGGTTGGGGCTCCCAAGCCCTCAACTGGAACCTGAAGGTCATGGTTTCTAGAGACGGTGTCTCAGAGGAGACCTCTCTCAGTGCTCACGGCTCACGTCTGAAAATATTCGGCTCCTTACTCTCCCGGGAGCCTCGGAGACTTGCTAGGAGCTCAACAAAATGGATTTGAACATTATTGGGGCAGCCTGGGAGCTGCCCTTGAGGAAGGGAACTCGCACCCACTGAGCGCCAGCCTGGCCCTTCACTTCCTGCGTCAGGCGCACGGTGGAGCCAGGGCCAGCCTCCGGGCGATTCAGGCCCGGGCGGCGGATTCCTTCCGGGCTGCAGCTCTGGTGCTCTAGCAGCTACAAATGGGTGTGGGGTTTGGCCCCAAATCTAGTGAAAATAATGGTACATGCTTGAAGCATTTACTTGTCTTAACTTTACTTGGCTTTACTTGTCTTAACACATTTAAGATTCATAACAACCCCCACGAAGTAAGTGCCATTCGTATCCAATTTATAGAAGAGGAAACCGAAGGCACTTGCCTAAGCGTGTTAAGCCACCTGTCTTAGTTGACCCAGTCAGTAAGTGAGGTTTGAACCCAGGCAGATGCTGTGCTCTTCATCCCTGCAGTGAAGCCTGTCCACACGTGACAGCCGCGTCTTGGATCCAAAAATGCCCACATCCTGGGAAACTCACTTTTAGGGGTGAGGTTGCAAGACGTGGACTCTAAGAGAGGCTGGTGGTACTGGGATTGAGCAGGAAGGAGTGAAGCCTTCCTCCCCCAGGAGGAGTTAGTTGTCCATGGTTTTGGAGGGTGATGCTGATAATTAAGGCATTTCCTGTGACCATGGGATCTGGACCATGTGCCCAGACCTGGTGTAGCTTTGGGCACCTGCAGCCCATGCTTCAGTGTGGCTTCAGTGGGTTCAGTGATTTTTTTCTGGGAGGCCAACTAGCATAGTGGTAAGAGCTGGCACTGCACCGACAGCCTTGTTTGGGTTCCAGCTCCACTGCTTACTGGCTGGGAAACCTCAGGCAAAGGCAGTACCTGTTAAACCCACAATAATCTGTCAGAGAGGAGGAAGGACCCCATATGAGGAGAGGCAAGGTTTCCTGCTGGAAGCCAATGAGGACCTGCAGGGTGGTGCAGGGGAACGTGCTGCAAGGCACACTGTGACAGCTGGCTCCAGGGAGCCCTGAAGACAGAGTCCAGAAGCTGACCATGGGAGAGGTGAACTGGCAGAAACTGACTCCCAAGCCCACCTCATCCCTACAGCAGAGGTTCTGAACATTGTCCTGAGCATGTCAGTAATTTTTTTGTGACACCTGTAGGCCAAAAAATACCTAACAGTTCCAGCCTGTAATTCCAGCACTGTGGGAGGGCGAGGTGGGAGGATTCCTTGAGCCCAGGAGGTTGAGACCAGCCTGGGCAACATAGCAAGACCCTATCTCTAAAAAAAAAAAAAAATTTTTTTTTTTAATTAGCCAGGCATGATGGCATGCATCTTTAGTCCTGGATGCTCTGGAGGCTGAGGCAGGAGGATCGGTTGAGTTGGAGGCTGCAGTGAGCTATGATTGCACCACTGCACTCCAGCTTAGGTGACAGAGTGAGACCCTGTCTCCAAAACTAACTAACTAAATAAATAGTTAGGTCCAAACAACATAAGAAGTACTTATGTCCTAATACTAGCTGGGTATAAAGGAGCAGGCAACTTTCGAGGGGTAGTTTCTCTCACTAATAGGCAAATAATAAAAACTTGATTTCATTTTCTGCCCTCCTAGGCGCTCTGCTGCAGGACTCGCTCACAGAGCACCTGCCTAGGACTATTTCCTGGTTCCTAGGTGCGTAGCTTAGGACATTTTTAGTATATGTGCTGCTGAAGCAAGCACACTTAGGACACTTTTGCACACACAGAGTTCCCAAATTGGCTCCTGACCCAAGGGCCATTACAAGTGGAAGACACTGGACCCCTCTGCACACTAAAATAATAAACGGTTCATTCATTTATCCAATATTTATTGAGACCCTCTATGCATCCGAGTCTCCACTTAGGGATCAAGGATTCAAAAGTAACTAGACAGTAAAACAGCAAAAATACGCACGGTGAGACCGCTTACAGCACTGTCCAGGCAAGAGGAGATGGTGACCTAAACTTAGGCAGAGACAGAGTTGGGATGGAGAAGAGAGCAAAATTGAGACCTGGCTGGTGGATAGATTTGCAAAGGGCCCAGTGACCGGCTGAGTGGAAGGAGAGGACGCGGGGTGTTGCTCATCTCCTGGGCGATGCCATTCAGACGTGGAGACGTGGGAGAAGAAGGCAGTTTGGGGAGATAGCTGATGCGGTCTGTGTGGCGTATGTTGAGTTGGAGGTGTTTGGAGTCATCCGAGTGGCCTGCTCAAGGAGGCACCTGGCTACCAGAATCTGGAGCCCACAACAGAGGTCAGATGTGAGACCCCCCGCTGCTGGGAGAGTCCCAGAAACCTCCAGCGCCCCCGCCTTAAGCATGGTGGGTCCTACCTCCCCCCACCTGAGGTTTTCCAGTGTGGCTGGGGAAACAGCGTTGGAGAAGGGGACTCTCTACCCATAACTACACATATGTCCACAGCAACTTTCCAAGTGATCACGTATTTATTTCAGAAATTTTTCTTAGAGGTTTGAACTTGATCTTTATTAAGATATTCTGTCTTTATATTTTTGCAGTCTTTTATCGCACATTGTTATTGTCTTTTACAACATATTTGCTTTTATAACGCATAAATTGAAACTGTTCTGCAAAAAGTCAGTATTTTTATTTTGGTCAGTTTGGTTTTATAAGTTTTTTAAAAAGCAAAGAGAAAATAATACATCTGGCTTTTGGAATATGACCACGGGTTCCTGAGAACAAGCTGATTTTAGTCTCAGCTGGTATTCGGAACAGAAACTCCTCCGTGGAGCAGATGTAGCGTAGCTGCATTTATCATCCAGTTATCCATCCAGCCGGTCTGTTTTTCTTGGTTCCTGCTGAGTCTGACTTGCCGGAGCTCTTGCCGGCAGCCGGCAGGGGCAGCAGCGCACCCTCCTGTCCTCTCTGGGCGCCTGTCCGGCTTTCAGCTCGAGGCCCTGTCCCCCTTGCCCCTTCCAGATACATCCCAGGCCACTTCAGCAGTGACTTCATGCTGATGGGCCCTAGAGAACAGATATGTCAGCTGCGGGTATGACATCAGAGGGGAGATGAAACTGGCAAAAAATTCAGGTGTCTGTCACCTCGGGGAAGCTCTAGAGGCCCAGTGGCCGGATCCCAGATCGAAGGAGGAAATGCGAAACTTCGTAGTTGGCTGGCTTGGGGGGCAGCATATACTCCCCTGGGTGCCCTGAGTTCTCAGGCCCATTAACCGAAGATCAGAAAAGCTCCACATCAAGTGTGGCTGAGCGATGAAAACTCCTTTGGCTGGTCAAGGCCGAGGTGTAAGCAGTGCCACTACTCGGACCCGAGGACCCTGCTAACCCCACGATGGCGGAGGTGTCTGTAGGAGCTCAGGAATCATTCACTGAACCCATATTGACTGGACATCTTCTATGTGCCAGGCACTGTGCTGGGTGCTGGCTGCCGGTGAAGTGTGTGTGTGTGTGTGTGTGTGTGTGTGTGTGTGTGTAATATGGAGTGCCCATTTGTCATTTTTGCAAATGATGTTGATAGCTACATTTATTGAGCACTTCCTATGTTTGAGAGTAAGCATGGCCGCATAGTGCCTTATTTAATGCTTATGACAGCCTCTTAAGGACGTGGGTTCTATTGTCATCTCCCATTTTGCAGATGAGAAGACTGTGGCAGAGAGAGACTAAATGACTTGCCCAGGGACACCCAGATCATAGTGGTGGAGTCAGGACACTATCTGACTCAAGAGTCTGCATCTGTGGCCATCTGCCTTCTGTGGCTTTAATTCTAATAGAAGAAACGGATAACAAAGAAAGTCATGCATACATAAATAAAAAATCGCAACTTCTAGCCAGCGGTGGAATGCAGAGGGAGCCGACTTTAGACAGAGACAGATGGGATTTGGTTTGTCTGCTGGGCTGGCCTCACCTGCAGTCACTCCTGAGGCTACCAGCATCTGTGGCTTGACTGCAGCCGGACTGTCTAGGATGGCCTCAGTGCCACATCTGGAAGCTGAATCTGGCTCTTGGCTGAGGCCTCAGCTCTCCCTCACTTGGCCTCAAATCTGTCAGGAGGCTTGGCTGGGCGTCTTTATCCCTGGCAGTCTCGGGGTTCTAAGAGGGCAAAGGTAGAAGCTGCAAGGTCTCTTGAGACCTGGCTGGCCAATGTCACTTCCGTCACAACAAGTCACAGGGCCAGCCCAGATTGAAAGAGCAGGGAAATGGATTCCATCTCTTGAGGAGAGGAGCTGCAGAGACTTTATGGCTGTATTTAATCTACCACAGGCCTGAAGGCGCCGGTGAATGACCTGAGCAGGTTTCTGCCTCCAGTAGGCCCACATCTGACAAGTCACCACCCTCCTCCCTTAAAGCAGCATCACAGATAGATTGGTATTCATTCTGCAGACCACTCTAGAAGTATCGATCAGGTGGGTTAGAGACGGTGTTCGGCTCAGTGGTTGATTGCATTTTTGAAGATGGCCACTAATATATCTCCCATCCCACATGCTATTCCTACAATGTGACATTGACGAGCCTCCACAGAGCGGTGGAATCTTATGCTCCCTCCCCTTGCAACCGGTGGACCCTCATAATAGTCTTGACCAATGGAAAGGGCAGGAGCAGCACGTGTCACTTCTGAGGCTGGATCAGAAAGGGCGATACAACTTCCACCCTCTTGGTACACTTGTCCTTGGCACCTAGCCACCATGTTATGAGGAAGCCCAAGCCCCGTGGAGAGGCTCTGTGTGGTGTTCCCGCCAATAGCCCTAGTTAGGCCCTCCGCCATCAGCCAGCACCCACTGCCAGACATGTGCGTGAACAAGCCTTCAGATGATTCCAGCCCCAGCTTTTGAATCTTCCAGCAGAGGCCCTAGATGTCACAGAGCAGAGATAAGCCACTCTCATTGTGTCCTGTCTGAATTCTTGACCCACAGAAGCCAGGAGAGAGCATAATGATTATTGCTGTTTTAAGCCACTAAGGTTAGGATAATTTGTTATACAGCAGTAGATAATTAATAAAGGTTGCTGGTAACAGAGACCAAAAAAAGTGGCTTAAACAAACTATTAATAAAAGTTTCTTTCTTTTCTCATTGGAGGCTGGAGTAGGCAACCCAGGGATGATATGGAAGCTCATGTGGTGTCATCAGGAGCCCAGGATCCTTTACCTTGTTGCTCTGCCATTCTCAGCACATGGTTACAATTTTCCAGGTCTCCTCCTGATCCAAGCTAGCTGCTGGAGTTCCAGCTGTCACACATGCATTCCAGGCTGAATTCAGGACGAAGCAGAGAGGACAACAATGGCCTTCACCAATATGTTTCTATTTCATTCATGGAGCATTGTTGAAAATCCCTTCCAATACCTTCTGTTTATATCTCATATCCTAGAATTAAGAAACAGTCACACCATATATGCAAGGAAGACTGGAAATGTTGCTTTTTAGGCTGGGCTCATTGCAATCTACTGTAAAACTAGGATTCTGTTTTTGAGGAAGGAAGGAAAATGGATGGTGGCCAGTGGGCAGTTGGTGGCTCGGGAGTTAGGGCAGAATGATGGCAGAGGTTCCTCCCCACTGGGAGGAGCTGGAACCAGCACATTGGCCCCCCACCCACGGTGGCCTTCTGGAATGTTTGGGCACCATAGGGTTTTCCACCTAATTTGCTTCTGAACAAAGAATTGACTTCACTCCCAAAGAAGTGAGGCAGTGGGCAGGTGCACAGGGCAAGTTCTGGTCTCTGACGCCACCTTCCCCATGTGGCCAGCAGGCAGCTGGACTTTGCTAAATGGCCTAAAGGCAGCCCTGACCCTATCACTTCCCTGCTCAGCTGCCTTCCATGGCACCAGTTTGCTCCATTTAATGATGGATTCTGGGGTTTCATATGAACGGCTTCGCCCACTCCGCCCTGGCTCTTTGCTTCTGCCCCTCCCGTCTTGCTTCCTGCCCTGCTGCCAGGCTTCATTCAGGCAGCACCTGCTGCCTGAACACCTGCTGCCCTGCCTTTGCTTGGGAGATCCCACACATTCTCAGCACCCTTCCAGGGCTGCCACTGGCCCTCATGGTGACTTTGTGTGGATTAGAAAAAGGTGCCCTTTCTTCAGGTGGACGTGGCTCTGTGCCAGGGCTTGGGAGTGGCCTGTAGGTACATGCCACCCATGCTTGCCCCTCAGCTCAGTGCCCTTGCACAGTGAACACCCTGCACAGCCGTACACGTGAAGATGCCACTTCCAGGAACCTGTCTGAGCTCCTTTAGTGAGTGAGGCCTTTCTTTGCCCCTGTTGTTCTGTCTGCAGACCCCACACCGGCCTGCCCTGATTTGGGTCTGGCTGTTTCTGTTTCTGGTTTTGTGTCCTGCAGCCTGCTCAGTGCCCAGTCCCGCAGACTGATGTCAACAGCCACCAGGGGAAGAGAATCCAAGTCACAGGCCACTTTGGGGAGCAGCCACCATCCCTTGGTCCTTTGCATGCCCAGATGCAGAAATGGAACCCCCGCTGAGCTGCAAGAAGTGCCACCGTGGACAAGGCCTTAGAAGTGATCCAGGCTGCTCAGAGCAGCTCAAGCCCGAGGCTCAGAGGCCCCAGGCTGGGCAGGGAGGTTCCCTCTTCTCAGCTTACCCTGTTGCTGGGAACACTGGAGCACAACTGTGGTCCCCTCCCAGAACCCGTCCTTGTGCCCCGAACCGGGGTGGCCAGCGCCACACTCAGGAACGCGCTGAGAAGAGCCTCCACTTTGCGCCTTTATTTAACCTGCGTCCTCTTTGCCTCTCCCTCCCTCACCAGCCCCTGAGAGGGCTGGCGCCCAGTTGGAAGGGAAGGGACTCCTGGCCCCTCCCTGGGGGAGGGACAGCGTTCCCTGGGCAGGTTGGTGGAGCAAGGGCATCGTCCAAGA
This sequence comes from Propithecus coquereli, assembly GCF_000956105.1. Lineage (NCBI taxonomy): Eukaryota > Metazoa > Chordata > Mammalia > Primates > Indriidae > Propithecus > Propithecus coquereli. The sequence goes on from NW_012136081.1 coordinate 7,053,922, forward strand.
GGCTGTGGCTGAGGCTGAGCCCTCAGATACCCTGCGGCCCTGGGTGCCAACAGCCATCGGGAAGGTGAGGAGCAGAGAAGGCCGTGCGGCGATGAGGAGACAAGCCCAGGGTGTGTGCGTGGCTGACAGAGGCAGACATGGACTTCAGGAGGCAGGAGCAGAGACCAGGGCATGTGGGGGCCACGGTGGGGTCTTGAGAAGGCACCCCAGGTTGCAGGGGAGCGGGATGCAGGGGTGCAGCAGGCACCGGGAGTTACAGTGGGGATGGGCATGGGGCAAGGCCGGATCAGGTGCTGGCCCCGAGCGGGGCGGAGGGCGGGCAGGGAGGGCTCTGTCTGGGGAGGATGGGGACTGTGGGTGGCAGTGGGGCCAAGGCCGCGGTGCCGCAATAGCCAGCTCTCAAATTCAGGCCCAGCTGGGCGTGGCCCAAACCACCAATTTGTGCTTCTAGGTTGCTCGAGGGCTCCGATGTGGCCTCAGCCCCAGCAGGCAAGTGGCCATGTGCAGCCCTGTGCTGCAGGCAGCAGCTGTCTCCAGGACTCCTCCCCATCCCAGGCTTTCTGGAAGCTTCCTCCCCTGCCCAGTGTGAGAGGCCCCCAAGCCAGATCACCTGCCATCACAGGGCGTGGAACATGGGGAGGGGGGAAGCCATGCTGGGGACGGTTCAGAGATTCAACTTGGGTGGTGTCCATTCCCCCAAAATGACCAAGGTCACTGCATTTTAGTCTATTTGAGGCCCCGCCCCCACCCGCACCCTCGTGTGTGTGTGTGTGGCCGGTCCGTTTTCCCTCCTGTTTTGGACAATTACTCAGGCGCCTAAGCCTGTGCCGGGATGGCCAGGAGGGGCCCCCCTGGGGGCCGCGGGCTCTCAGAGCACGCCCTGCCCATCCCCCTGGCAGCCGCTGTCCCCGTGGACAATGAGCACCGGGAAGTAAAGGGCGTCCTCGTAGCAGGGCGGGCTCTCCAGGGGCTCCGTGTCCTCCCCGCGGCGCCCCAGCGGCCCCCCGCTCAGGCTGCGGAAGACCCCTGGCGTGGCCCGGCCGCCGGCTCCGAGCGAGAGGCGGCTGCGGCTGAAGGGCAGGCGGGGCCCGCTGGGCCGCGCGGGCGGCAGCGAGTTGCTGCTGACAGAGCGGCGGCAGCGCTGGCAGCCGCGGAGGTAGGCGCCCGCGCCCGCGCCCATGACCACGGCCTCCGAGTAGCTGGGCACCAGCTGCCGGTTGGAGCAGATGTGCCACTCGAGCTCGGTGAAGTCCACCGTGGCCACGCGGGACAGCGGCGGCGCGCTGGGCACGGCCCCCGGCGGGGGCGAGCTGGCGCCGAAGAGCTTCTCCACCTGGTAGTGCACGTGCGCGGTGCCGTAGGCCGCCACCACGCGCAGCGGCCAGGACAGCGTGGCGGCCGACACGAGCCAGAAGACCCAGGCGCGGGCGTACCAGGGCGGGCTGCGGGGGTCGGCGAAGACCATGAGGGACTCGCGGAAGTCCACGTCCTTCAGGTGCATGCCCTCGCGGGCCTCCAGGTAGTCGTCCAGGCCCTCGTTGGCGCTGAAGAAGCGCGCCCTCTGGGTGAGGTACGAGGCCTCGGCCTCGGCGCTGCCGAAGCTGAAGCACTTGGTGAAGCGCAGCCGCGTGGCCGCGTGCTCGGCCAGGCCCACGAGCTCCTTGGAGACGTCGCGGACGCCGTGCGCCGAGTAGTCAAACTCGCCGCGAGCCGTGCGGCTGTCGGCCCTCTCGTGGTACACCTGCGTGGTGGTGTAGGCGTCGCCGTTGCGGTAGCGGGTGATCTGGCGCGTGCGCCGCACGTAGTGGTAGCTGGTGGCCTTCCACCAGACACAGGGCGGCGCCTGCTGCAGCCGGCGGATCAGGGCGAGCACGGTGTTGGCGTCGGTGCGCGGCGCCTGGCAGGACCGCACGTGACAGTGCCAGCACTCAGCCAGGTAGAGGAGGTAGAGGAGGGAGACGAAGGCCAGCGGGATGTATAGGTAGCCATCGGAGCAGGGGCTGGCCGGGTAGGTGGGTGGCTGGCCGCCGGCACTGCGGGCCAAGGCTGCCTCCGGCCCCAGGACGAGCCGAGGCACGGTGGCCAGGCGACACCAGGCCACCACAGCCCCACAGGCATGGATGAGCAGCGTGAGGAGCAGGCACTTCCAGTGCGACTCGCGGCACAGGGAGCTTCCCAGGGACTGTTTCAGAGGCCGCTGCTGCAGGTGGGCAGAGAGAGGGGAGGCGTGTGTCAGGATGGGGCCATCAGTCATGCCTGCCACTTGGTTTAACCCCAGTGAAGAAGGTGATGCCATGAGCCCCACTTTGCAGAAGAGGAAACTGAGGCTCTGAGCGATTGAGCCACTTACCCAGGCCTCACGTGTCTGGCTAAGTCACAGTGGCACTGCCCCATTCAAACCCAGGCCTCTCCGCCCTAAGCCTGTCCTCCACTGTGCTCTGCTAGTTGTCAGCCAACAGTACCCGGGACACAACAAACTTACCTCTGCCAGGAGAGGACCCCCTATCCCCCCACTGGCTGTTGAGAAAACCAAGTTCTGGTCCTGGCTCTGCCCTGATTTGCTGTGTGAACCTGGCTGCATCCCTACCCTCTCTGGGCCTTAATTCCTGGTCGTGGTGGTCTGGGAGGTCAGCATGGCAGGGGTCTGAGGGGGGAACTGGCTCCATCACTCACTGTGTGACTTGGGCAGGTCCCTCGTCCTCTCTGGACCTCAGTTTCCTCATTTGCAAACTGGGGTGCTGTGAGGACTCAACGAGATAATGTGTGTGAAGATCTCAGCACAGGTATGGCCCGTGGGAATAAATATTACTACCGTTACCCTGCGACTCCCTCTGGTCCCTTGTTCCAATAGAGATGGCAAGAGACTTTCGGGAGAGGCTTTTAAGTCAGCAAGACAGAGGGAGTGCTAGGAACGGGGGAGGTGTGAGTCTTGGGGTGGGGAGCATATGGAGGGCCATCCTCCACTCCCCATCTGTGCTGGGGGGGACACAGCTGCTGGGCGGCAGGGGCCACTCCCTGGCCCAGAGGGCTTGGCACACCCTCCCTGGCAGGGCTGCCAGCCTGGCCTCCTCACCCCCAGGTGCCTACGGAGAGAGAAGAAGGTGGGCAGGAAGTGGAGGGAGAAGAAAGTAGAGATAGCAGAGGTGGGTTAAGGAACCACATTTCCCACCCCAGCCCCACCAGGCCTGAGAGGCCCAAGAGGACAGGACTCACCCCCAGCCCAGCCTAGGGCAGCCTGCACCCCGTCACCCACCACAGGTGTACACCACCACCCTGACCTGCAGGCTACTCGATACACACTCCCACTCACCCACACCCGACACGTGTTCATCGCAGACCCTCCCGCCACGGAGGGCCACGCTGCCTGTTCATCCAGGAAACACCAGACCCTCACCTGTCCCCAGAGTACAAACCCCCACACCACAGCACCATAAGCAAGGACAGACAGAGACACACACAGACCATCCACCAAGACACACACATGCACATACGTGTTACACACTCACTGAAGCCCAGAGACATGGCAGACCTTCACCTGACCACTGAGCACATCTCCTCACCCCCCACCCCCGCTGTAAGCTGACACCACACCCCCAGAATCCACACCGGAGAGACCCACCGGCAACAGGATGCGCTCATGCGCGCACACACACCTCTGGGTGAGACCCAAGCCAAGGCACCCGCCAGACCCTCCTCTGACTGCAGGGCACAGAGTTGCCACCTGAGGTGCAGGCAACGCGCACACCCGAATTCACACACCCACACGACACACACACAAGCAGGCTACCTTCACCCAAACGCACACTGACCCACTCTCGTTGGCCTCCAGGTATCGTCCAGGGCCGGTCACCCCAACACACCACACAGGGCCCCACAGCGCTGCAGATCTTCAGGGCTGGGGCTGAGGAGGGGCCGTTCTGGGGGCGTCCCGGCAGCAGAGTGGGCCCTCACCCCTCACTCGAGGGGGAGGAGAAGGGGCACGGAAGGCCGCCTCCCTTCCTCTTGCCCCTCCTCCCCCCAGGCCCTGCTACAGCTGCTGCATTGCAGGCACCACCCGGGCACCTCGTGAGCGGCTGGGCCGGGCCGGGGGCCTGACCCCGCGGCCCTGGGGGTGGGGGCAGCATCCCCGCAGCGCTGCGGAACGGGGTCGCCTGGGGGCCGGGCGCTGACGTCATAGGGCGGGCGAGGCCGGATAAGGGGGCGCCGCGGGCGGAAGTCGCCCCCCACATTCCTGCCCAGCCGCCCCACCCCTATCCCCACGCGGCCCCTAGGCCCCCGGGACCCCCGGCGGGACGCAGGCCACCCCAATGACGTCGCTGGCCTCAGTGGCTCCGGGACTTCGCCCCTCAGCCCCTCTCCCGGGGGTCTCCCCTCCTTCGTCCCCCTCACGCCGCCCAGGCCTGGGTCCGGCCCCACCGCACGGCGCCGGTACCTCCTCCCGCAGCTCGCTGTCCGGGACGAGCGCAGGCACCTCTCCGCCGTCGCCACCGCCGCCCTCGGGCATGGTGTCCTGGCTGCTTGGGCGGCCCCGGCCCGGGCCCGGGGCATGATAGGGGGAGCGCGCAGGGCTGCGGCGCGGCCCCGGGGGCGTCCGCTCGGCTCGGCGGCCACGGAGGGAGTGCGCGGAGCTGGAGCCCGAGCGCGGCGGCGGCGGCGTCGGCCGCCGCGGTGCCCGGCGCGCCGCCCCTCGGAGGGGAGAGGGCAGCGGCGGCGGGACCCGAGCGCGGCGGCGGCGGCGGCGAGCAGCGCGGCTGCCCCGGGGCCATGTGGACGGGCGGCCGCCGCCCGGGCCGGCTTCGCCGGGCGGTGAGTACCTGCGAGCCGGGAGGGCACAGCGCGGACACCGGCGCGGAGGCGGGGCGGGCGCCACCCACGCCTCTGGGCGGTCCCTGCTTGGCGCCGCGAGCTGCTGGCCCCCCGCCCCCCGCTCCGATCCCGCGGCGCCCCTCCGGGGCCGGTGCGCCCCGACCCCGCCGTGCATGCCCCGC
>NW_012136081.1:7058959-7071114 GCF_000956105.1 Propithecus coquereli
GGGAACAGGAGTCCCGACTGGGCGGCCGGACTCCCGGGTTCTCCGGCCGCCGCGCTCGCGACCTTGGGCTGGTCTTGCTCCCTGGAGCCCGAGTTTCCCCGGTGAAGCAAGGAGGGTGAATCTGCAAGGTGGGTGGGCGCCCGCGGGGTCCCATATCTAAGGAGTAGGCCCAGAGCTGAGCCCGCCCAGTCCCCACCCCTAAAGCCTCTCTAGCTGGGGAAGAGGGCAGTGACAGCACAGAAAGCCGTCATGACTCTCGTTGGCTGGGCAGAGGCGCTGGGCTCCTCTTAGGGCAGGCAGGCTGGAGGCCAGCACGCCGGGGACCCCAGATGCGTGACCTTGGGCCGGCACGCTCCACTACCAACCTGTTTTCCCATCTGAGGAATGGGATAGATAGGTTTTGGATTCAATTCACAAGCATTCATCACGCCGTGCAGGGGAGTGGGATCTGTCCTGCCTGAGATGACCCTTCCCAGGTACACAAGGCCCCAGTGTTGCTCCCTGGCCCTCAGGGCCCCTCAGATCTTCACACCTGGGCTAGAGGCTGGGCCTTGCCCCAAGCTGGACAGTCAGTGGGTGGAACATAAGGGGCTGCAATGTTGGATGGGTTCATTTGTGTTGTGTGTGTGTGTCTGGGCAAAGGGCAACTCAAACACCATTCAGTTAAGCACATTTACCCATTTGAAGGAGAGGTAACTGAGAGGTAGAGAAAGGAGTCGACCGGTCCGAGGTCCCATCTGTTTGTTTACCATTTATTTGTTGGACTCAGATGTTCTATGCAAGTACTGTGCTTGGCACCGGGAGGACAAGGGTAGGAGCAGAGGATGATACAGGCGTTCTCCTCATGGAACTTACATCCAGGGCAAATTGGGATAGAACCCAGCTTGTGGCCTCCACCCACCCCGCCACTCCCCCCAAGGTCAGGCCTCTGTTCCTTTTGTCCCTCCAAGAGGCAGAGCTAAACTGACTCTTAAAGGATAACTGGGCTTTGGACAAGTGGATAGGAGGGTGAAGAGCTTCCCAGGGGTGGGGGCCTCTGGGCAAAGGCACTGCGATTGGACCACATGGGCTGAGTTTGGAAAGCATTCAGGTCACCTGGTGTAACTGGACACTAGGTAATTAGAGGCAGGTCGCAGAGGACCCGATTGTGCTCTCTGGAAAGCGGTGGCTGAAGGTCTGTGAGAGCGAGGCCCCTGAAGACTGTCTCCAGGGAGGGTGGGAGAACCTGGGTGGAGAGAAATGGACCCCCAGAACTGCCAGTGAGGCTTGGGAGCCTCATTTCGAGAAGACCACAGGACCCGCGATGACTCAGGAGTTTTGGCTGCAGCTTCAGAAAACGGATCAGCACACCTCCGCTCCCAAATGGGCAGGACCATGGGAGAGTCGATGGGACAGGCCCTGCCCACCTATACCACCCAATCTCTGGGACTTCGAATCTTCTGGGCCTTAGTTTTTCAGTGTGCGCGCGCGCGTGCGTGTGTGTGCGCGCGTGTGTGTGCGCTCGCGGAGGAGCGTGTGGATCGAGACCCCAGGCCCTCGCAGCAGCAAGCCCCCAGGGGTCTCCAGGACTGAGGCAGAGGCAGGAGCGCGTTTTCAGCACCGGACGACGGACAGCACCGCGCGGAAAGGAGGAGTGGGAGGCGGGAGGAGGAGGAGTCAGCATCCCGGGGCTTGCCTGGCCGCGCTGTCGCCGCCCCGCCGGGCCTCCCACCAGGACTGGGCTGCTGGGCTCCGCTTCGGGATTGGGAGAAGTGTGGGGGATTGGGGAGGAAAGCGAGCGCAGAGAGGGGGCGGCACGGCCCCGAGGACAGGGCTTGGTCAGAGCCCGGCCGCCCCATTCGCTCCCGGAGCACATCCCACGAGTGAAACTTCGTTCCCGGACGCCCGCCACGGGTCTCCTCGCGCGTCTCCTGCTGTAGTCGTGGCAGGGTGCGCCAAGTGCCCCATCGCGCAGTCGCGGAAATAATTCTCAACACCCTCCAGCCTTACCCCATCTATTGGCTGCTCCCACCGCGAACTAGCAAGCCCCTTATCCAATCCGAGAGCGCCTCGAATTGCTCCGCCTACCCCTCGCCCGGATGTTGACTGCAGCCGAATCCGCTTTGGCGAGAGCGCATCAGTAACCAATGGAGAGAGGAGAGGGGCGAGCCTGCGCTGCCCAAGAGCCAATGGCAGGCGGTGGAGGATGACGCTGTGGACATGGCGGCTGCAGTCCACCGTCCAGGGGACGTGTCGGGTCGCCGAGTTACTTCAGTGGGTGCCCCGGGAGCGGAGCAGCTTCCTTATTAGTATTCGTACCCACCAGGCGGCGCAGCGGGCCCTCGGGGAGAGCGAGCGTCGCGGCCATGGCTTATCACTCGGGCTACGGCGCCCACGGTGCGTGGGGTGCGGGGCGGGCGGAGCGCGGCTGGGCCCTCCGGAGAGTCGGCGGCGCGGTCCGCTCTCCCTGAGGGACAGTGGCGCTGAGGGAGCGACCGCTGCCCAGGGCGGGGTGTCACTCGGGCCCCTGCCCCGTGAGACTCTGCAGCGCGTCCCGGACTTCGCTCTCTCGCCCTAGTCCGGAGATCGGGCAGTGATGGTACAGCTGGGATCCCTATGCCCGAGCCGGGCACGAACGGGGTTCGCCTCCGGAACTTCCTTTTTCCGTCGGACCCTAGTGGAGTCCCTGACCACTATCCAGGGCCTCCTATGAGCCACCTGTCGCTTTTCTCATCTTTGTTCATGCAAGGGTGCCCTCCCAATTATCTTCTCCATTTGGCAAACTTGTACTCACTCTCCTCAGCTCAGTTCAGAGATCACTTCCCTTGAGAGGCCCCCAGAAACCCCAGGTGGGCAACCAATTCTAGGCGCTGCCTCAGCTCTTCCTTTGCCTACACTTACCAAAGGATTTCTCGCAAAGACCCCTCATCAAAGTTCTTTCTGAATTAGCTACCCTCCACCCAGCCTGGGTTTCCCTCACTGATTGCTTGACGTCTCCAGGACCCATACAGGGCCGCCCAGCTAGGGAAAGGGCTGTGGTTTGGTATTCCTGTATGGTATGCTTGGTATCCTGTCACCTACTCTGATACTTCCAAACCCGCAGGCTCCAAGCACAGGGCCCGGGCAGCTCCGGACCCCCCTCCCCTCTTCGATGACACAAGCGGTGGTTATTCCAGCCAGCCCGGGGGATACCCAGCCCCAGCAGCAGACGTGGCCTTCAATGTCAACCACTTGCTTGGGGACCCAATGGCCAATGTGGCTATGGCCTATGGCAGCTCCATCGCATCCCATGGGAAGGACATGGTGCACAAGGAGGTGTGGCTTGCCCCCAGGGCAAGGGTGGCAGAATTCTTGGCTAGGGCTGGGGCATCATGGGATTCTGCCCAATTCCTCAGGGAAGGAGCACACAGGAGCACCCTGAGGCTCCAGGTGCGGCTTGCCCACAGCCTCCTCTCTCCCCTCCCAGCTGCACCGTTTTGTGTCTGTGAACAAACTCAAGTATTTTTTTGCTGTGGACACAGCCTATGTGGCCAAGAAGCTAGGGCTCCTGGTCTTCCCCTACACACACCAGGTGAGCTTCCTACCAGGTGAGCTGGGGGGCCTCCCTCATCCTGCTCCAGAGCCTGGCTTCCAGACCTCAAACCCCTTCTCTCCTGTTCTCTCATCTTCTGACCTGGCCGCTGCTGCCACTGCCAGAACTGGGAAGTGCAGTACAGCCGTGATGTGCCTCTGCCTCCTCGGCAAGACCTCAACGCCCCTGACCTCTATATCCCCAGTGAGTCTCTGACTTGGGCTGCAGGATGCGGGGGGACTTGTGCCTTGAGGGACGAATGAGAAGAGAGGGGCTCAATTATTCAGCATCCGCTCTTGGTGCTTTTCGTGTGTGGCAGTTAGTTGCTAGACACCAGTTAGGTGGTGCGGGGTGACCAGTAAGGATCTTCCTGAATGTGCCTTCGGTGTCCCCAGGACACCCTTTTGAGACCTTCCTGCCTCTTGACTTGCACCATATCCTTCCTCAGCCAGGAGCCCTGGGTTTAGACTTGTCTCTGCAACTTCCAGCTATGGGACTTTACGTTGGTTACTTGCGCTCTTTAGTAAAGCAGGAATAATAACTGTCCCTACCTCAGAGGGTTGCTGTAGAGATTTAGTGAGGTGATGTTTGCTTAGCATAGCACCTGGCACATCCAAGCACGTAGGAAACATTAGCAGTTATTATCGTTATTACTTGTCTTCCAAGGTCTGCTCCACCATCCCCTCCTCCAGGAAGCCTTTCCTGACTCCCTGAGCAAGTATTGGCTGCTTTACGGGTTCCCACACCGCCTGTCCACATGGGCTGTGGCTGGCCCACTCTGCAGCTGCCTCCTCTGTCCTGTCGGCTGTGCAGGGCGAGGCCCATAGTGGGTACTCAGGAGGGGCTTAGCGTGTCAGGGACCAGCCCTCAGAGGAGCCCCAGTGAAGGCAGCTATCCCAGAATCCTGGCAGGACAAAGGTTCTTCCGTCCTTCATCCCATGTGTCCCTTGTAGCCACTGTGTAAGGCTGGTATCCCTATTTGACATGTTGAAGCCAAGGCTCAGAGGGGACTTGCAGATCTTTGAGGCCACACAGCTTATAGGTGGTAGAGGTGGTTTCCTAACTCGACACTGTGCCCTCTGGTGGTCACATCAGTTCTAGCGCTTCAAGGCAGGAAGAGGACAGGACTGATGAGCTAAAACTGCTGCTGAAGCCTGGCTCCCACTGGTCCTGGGCTTTTGTGAAAACAGCTCAAAGTTAGACTTGGGGTTCTCTGTACCGTCAGGGCAGCCAGAGCTGTAGCCAGTGCCATGGCCAGACTTAGAATTGCTGGCTGAGGTGAGGTCATCTCATGGCCCTGGACACTGGCGACAGCCTGGGTTGTCCACGGAACCTGCATTTTGGTCCTGTAGTCTTACCCGCATCAGTTTAGTCCCTGAGTAAGGTGAGCAGTGGCCTTGGCCTGTGATGTAGTTTCTGAGACGCAGCAGGGAACTGGTGAGCTTCCTAGCACAGGGGTAGGGAAGGAGGTGGCTTGTGGTCCTGGGAGAATGGTCAGGTGACGTTTACACAGGGGAGAGGGCTGATCAGAGAAAGGTACCCAGGCAGGGTGTCGGGGAGCTGAAAGTGGAGGTCAGGCTGTGGAGGGACAGGCCGGGAAGGCATATGGGGAGAAGGTGGGGGTGGTAGTGGCCTTGGATGCCCAGAGAGGGCTCTGGATGAGGAAGTCAGTCTGATGGTGTCTCTCTGGCTCTTGGCAGCGATGGCCTTCATCACCTACGTGCTGCTGGCCGGGATGGCACTGGGCATTCAGAAAAGGTTGGTGCCAACCCCCTCTACTTCCCTCCCCACTTCTCTCCCCCGACGCCGGCTCTTCTCCCCACCTCCCCAGGGGGCCTGTGCCAGGTCCCCTGCTGCCCCCAGTCTCTCACCCTCACCCCTGCCACAGGATGGCTGGCTCTGAACCGCCCCCGCCCCGGCACAGGTTCTCCCCCGAGGTGCTGGGCCTGTGTGCGAGCACAGCACTGGCGTGGGTGGTGATGGAAGTGCTGGCCCTGCTCCTGGGCCTCTACCTGGCCACCGTGCGCAGTGACCTGAGCACCTTCCACCTGCTGGCCTACAGCGGCTACAAATACGTGGGGTGAGCACCTGTGGGCTGGGGAGAGGTGGTCTGGGGAGGAGCCTGTGGCCTTGGGTCTGGACCTGCGTAGCTATAGCCTCAGGCTGTGACCCCCTTGAACCATGACCCTGGACATGTCTCACACCCCGTGGCCTCCAGCCCTGCTCTGTTAGAGGAATCAGCAGGCTCCTGAGGACCTGGGTGCCATGCAGGCGTTTAGGGCTATGTTGAGAGCCACCCTGGGAACACGGGGGAGAGATCGGGGTCTCAGATCCAGGTCCTGGGGCTGAGGCCTGGGCCTTCCAGATCCCTTTTGGGTCTGGGTCCCTGTAGGGACAGATTGGGAGTGGGGTCTAGCTGGGCTCTGGGTCCTGGTGGGCAGGGCCAATCTCAGGCCTGGACCCTGAGGGATCACTAACCCCCTCCTCCCCACGCCCCCCTGCCTCCAGAATGATCCTCAGCGTGCTCACAGGGCTGCTGTTCGGCAGCAACGGCTACTACGTGGTGCTGGCCTGGACTTCTTCTGCGCTCATGTACTTCATCGTGAGTCTGGGGCTGCCCCTCCGTCCCTGCACCTGGAGGCAGAGCTGGGCCCATCTCCCCCTGCTGGCCCAGCGTCAGCTCTCCTTTCTTCCAGGTGCGCTCTCTGCGGACGGCAGCCCTGGGCCCCGACAGCATGGGTCGCTCAGTCCCCGGGCAGCGTCTCCAGCTCTACCTGACTCTGGGGGCTGCAGCCTTCCAACCTCTCATCATATACTGGCTGACCTTCCACCTGGTCCGGTGACCCCTGGCCCCAGATGGCACCGAGTTTTCCACACATTGAAGATTTGATTTCCTTGACTTTGTTTGACCCTTGTTCCTGGGGCCTGCGGGGAGATGCAGACACCTCTGAGGCTTTGCGTTGCCCAGGGGACCGGGCTTGGGGCTGTCTAGGAAGAGGGTGGATGCAGGGACGGCTTCCTGATTTGGTGACCTTGATACTGCCTTGGAAGGCAGATGGAAGGCCTTCAGCAGGCAGCCAGGAAAGTGAGGATGGGAGGGGCAGCTGCCTCTGGTCAATCTGGGAGGGGCCCCAGAGGGTCCCGTGGCTAGTGGGGTCCGACTAGCTGTGCTAAGGACTTTGCTTAGGCCTGTGCCCTATACAGCCCCCTCGCTCCCATCTCTTCTTCAGCCTTTTCAGGAGCAGAACTGGGGCCCATGTGTTTGCAGTAGTTTATTCATATTTTGTCACAAATGGCCGGGGAGGGGGTGCCGGACTCCTCCAGGCAACATAGAAAATAGGTCCAAGAGACAGGGTGGGCTGAGGCTGGGGTCAGTGGAGATGGGGGCTGGAGAAAGAGCCTGGGGGAGGGAGGAGGGCAGACTAGGGTGGGGTTGCCCCCTGCTGAGCCTGCTCATTCTGGGTGTGGGTGCCCCCCACCTGCAGGGGGGGCCTCGGAGCGGGGGTGGAGGGGTTGGCCCAGAATTTCCAGGGTCAAGCTCTGGCCCATGGCAGGGCCCAAGTTTCCCCCAAAATGGACAAGGCCAGAGGTCCCGCCCTTCCAGCACTGAATGCCATGCCAGTGGGCTGGCAGAGGAGCCCCTGCCCCTGTTTAGAGCTCTGCTCAGCCCTGGTCCAAGGGGGAGGGCCCTGAAGGCGGGGGTGGGGGAGTCCCCGCAGCAGCAGTTTGGGGGTTGGAGAGGCTGGGGGCACCAGTGCCCCCTCCTTCCCCAGGACTGAGGCCTCTGCGGCCAAGGGGCAGGGCTGGGGTGCACAGGCGTCCGGTCCGTTCTGGGCTCGCTCCCTGGCCGGCTTCCCCTTTAGAAACTCACCAACGTATAAACCATACTGTGGGAAGACGACACTGTGAGCCAGGTCCCAAGCAAACCCAGCCAGTGGCCGCCCACCCAGTCACAGCCTGGGTTGCCCTCAGTCCTCAAGGGCAAAGGGCAAGAACAAGGGATTGGAAACATGACACCTGTAATGTCCCTTCCCTGAGTTCTGACTGCAGTGGGTGGGGCCTCACCTGTACAGGTAATAGAAGAAGGAGAGCAGGTAGAAGGCGAGTTTGCACCAGGACTCCTTCTGGCAGTAGTTGAGGATGTCAGCATTCATGATGGAGACCGCATCATACATGACCTCAGAGCCGTCTGCAGGACGGTGGAAGTACCTGGGCAGAGAGGGGTCTGAGTGCCCACTGCCCGGGCTCCCACCCCAGCCCGCCCCTGCTCCCTGCCGCAGCCTCCCAAGCCTCCCTCACCTCCAGAGGTGGTAGAAGAGGAGGGGGATGTTGAGGCCCAGGGTCACCCACTCCGCTGCACACAGAAACATCAGACAGAAGAGGCCGTGGATGGAGTATTCTGGGACCACCAGCTGGGGGAGCGAGGGGGAGAGGTCAGTGGCCTGGTGCCAAGACAGACCCAAGCTTCAAGGGCACAGAGGGGCGCTGGGATTTGGGAGGTGCCTGCCCACCATGACCTCTGGGGACTAAAAGGCCCCTGGCCTCCCACTCCCTCCAAATGGCTGAGTGGATCAAACAGGCCCAGAGAGGAGCAAGGCCTGGCTCTGGGCCACAGGGAGTGGGGGCAGCGCGCCCGCCCCCAGCTCGGACACTGACCTTCCGCAGGAGGCAGCAGATGCGTTCGATGTTTTTTAAACGCTCGCGCTGTAGGGGAAGGAAAAGGCCGCGATGGGGGAGGCGCAGGAGCGGGCACTGGGGTGCCCCCTCCGCCCTGCATGTGGCCGCCAGGGGGCGCCAGAGGAGTCTCTGCGGCAAGGAAGCAGCCGCGCCGTCCCCATGGCGACCGTCACCATGGAGGGGGCCTTCACCCGCGTCTCCACGACAACGGCCCAGAGCCTGGCAACGATTGCCCCGCGAGGAGGAACCGGAGCCCTGAGCCCGAGCCAGGTGTTGCTGGGGGCGGGGACAGAGAGGAAGGGGCACGGCCACCGCCCCCCGCACCGCGCTCCCCTTCCCGTGCGCCCCCGCCCCCCAGATGGAAAGACAGACGGACGAACACACCTCGGCACAGCACATGTATCACTTACTGCCCGCGCTGGGTTCCCCTGGTCGATGGGGTTCTTGAAGTCGGTCCGCAGCTCGTCAAAGGCTATGATCTGGGGGAAGGGCGTGTGCCCGTCAGGGTTGGGGTAGCAGCTGTGGCCTCCGCGACCTGTCCTTGCGTAGGACAGGAAGTTATACAAGGGGACCAAGCCAGATGGGGACTGTTGCAAAGGTGGAGAAACTGAGGCCCAAGGAGGGGCAGGGCCTGGTCACACAACAGACTACAATGGAACCCTAGCGTCCTGATCCTAAAGCAGGGCCATGTCCAGGGCGCACCCTTCCAAAACATCCAAAGACCGGGCCGCCTCGGCCCTGTGCACAGCGGATGTGCCAGCCCCTGCCTGGGAGGAACCTGGGCTTGGGGGCAGGAGAACTCCAAGCTACATTCCAGGTGATCAAGACTGGGGGTACAGGGGGGACCCAGGGTGGGCACTGAGCCCTGTGTGCGGGTGATGGGGCTCAGGCTCGATTCCTAGTAGGCGTTTGTCTCGTGAACAATGGAGAAGAGCAGTCCAAGCAGCAGAAACAGCAGCTACAGAGGCACGGAGAGTTGAAAGAACAAGGAACATTCAGGAAGCTGTGGGGTTCCTGGGGCTAGAGTGAGTGAGGATTGCGGGAAGAAAGGCGGGAATGGGGAGAGATGGTGCAGCGGTCAGCAGAGCCAGACACGGGTGCCCTGTGTTTGGACTTTAACACAAAAATAATGGGGAGCCACTGACGGCAGAAAGCAGCAGAGCGGGGCGGTCAGGCTGATGTCTCAGGACTTGCAGGGCAGGAGGTAGGAGCTGGCGAAGGGTCCTGGCCGAGACATCCACAGTGCTTCCGCTCTGCCTGCAGGCTTTCTGTTTATTAACTCATTTAATGCTTGAGACAACCTAATGACATAGGCACTAGTACTATTTTCATTTCTGTTTTGCAGATGAGGAACCTGAGACAGAGGTTAAGTGATTTGCCCAAGGCCACACAGCTAGTTGGTGGTTAGCCAGCATGCTCTCCCAGTCTGACTCCAGGTTAAAATTCCTAACCACTTTGTCCTAGACCAGCGGGGCCTGCCGGAGTGTCAGGGAGGGAGCCGGGGTCTGACTCCAGAGGGCTCCAGCAGAGGTGAGGTGAAGGCAGAGGGGCCCAAGGGGCCTTCGGGTGCTGGGACGTCTGGTGGATGGCAGTGTCCTCACAGGTGGGGAACTGTCGAGGGGAGCAGGTGTTTGAGAGGATGATGGGAGGAATCTAGGGGAGCCGGCAGGTGACTTGCGGGAGGTGGGCTGGCAGAGGGGCCTGCTGGGGTCCCCCCCAGCTCCAGCCCTAGGAGGAGGCAGCAGGCCCACCACCCCCAAGCATCCCAGACCCCAGACAGCTCAGAGGGAAAGAACATGGGCTTCCTGGAGGGAGCTGGGACCATCTGGAACCCCCTCGGCTCGCCATTGACTCTGGGCAGCCGCCTGCCTGACAGGCTCGGCAACAGGGTCCAGCAGGGAGAGGAAGGGTGCCGTCTGTCTGCCCCAGAGCTGGCACCACCAGCAGGTGGCGAGTGTCGCGCCTCCCACCCCCCCAGGCTGCCTGGCGCTGACTCAGCCCCCTGGAACAAACAATCCCCCACGGTGACAGCTGACACGCGTCACTCACCACCAGGGTTGCCTAGCAACCATTGGGGCCTGGGCTCAGGGTCTGGAGTGGGATCTGGGGTCCTGCCCTGGAAGATTCTAGTTCTTATCAGCTTTGGATTGAGGACCACACCTCCTATCCCCTAGGAGGCCTCACTCTGGGCACTTTACCAATGAGGAGACAGACTGAGGACAAAGGACTTACTAAGAGCACCCAGCTAAATGGCTGTGCAAACATAGGGCCTCCCGTGTAGTAGGTGTCAATAAATATCTGTTGAGTGGACAGAGGCCTCACTCAAAGCTTGGGCCTTTTCCCCCAGCCTGGGCGCTCCACAAGGGCAAAGTCTGAGTCTTACTCATCCTTGACTCCCTCAAAGCCACCCAGCGCCTGGTCCTCAAGAAGCATCAGTGAGAGTGCGCTGGCTGCCAACTGCTCTGAGAACCCCCTGAGGTCAAGGACCCCCATAGGGGCTGTGGGAGGCCCCTGGCTGGGGAGAGGCCGAAAAGGGGCTTCTTGAATTCCAGGATCCTTTCTCCTGGGAGCCATTTAGCTCTGTTTCCCAGCCTGTGGTCCCCAATTCCCTCCTGTCCCTACCCCCCAGGATTGTCCAATGCCCTGGGGATGGGACAGGAGGCTTGGAGAAATTAAGATGGGCCCAGGGCATGGAGGGAGGGTAAGAGAAACAGTGGGGGGAAGGGAGGAAGAAAAAGCAACTGAGAGGCCCAGAGAGAGGAGCAAGGCCAGGGTGCGACAGGGCTGGAGCTGTGGGGTGTGTGGGGTGCCTGTGGGGCTCACTCCTTACGTAGGAGGGGTGCAGTGAGAGTGTATGACTCCTGATGTCCGAGAGACAGGCAGCAGGGACGGCAAAGGGAGTGAGGGAGAACCATGGAGCCGGCAGCAGGTCCCAGGAAGAGAGAGGAAATGGGGAGACCAGGAAAGAGGCAGGTGAGGTGCTGGAAGCGGGGACAGGGGAATGGGAGAGAGACTAGAGAGGGTAAGAGGACCCCCGGCAAAGGGGGTGACAGCCAGGGAGGTGTGGACCAGCCAGGGCTGAGCTGGGCAGGCTGCTACAGAGACAGAGGCCTGGAGGGCAGTGGGTGGGGGGAGGTGGGAGGGCAGTAAAGGGGGCCAGGGCCCCCAGTAATGAACTGGAGGCTGGTTGCTAGCTCTGGAGTGAGGGGAAGGGAGCCAGGCAGAGGAGGCTCTTGAGGAGGGGGAGCCTCTGGGGATGCGAATTGGTCTGATGTGGAGAGAAATGGACATTTTAAGAGGCAGGTGTGAGGCTGGGCCAGGTTGGGGGACAGACCGAGGGGGATGCCAGACAAAGGGGAAAGTGCAGCCAGAACAGGAGGGAAGCTGGAAAGTCGGGAGCAAACCTGGGGGGCTGGAAGCCCAGGCAAGAGGGGTAGGGAGACAAAGTGAGCCTGGGGGGTAGGTCTCTGGGGGCTGCTTGATCAGGGAGGGGGCTGGGAAGGGAAAGGGTTAATGGGCTCTGAGATACGTGGGTCCTGTAAACAGATGCAGTTGCCATAGCAACTGGCTCCATCTCTGGGCTGGAAAAACCCACAAAGGGGGGGGGCAGCAGACAGACAAACTGCCCCACAGACAAACGGGGGCGGCTGGATGGGGGGGTACTGAGAAGGTAAAGGCACAAAAATTCCAGAATTTGTCTCCCACCCCAGGCTGGATGGGGCAGAGGAGGGGGTCAGGGGCCGACTGACACACACACAGGCAGGCGGGGGCGGCGGAGGAAGGGGGGCCCGGGAAGGAAGCCGACTATGGGGGGTGCTAATGGGGGCGAACAGATGCCCACCGCGGAGGATAGCGGAGTGGAGGCTCCAAGTTTCCCCGGGGCGCTGAGCCCACCGTCCCAGCCCCCTCCCGCTCCGTGCGCCCCCTG
>NW_012136081.1:7071549-7131834 GCF_000956105.1 Propithecus coquereli
GGCCGCCGCCCCCCGCCCGGCGAGCCCGTGGCCACGCACCCTCGGGGACACGCTGACATGGCCGCGCACTCCCGGCACCCCTGCCCCCACAAACAACCCACCGCAGCCCCAGGGACGGGCACACACCCCCAGCCTCACACACAGCGTCGCCCTCCCCACGACAGCCCGCCTTAAGTGGGAAGCAGTTGTCACTGTCACTGGCCCAGGGTGCAGAAACTCCGGGCCGGAAGCCGGAGCGAGGCAGGGAGAGCAGGCTGAACCGGGGTTGGAAGGTGCGGGCCAGGTGTGCCCGGCTCCGGCTGCTGCCCGAGTCCACATCTTGGCCGTGTGCCTGCGTGGGTGTTGGCAGCAGCTCACCAGGTACTCGCTGATGGCCGCCTGCGTCTCTCCCTGACAGAACGGTGCTGGGCCCTTGGGGACAGACCACAGAAGCACAAGCAGGCTGCTCTCCTAGCCCCAGGAAATGGGTCAAGGGCTTTCGCCAGCGACCCCAGGACACAGAGCCCAAGCCAGGACCCAGAGTGTCCTACCAAGCCCTGGGCCCCAATTCTACCCTGCACCCCAAGGCTGGGCTCAGCCCACAGACCACGCTCGGCCACCACAACTTCCTTGCAAAAACCCTCGGCTCACCCGAGGGCCAGTGGAAATTTATTGATTTTTATTTTGTCCTTTTCCATCTTTTCCCCCAAGTGGCTTTTCCTTGCAAAATGCCTGACATGACTCCAGAGGGGAACCTGGGAGTAGAGGACGCCCCAAGAGGCAGCCCAGGGACTTAAATACAAGCTGGAGGGCAGGGCACGGGTGGGACAGGCAAGAGACAGCACGAGGGACATGGCTTCTTAGGTAGAGACCAAACGTTTGTTTTTCTGCAGGAAGCAGCTGTGCCAGAGGGCAGGGGGCTAGAATCCTGGGTGGGAAGGGGGTAAGCAGAGGTCCCCCAACCCTGGGTTGAACCCACATTCCCCAGAGAAGTAGCGGCAGGGGCTGAGGATCTGCCCTACTAGGCTCCAAGGGCTGGAAAGGGAGAACAAGCCAGATGTGCTGCCTCGGGGAGGGAGGAGGTGCTGGCAGAGTGAGGGTTAAGGCTGGTGCCCAGCGTCGGGCACAGTGGGCCTTCCGCCTCTGCCTGCCGTGGGGACAAAGGGGCACGGTGGGCAGGCAGTACATGGGCCTGGCTCTGGCAGGGCAGGGGGCGGCAGGAGCAGGCTCCCTCCGGGCTCAAGACACAGGCCCAGCAAGGCTGCCCGCCCACCTGCCCTCGATGTGCTCAGACCCCACCGCAGCTGGACGGCTCGAGCTGGGAGTGTGGGAGGGGAGACAGTGGGAGGAGGAAAGGGTGGGCTGCTGAGCCCCTGTGACCCCCACACCCGTCCTGAGGTCCGGCCCGGGACCCTGGATCCCAGGTCCTGGATCCCCTGGCCACACTCCTGGCCCCGGCCACTGACCGCAGCGGGGGGCAGCAGAGGGCAGGGAGGCCCTCGGCTTTAGGGAAGGAGGGAGAGAAGGAAGGGGAAGGAGAGAAACCCAGTGCAGCATACATGGGGGGCAGGAGGGAGACAGACAGAGGAGCCCTCGTTCCAAAGGAAAGTGTGTGGTGGGGCATCTTTTAAAGTTACCTAGAGGCAGCAGCAGAGCAAGCCCCACCCTAGCCACAGGTCCTGGGTGTCTTCCCTGGGGGGCCCTGACAGAATCAGGGCTCAGGGCAGCAGGCAGATGGGCCAGAGGGAGATGGGGAGCCCAGGACACCCCAAAGCCACAGACTCAAATGCCCCAGGAGAGGGAGTGGGAGGCACCTCCTGCCCCCTCCAGGGGCATCATCTGGAGAAGATGCCCCCTCCTGTCCCACTCCACATGCCCCTTCTAGCAACAGCCACCACCAGCTGGCTTTACAGGGGTGCTGTCGATCTTGAGGTTGGGCCGTTCACCCCCTGAGGCTGCCCCAGGCCCCATCCGCTTTTTGATCTCAGCAGCCATAGTCATGAATGCCTGCTCGACATTGGTAGCGTTCTTGGCACTTGTCTCCAGGAAGGGGATGCCCAGAGAGTCTGCAAACTCCTGACAAGGGGAGAGGAGAGAAAAAGAGGGGAGAGAAGGGTGAGGGGCAGCAGGCCCAGGCTCCCCTGGGCAGCCTGGCCCAGGCCCTGCTCACCTTGGCCGTGGTGTTGTCCACCACCTTCTTGGTGGTGAGGTCACTCTTGTTGCCCACCAGGAGCTTGTTGACGTTCTCGCTGGCATAGCGGTCAATCTCCTGCAGCCACTGCTTCACGTTGGCGTAGGACTCCTAGAGGGGGCCAGGGTCAGAAGTTATTTTCTTCCTAACTCCCACCTCCACCCAAGGCCTGGAGAACAGGGGCTTCTTCGAGGGGAAGTGAGCTGCCTGGGGCCCCTGAGAGAGGCAGGGGCTCGGGTGTGGAGGAAACCGTCTCATTCAGGTCTGGCGTTCCTTCCTGACCTCTTCCGTCTGGACCTCGAAAGCCAGCCCAGTACAGCCCCAGCTACTTGCCAGCGGCCCTAACACTTCTGCAGCCGCCCAGGCCTAAGGGCCAGCCAGCTCCGCTTCCTGCAGCTCTCTCTCCCTGAGCCACCCATGGGCTTAACCACACGTGGGGACGATGGCATCAGAAGGGCCAGAGCAGAGACAGGAACAGAGAGTAATGGGTCCACAAGAATCTCAAAGTTCCCATAGGGGCCTTAAAATCCCTTTTAGGTTTGAAGTCTTGGCACCCAGTGGGAGGTAGAGGGTCCTTTCAAAGGCCTTGGCCTATGAGGGAGACAGGTCTCCTGAGAACAGAGGCTACATTCACCCTACTTTTCGCACCAACAGTATAATCACTCGGCCTCACTTCTCCCCACCCCCAGACAAGTGACAGAACTTTTAGGAAAATACTGAAGCTAGATTTTTCATTCTTAGCAGCCAGGTGATACCATACTAGGCTCAAACTTAGACCTCTTGCCCTGTCCCAAGCTAGGCCCTCTGCTGGGCACTGGGGACAAAGAAGGGAATTGTGCCTGGGCCCTGCCCTAAGGCATTCAGGAGACACTGGAGGAACCGAGCAGGACACACATGGCAAGACAGGATAGAAGGCAGAGGCTGGGGAGCCCCAGGACCATCTCTGCCTCGAGGGGCTACAACTGACCTAAGCCTGCAGGTAGGAACCGGCCTTGTGCGGGACAGGTCACAGGAGGGGAGGGCACAATGCCTCTGGGGAGTGGGAAGAAGGGGCACGTTGCTGGCTGCAGACCCTCAGGGAAGGAGAGGGAGCAGGCGGGCCCGAGCACCAAGCATCTTAGCCTGCCAGGAAGCAGCTGTGCCAGAGGCCAGGGGGCTGGGATCCTGGGTAGGACAGAGGTTTTCTTAAGCAGGAAACGGCAGGATCACACCTATGGTCTGGAAAGATAGTTCTAGCAGGAGTGTGGAGACCAGGTCAGACCAGCAAGATGGAGACCAAGTGGGAGGTGGCAGTAATAATCAGGGGAAGAGAGGATGTGCTCTGAGCCAGGGAAGCACACAGGACCCATCCTGGGCTAAGCCCTTGCTCAGCCATTTACTGTGCGTGTCACCTTAGGCATGTCACCTGACCTCTCTGAGCCTCAGTTTCCTCATTTCTATAAAACAGTACCTCCTGGCAGCGCTGCTGTGAGCATGAGAGAATGAATGCAGGCCTGTCTCATAACAAGTGCTTAATTAGCGAGAGCTGCTATTATCCTCATCACTGCTATTATCATGAGGGGACAGATTTGAGAAATGATGGGGAGAGAACAGAACCTTGAGACTGACTGGATGGGGGAGGAAGAGTTTTCTGGCCAGGCCGACAGGAACCCTGTTACAAAGATGGGGGTGCAGGCACCAGTTTGGGGAGAGACGGTGAGGCCAGCGCTGGACATCGGAGAGCTGCAGACGGTCTGGAGCTGGGGAGAGGCTGCCTGAGGATGGGGAAGGGCCAGGAGCCCTGGTCCCAACGCTGGCTTTGCCCTTCCTGGCTGAGCCGAGGGGCGAGTTACTCAGCTTCCTCATCTGGAGAACACGGAGCCCACCATTTAGTTCACTGGGTAAGACCGTGAGGATAAGAATGAACACAAAGTACCAGCACAGACACGGGCACAGGGAGTGAGTCCACAGGGACAGCTGTTTGGACGTTGGAATCACAGAACATGAGACAGAAGCCAAAGCATGAAAGTGACCAGAACCGTCCAAGGGGAGTAAGGAAGACACTTGGGACAGAGTCGGGAGGCACAAAATAAGGGGTTGTGGGGGCAGCACAGGATGAACCAGTAAAAGGACACTGTGAAGACAGAATCGAAGGCAGAGGGAGGTTGGGAGCTGGGGCTAGTAAACTTGTCAAGGAGAGAAAAGAGAATGGAGTTAAAAGCCACAAGAGGTAACTCAGGGCAAGAGCTAAAATGAGGTCACTGGATTTGGCAGTCAGGCGGGCCCTGGTGACCTCTGTCTGGGAGGTGCAGAGCTCACCCACAGCCTGTGCGGAGCTGGGGGCGTGGAGGCATCATGAGCTGGAGCCCAGCCGCCCCTCAGACAGGGGCTCCTCCCGGCCCAGCGCTGAGGTAAGGTTCTCCACGTCCCCAGAGCCTGGCCGGTTAAGCAACAAAGTTTGGTAGAAGAAACAAAGCAGGTGGAAGCAGCAGAAGGCTTTCTGGCTCCACCACTCAACTAGCTAGAGGACCCTCAGCAAGCCACCTCGTCATCCTGAACCCAATTCCTCATCCGTAAGACAGGGACGTGACACAGGCCTCTTAGGAGCATCAAACGGCAACGTGAAGGCTGTGACAGGTTCTATAAACTTTAAGGTCTGATGGGAGCATTTCTGGCTGTTACTGTCACCACTGCTGCCAGTGACAGTGAAGCTGCTGCGGGAGACACAGGGCTGCTAGACCTCGGCTCATGCGGGGCCCAGCGCTCAGGGCTCCCTCCCTTCCTTGTCCGAGGCTCTCTCATTGCTCCCCCATGGTGTCTTCACACAGGAAGCCACGGCCCAGCACAGCAGCCAACCAGCTGATTAAATCCCCACAACACACAGGTGCCCGCAAGGTTGACAATAAGGTGGCAAGGCTGGTGGGGAGGTGTGAGGCCTGGTTCTGCAAGACCCTTAGCAGAACCTCGGAAGGATCCATTTCTGCGCGTTTCTCTCGCTGTGAGATAAGGCCAAACAGCCTCCTTTCCAGGAAGTGTCAGGAAAGAGAGGGCAGGCAGCAGGAGTCAAAGGCCTCAGGCTGAGGAGGCAAAGCTGAGGACAGCGTCCACGAGTACCTGGTCGGTGACGTCATACACCACGATGATGCCATGAGCCCCCCGGTAGTAGCTGGAAGTGATGGTCCGGAACCGCTCCTGACCAGCTGTGTCCCACTGTAAGACAGTAGGCAGAGGGCAGGTCAGTCCTGGGCTCCATGTCCAGAGCCCCTTCCCTCCCAAGGCGGATGCCTTTGTACCAGGGGTTTTGGGAAGAGTGACACTCACAATCTGAAGTTTGATGGTTTTGCCATCCAGCTCGATGGTTCGGATTTTGAAGTCCACCCCGATGGTGCTAATGTAGCTTTCTGTGTATGTGTCATCCTGGAAGGTCAGGGGCCAGTGAAATGGCCTGAGTGAAGGAGTCCAAGGCCCCTTAGGACAGCCTCCCTCCAGCTCCCTGTCCCAGCTGGGCTCCTCACTGCCAAGCCCCAGTTCTCAGGGCCCCCACTCGCCAGCCCTGTGCCTCTGCTCAGTCAGATGCGTTGCTGGCAGGTCCTGCAACTTCATCCTTGGTTCCCAGGGCTGCAACTACCGTGCTCTGGGTTGCCCCTTTCCCCACCAGCCGCCAGCCAGGACCCCAGATGGATGGTATGGGAGGCTTCTTACTCACAGCAAACCGCAGGAGCAGGCATGACTTGCCCACGCCCGAGTCACCAATCAAAAGCAGCTTAAACAGGTAGTCACTGGAGAGAGAGGATCAGAAGGCATGAAGGCAGGAGCCCGCTAGCATCTCTCTAGGGTCACAATCACGGCGTCCCCCCACACCACGAGGCATGCCTCAGTTTCGAGTACGACGGTGCTCACCAGATCCTCACCCAGGCCCTGGGCTGGGGAGGGCTGAGCCCTCACCCGTAGCACAGCTGGCTCGAAGGACTCTCAGCTTGCCAAGTCTGAAGTCCCACTTTATGAAGAAAGAAACCAAGGCACCGAGAGGGACGTGACCTGCCAAGGTGACAAAGCTGGGTATCCTACCCTGATTCCTGAGAGATTCCATGGGTCTGTCCAGGGTGGGCTATTTAGACAACCCCCACTACACACCCTGGCGTGGCACGGGAGGCCCCAGGAGTGGAAAGCAGGGCCCAGTCCCGGACCTATCAAGTGAAAAAGCTACATAAAGAGCCTGATATGAAGTCACCAAGAAGAAGTGGTCAACAAGTGGCAATGATAGTCACATTTAATATTTATTGAGTTCCTACTTGTGACAAAATACTTCAAATGCATCTCATTTAATCCTCCCAACAGTCCGATGAAGCGAGTGCCGTCATTTCCCAACTAATAAGGAAACCACAGATCAGAGAAGGGAAGTGACTTGCCCAGAGACAACTTTAAGACCAAGTCTGTCAGACTCCGAAGACCCTGTGAGAGCCTCCTGACTCCCTCCTCTGCTCCCCTTCTAATCCAGCTCACACCTTTCCCTTCCCCAAGGAAACCTGAGGCCTGGATCTGGAGGAGAAAAAGGAAGTGGCTGAAGAGGAGGAGGTTAACCGACACTTGGGGAAATGGGCGAGCCAGGGCAGGAGACGTGGGCCACCTACCCGCAGGGGGAGTAACCAAGCAGTGAGGAAAGTTTGAGGACCAAAGAATCCCACTGGAAGGCGGAAAGCAAACTCCACGTTCGCATGAGCTTCATCGGCAGTGTGACCGCGAAGGTTAGTGTGTGTGACGCTGGCACCGGGGCCTGAGCAAAGGTGAGAGCGGGAAAGGACAGCACGCCGGGGTGACAGGACGGCGAGACCCAGGCAAGGGGCAGGAAGCAGCCCTGGAGGGGAGGACCTGCGGGAGATGTGACCCAGGCGTTGCTTCCGCCCAACCCCAAAAACCGGGCTCCAGGAGGAAGGTAAGAGCGGATGGATTCACTGACCAACCTAAAGAGCCCAAGTCTGAACCCAAGAACAGAAACTATCGTGACCGGCGCCAAAACGCCGGGACCGTGGTGAAGGAGCAGGTGGGGAAACTGAGGCCCAGCGTGACTGGAGCTGGAGTTTCACCTGACCGATAAGGCCTTGTGGGGCCAGTGCCTTGGGCTCCAAGTGCTATCTGTCGGGATCGCCGTGTCTGAGCCCCGGGTGCGAGGAGTCGGGGTGTCTAGCCAGGGTCCTAGGGCCCCCGGGGGGAGGGGCAGGACCCGGATGTGAGGGGGGGGCAGCGGAAGAGGGACCCGGATGTGGGGGCGCCGCGCAGCCCTGATCCGGGCCAAACAACCCCGGTAAGCGTACAGCCCCGTACTCGGGATCGAGGCTGCGCCGCACGGCGCGGGCGGGGCTCACTCACTATTCGGGGTTCATGGCGGCGGCGGCGGCCCGCTCGGTCGCTCCCAGTCGGCTCTGCTCCGCCTCCCGTTCCAAGATGGTGGCCGCTCCGCCCCAGAGGCCCCGCCCGCGGCACGCAGGCGCAAACGATTCCGACTGGGGCCTCGTCGCGCTGCTTCTCGGGACTTGTAGTCTCCCTCGCCGCCCAACTCACCCCGCTGCGCAGGCGTAGCCCGGAGGCCTGTGCCCTCTCGCCCCTCACCGCCGGCGCAGTGCTTTCTGGGGCTTGTAGTTTGCTCCCCAGACGGAGCGGGCTCCCGGACCGCGCTAGGGGGGACGGCGCTTCAATCTGACGGAGGCGGTCATCCTTCCCCGCCCAGCTTGCAAGCATTAAACCAGAAGGTGGGTGCCAGTAACAGACGAGTAAAAGTCCTTATCAAGGGTTCTTCGTGTGTGCTGGGTACTCTTAACTCATCCGAATAGGATGTTATCACCACGTTCTAAAGATGAAAACATCGAGTCTCGGGAAACTCGCTCAAGGCACAGCACGGAGCAAGGAGCAGACACGCCCGCGCTCTCTAGCACCCCAGGAGCGAAGGTTTGGGAAGAAATCCTGAACCCGTTGCGGGGCAGGGGCCGTGTCTGGGCTCCGGCTGCGCGGACAGGGAGCGAGCGACACACATGCACACCCCACTCCCGCCCCACCCCATCCAGACACGCTGGGGGTCCTCGACCTCCGCTTCAAAACGAGCCCGGCTCAGATTCAAACCGTCTTTATTTCTACAGCAACATCTGAAAATAGACAGCGACCGCCTCGGCCCCATCCGGGGCAGCCCCCCTGCCGCGGGCCGCCACTGCCCCTCGCGGAAGCTGCAGGAGGGGAAGCGGCGCGGCCGGGGGCCGGCGGGAGGACGTGGGGAAGGCCCTCGGTCCTGCGGCCGTGGCGGGGTGGGGCTCGTCCCTCGGAGGTCAGGAGCGCGACAAGGCCCAGGGAACCCTTTGGGGAAGCGCCGCTGCGAGAACGCGGAGCCTGGGAGATACCACCGCGCGGAATGGGGGTGATTAAGGCCTGGGCGGTACCACAGAGAAGGGCGAGGAGGCCCGGGCAGTACGTGGACTGAAGGGAGGGGCGCGGCCAATAACTTATTTCTCTATATACAGAAGCAACGGCCGGGTGGGGTGGGGAGAGGGCAGGGCGCTGAAGGGGCGGCAGGTGCTTAGTGTTCTTGGCTCTGGGGTCTGGGGCTGGTGGGCCACTGAGTATCTTGGAGACTCGAGCCAGCTCCTCCTGCCGGCTGGGACGTAGGGGGGGGGGGCAGCTGGAAGGAATAAATAAGGGACACAGCTAGAGCGCGCAGGCCCAGCCTCCGGGATTCAGGCTGAGATGACAAGGGAGGAGGTTACCCTGAGATTGAACAGAAAAGACAGGGGCCTTGGGGAAGACAGGCGGGACAAGCAGCGGGCCCATGCGCAGGGCTGGGGTGGGGGCACACCCGGCGGAGGCTCTGGCAACTGGCTTGCTTTCCGGCTTTCCCTTCGGGATTAGCCCACGAGGGAGCTTCGTCGGGAGAGGTCCATGGAGCTGGAGCTGAGAGTGCGGCTGTCAGAGAGACCTGGGCCTCCAGGCTGCGGGCAGAGGGGGCAGGTGGCTCAGCCTCACGCCTGTGCTGGTCTGTGCTTCCCAGGCCCAAAGGGCAGAGGCAGGTCTGGCCCAAGGCCATGCCCTGGTGCCCGGGCACTCCTGCCCACCTCCACGCTACTGTGTTGGCACTGGCTGCTTTCATGTCCACCCAGGGCAGGGGCTGGGTTCCCCCCAGCTGTCTCCCTGCTGTTTAGCCCAAACTAGGCCTGGATGGAGACAGGAACTGTTACTGGATGAACACACATGCTTGGGAAGCTGGGCTGGAACGCACGCAGGCCTGGCCGCAGCTGCCCAGTGCCAGACCCCCGCCCACCCCTACCTGCACCGGCTCTTCCACACTCTTGTTGAGGAAGTTGAGAGAACTGGCCCGCTTCATCCTGAGGGAAAAGGATGGCCAGGATTCGCCCAAGGTGGAACTGGGGGAGGATGGGGGAAGGGGTCAGGCTGGGGCTGGGGCTGGGGCTGGGGTGGGAGTGGACGTGGTGGGTGGCAGAGCCTGAGAGGGATGGGAGGTCACCTGGATCCAGCAGGGGCTCATCTGGGGTTGCTGGAGGGTTCTTGAGAGGCTCACCCTGCTGGGGGCCTCAGTGGGGTAGGGGCTTACCTGGGGTTAGGGGGCTCCTGGGGACCACCCCCCTGCAGCTTCTTCACCAGCATCTCACTGCTGCGCCTCAGGGCATCCCGGAGCTTCCCAAAGGAGCCACTGCGCCGCAACAAGCCACTGCCGTCCTGGGGGTGGACAGGCTTGTCTCTAGGTCACACTGGCCACACAGGCTCCCAGCCCATCCCAGCCCCTAGACTCACCCCGCTCCACTCAGCTGCAGGCCCTGCCTCCTCCAGGTCGGACTCAGCCCGAGGCCCGGCACCCCCGGCCATGTCCCGGCTGCCGTGGCGGTCTCCCCGCCCGCCACTGCCGTCTTTCAGCAGCTCCACCACCTTGGTCTGGCTCGCAGGGTCCAGGCCCTGAGGGAGGGGCAGGGGCGTCAGGCCCTGACTGGAACACACACGGGCCACACAGGTCCCTGCCACCCACCTCCTGCCTGGAGCCCCACCTGCTTCCGGCTGCGACTAGCACAGTCTTCCAGCGTGTGCGCAGCTTCCAGCTTGCCCTGGCGCCGGTACAAGGCCCCCAAGCTGCGCAGAGTGGTGTTGACCGTAGGGCTGCAGACAGGACGGTCTCATACTCCATGGTCCCCCAGACCCAGGGCCCACCCTGGCCCCCAGGCCACACTAGGCCCTGAGGAACCATCCCGCCAACCAGAACCCAGCCCCTCCCATGTGTCAAGCCCTGTGCTAGGCCTGCCTGTCCCGGGGAAAATCACCCCAGGGCCACCAGGACTGATACCTAGGAGACCCAGGAGCAAGAGAATTAGGCTGTCCCAGTGCAGGGAGCCTTCTGGGGGCAGGTGGCCTGGGACCTGGGCCTTGAAAGATGAGCTGGCAGAGAGGTGTGTCCTTGGTGAGAGTGGAAAGTGGAGCCTGGGAGGTGCCCGGCCACCTCCTCTACCCGCAGCCCAGCACCGCTGCCCTCACCTGTCTACTTTACAGGCCTTGTACCAGCTGCCGTATTCCCCATAGGGGGCGCTGTCCCGGCGTTTATCCTGGGGGAAAGAATGGCGGGACGTGGGAGGAGGCCCTCGCTCTGCGCATGTCCCTACCCTCTCCGGACACCCACCCCACGGAGCTACCTTGCTCTCCTCCCGTTCCTCTGCGTGCATCCAGATGGGCTTGTTGTCCCCTGGCAGAAGAAAGAGGATGATGACCAGTCTGCCATACAGGCCTCCTGGCTGGGCTAGACCAGGACTGGGGAGGGGGACCAGGGTTGGGCTTCGTTGAATGAACAAGAAACAGACCCAAAACGTTGCTGACCACCTCTGGACACAGGTGAGCACGGCACAGGCTGCAGTGCGGGACTTGTGACCGAGGCGGGGAGCGGGGAAGGACAGACCCTTGCACACCTCAGGCCCACAGTGCAGGATGCATGCTAGGCCTGAGTGATGGGCCAGGCTCCGGGGATCCAGGAGTAGGAATGGGGGCCAGAAGTTGGTCTCCCAGAGCGGGAGACGTGGGGCCAGGCCCTCCAGGCGAGCAGGAGTTCCCAGTAGAGAAGGGGGAAGCCTCTGGGCCCAGAGCACAGGGTAGACAAAGGTGTGCGTGGCACAGGCAGGCCAGGGAGGCTGTGTGAGTCGGTGTGTGCTCACGTGTGCAATCGTGAGCACGAATGGCTGGCACCACCCAAAGGCGAGGCTGGGGACCAGCCGGAGCCCGGCCCGAGGGCCCACCCAGCTGCATTTGTCCTGGGTGCTAACGGCAGAGTGGCCTGTGCTGGATGCCCCGAGAAATGTGGCGGCCACGGACTCACCGTTGACAGAGCCAAACTCCTTCTCGTGAGCGCGAGTGAGGATCTCCTTATACAGGGTCTCTGCGTCCTGGTACTTGCCCTGCTTCAGGTAGCAGGAAGCCTGGAGAGGCGGGTCCCAGAGGGTGAGCAGGACGCAGGGAGCTGAGCCTCTTCCTCTCCTTCCTCCCCCACCCCCTTCCCATCTTCCAGCCCTTCGCGCCCCAGGCACCAGGTTGTTCTTGGTCTTGGCCACGTTGGGGTCGTCGGGCCCGAGGCGTGTGGCGTAGATCTCCAGCGCGCGCCGGTAGTAGTGCTCCACCTCCTCCGCTTTGCCCTGGTTCTGGCACAGCAAGGCCAGGTTGCTGAGCTGCTTGGCCACATCTGGGTGAAACCTGCCCAGGACCTGGCATGGGAGAGGGAGCCAGGGGCTGGGTTCAAGGCTGCCCGGGGCCCCCACCTGCCCGGCACCCCCGCCTGCCCAGCATCCCCGGCTCCCACCTTCTCCCGGATCTCCAGTGCCCGCTTGCATAGCGGCTCGGCCTCCTTGTACTTGCCCCGCTTGCCGTACAGGACCGCCAGGTTGTTCAGTGTGGCAGCCACCTGAGGGGCAGAGAATGGAAGCTCCTGACCCAGGCCCCGCTGGGCAGGGAACTCCGGGCCCTGAGAGCTGCAGCGGGTAGAAGGCAGCCCCCACCCACCCCCACTCACGGCCGGGTGGTCTTTCCCCAGTGTCTTCTCCCGGATGGCCAGGGCATCATTGAGCAGGTGGGCAGCCTCCTTGTACTTGTTCTGGTCCCTGTGAGCAGGCGGGAGCATGGTCAAGGTTATCCCCCAGCCTGAGGCCCTAGCCCAGTGGCCTGTGATCCCCGTGGTCACTCCTATATTCACCGGGGAGTGGGCATGACGGAGTATGAGACAGAGCACGGGGAGGCCTGGTCAGCCCCTGCCCTCCAGGGGCTCACAGCTGGCTTGGACATGCAGTGCTGGGGTCCCATCTGCCACCCACGCCTAGTGTTCCTGGGCTCCACACAACTTTCCTGCCACGTGCCTTGCCCTCTAGTCCCCTGGCCTTTGCTCATGCTGGCTTTCTGCCACAGGAATCTTTTCAACTCTCGTGTTCTGGGCAAACTCACTTTTTACCAAAGCACCGACTCAAGCTTGGTGCCTGGAGAAACCACACAGACTTCCAGGACCCCTGGAGTTCCCACCTGCGGCCCCCTCCCTGGTTCTGTCCCAGCCTCCCTCCTGCCCTCAACTCGGGTTTATTCACATCTGTGGCCAAGTTCCATGCAGGCCCTTCTCTCCCTGCCGCCAACTGCCCGGTGCAGCCCAGGTCCTGGCCCACAGCAGGCTCCGAGTCAGTGATCCAGGGCTGGTGCCTTCAGAATGCAGGAGGCGCCCCCAGGGATGACAGTGGCCAGAGGAGCCTTACCGATAGACCAGCGCCAGGATGTTGAGCATGGTGGCCACGTCAGGGTGGTCATGGCCTGATGTTTTCTCTAGGTCCTCGAGTGCCTGCTTGCAGAGTGGCACAGCCACCTCGTAGCGGCCCTGCGAGGCGTACTGAATCACCAGGTTGTGCAGGGTGCGGAGTCGCGCTGGGATTTCGTAGCCTCCGTGCTGAGCAGCCACATCCCCTCCTCCAGGGCTGGGGGCTGCAGGCCAAGGGCAGGAGGTCAGATGTACCATGTGCCCGCTGGGCTGGGCTGGGCTGCCGCATGCCAGCCGTGCCTTTGACCCACCTGACATGTGGCCCTGGGCAAGTCACTAACCACTCTGCCTCAGTTCTCT
The DNA here is from genome assembly GCF_000956105.1 of Propithecus coquereli. Taxonomy (NCBI): domain Eukaryota; kingdom Metazoa; phylum Chordata; class Mammalia; order Primates; family Indriidae; genus Propithecus; species Propithecus coquereli. The sequence goes on from NW_012136081.1 coordinate 7,084,818, forward strand.
CATTTACGGAGTGGGTGCAGTTACCCCATAGAAAGAGTGAGTAGCGTCCCAGTGCCAATACTTCAAGCTGTGCGTCCTAGAGCTCGTCACCTAACCTTGGAGCCTCAGCTTCCTCCCCTGCCGTGTGGAGGCCCGACACGTGCTCAACCCTATGCGCTGGGAGCACGGGCCCCCACTTGGCACTGTCCGTGGATGCAGTTCCTGTCACCCTAGGAGGCCCAGAAAGGAAGAGAAACTCTCCCAGGGGTCGCAGAGAAGCAGGACTTGGAGCCAGGCCTGGCAGCTCCAAAGCTCTTAACTGAGATGCCTGCTCCTCACAGAGCTCACGGCACGTGAGAAGCAGCACTTGAGACCCGCCGGGAAGCTCCGACACGCGGGAGGTTATGGTCAGAACCAGGGCAGGAGGGAACATGGCAGCCACTCGGACCATGGGGTCTCTGAGTCCCAAGGACCAAGAGTTCACACAAGCCTTCTTCCCCCCATTCCAGAACCAACTGTCCATCCGCACCTGGGCTCTGCTCATCCTCATTGGGGAACAGGTCGTCCAGGGAGTCTTTGGGGACGTCCCCCTTCTCCTCCTGGTGAGGAAGACAGGACAAGCATGAGGGGAGGAGGCAGGGGTGGTGGGGTGGCAGCGGGCTGGGACGATGCTCCATGCTGCCCCTCCCTGCTCCCAGGCCCCCTGCCCGGGCGGCGGCGGTGGCCGGGGTGGGGGCTCACGCTGGGGGAGGCGTCGTCGTCAAGCTTGCGGATCTGGCTCATGAACAGCAGGTGCTGCTTCTCCTCCTCCAGCTGGGCCACGGCCTGCTCGCTGCGCTGCAGCTTCTGCTGCGTCCCCGCCAGCTCCTCCCGCAGCCACTGGTTCTCCTGCACCAGGCGCCGCACCTGTGCCCGAAGCTTCTGCTTCTCTGACTCCACAGCCCCCAGGTGGCTTGACAGCGCCAGGATCACCTGTGCAGCCAGCCAGGGTAAGGGTCCGAGCCCTGCCCACTCACTAGTCTGCGACTCCAGCCTGGGCCTCTGGGGCTCTGGAACCCACTGAAGAGCCAGGCCTGGCCCTTCCTGGGAAGAGCTGCAGGCCTCGGGCCTTAACGTTCTCTCCTCCTCAAGGGAGACTCCCTCCAAGGCCACAAACAGACCACACAGTCCAAGGCCCAAACCCAGGAGGCTTGGAGGTCCCTGCATTCCTTCCTTCTGGGATCAGCAGGACCCTGGAAGAGGGCTAGCTAGGGTGCTGTGCCTTCCCTGAGCTACCAATCCTTCCTTCGTCTCTCCCAGGGTTGCACTCAAGCCCCTGTTACCACAGCCACGAGACCATTGCTCCCTGCCCCCAGGCTAGCACCTGCCCAAAGAACCCTGATAGGTGGCTGAAGGGCCACCAAAATACCCCAGTCCCACTTCTGCTGAGGATCCATGGCACCCCCTGCTTTCTGCAGCTCAAAGCTAGAGAAGGGGCATGTGTCCCAAACCCCCAGACAGTTCAGGGGACCACAGGGCCAGGAAAGGGGCCTCAGGCTCAGCCCCCCACCAACCTCCAGGACTCCAGGCTCTTCTTGCCTGGCAGCCTTGGCAGAGGCTGCACCCGCCTTTCTCCATCCTTCATGGTCTAGGGTCATTTCTGCAGTGGCGCCTTCCCCTCTGTTCCCCTGTGAGGGCAAATGCGCTCCACCGGGAGGGGGGCCCCTGTGTGGTCTTCTCTGCCCCTGACAGCAACCGGCAGAGCAGTGCACTGCTCTTCCAGAGTCTAGGCTGTCTGGGACCTGTGCTTTCTAGCTGGTTAGCAAACACCTAAGTGACAGGTGTTTTCATAACCACTAGCTTTAAAAAAATTCCCTAAACAGCGTGGCAGTATATATAGCAGATGCTACGATCCCTATTTTAAAGATAAGGAAACCAAGATGATACAACATGCCTAGGATTCACGGTGCCAGGCAGCTCAGCCAAGATCCGAGCGGAATAAAACCTTTTCCTGTAGCGTCTCAACTCCTTGTACATCCAGCGCCTCCTGGACATCTCCATCTGCACGTGGCCCTGGTGGCCCCAATTTCAAAGGCAGAGCCAGAACTCCGGCTCCGCCCAGCCTCTCTCACCCTTAACTTGCTCAAACCCCAACCTGGGAGTGATGCGCCCTCCTCTCTCTCCCTTACTCCTTCCCCAGGTCCTGCTGGATCTACCTCCGGAACAGCCAGAACTGGTCCCTTCTCGTCACCCCCATAGCCACCCCTTCAGTCCAAGCGCCATCTCTCATTTGAGTTCCGGCAGTGGCTTCCTAACCCAGTGCAACCTGCTTCCATCCTTGACCCACTAAGGTTTATTCTCCATTTTAAAACTCAGCCACAGGGAGTTTTTAAAACCTAAGTCAGACTGTGTCCCCTGCCTGCTTAAAGCCCTCCAAAGGCTTTCTGATTTCCTGAGAATAAAACCCAAACTAACAAGGCCATAGTCTGGCTCCTGGCTTCTCCACAGGCCTCTTCTGTCCCTCTTTCCTTCCCCATCAAGCTCTAGTCACACAGTTCTCTGAATCCCCACACCACAAACTCTTTCCTACCTCGGGACCTTTGCACATGCAGTATCTTCCCCACTTCCCTTTTCTGGAGACTGGTTCATTTTTCCCTTCAGGTTTTGGTTTGTCATTTCCTCAGAGAAGTCTTGCCTGATCAACAGACAAGACTCCCTGCTATAAGCTATCACAAGATCTCCTTCTTTTCTTTGGCGAACTTGTTACCATTTGTAACAATTATTTCTGTATGTGTATTTCTGTCTCTTTTCCTACAGACTAGGGCAGGGACCTTGTCTGTCTTGTTGGACGCTGTATCCCTCGCCCCTAACACATTGCCTTGATAGCTTATCTGTTAATGAATGAATAAAGAATGAATTGAAAGGAGACTGTGTCTGGGTAAGGATTCCCTCTCTGCTCTATGCCACTCAGTCTCTGTCAGGTAGAGGGGGCCAGGAACAGAGTCTTGTGTGGAGGTGAGAGTGGTCAGGATCTCTTGGGGCAGGGCCGGGTCTCCGAAGTGCATTCATCTTTTCAAAAGATACTTGCTGGGGTCCTCACACGGGGCTCCAGGGAACAGATGGTTCCCCGCTCAGATTCTGTTCCTACGCTCCTGGGATGCCTCTGGAAGGCTCACTCCCTCCCGTGACCTCCCACCGCAGTGTCCCCGACCTACCTGGGCCTCCCCCAGCCCCAGCTCAATGGCCTCCAGGGAGCGGCGCAGGACGACACAGCGCTCCTGCGAGCCAGGCTCAGCCTCGCCAGCCTCGTGGGCGACCAGAGGCGCCAGCAGGGCACGATGCTCCCCGCGCAGGGTCTCCAGGCCCTGGATGACGGCCTTGGTGCCCAGCACGATCTCATCCTGGCTCAGCTTCTCCTCTCGCGGAAGCACCATCATGGCCATGGTCGTGCCGCCTGCGAAGGCGAGGGGGCGAGCAGCGGGCGCCGGGCCTGCGGCCACACCGCCGTCCGCCCAGAGTAGGTAAACACGGCGGTCCCCGGGTGCCCGGTCCCCCGGGCGCAGCCCGCATCATGCCCGCACGCTCGGCCTGCAGGGGGCGCGCCCGGCTCGCTTCGGCCGGGGAGACGCAATGCGGTGCGGCCGCTGAGGCCGGACCCTGACTTGGCTCCAGACCATCAGCCCGGGCCGGCTCGGCGGCCCAGTCTCAGGGCTTCCGCGGGACTCCCCTAATGGGGCAGGTGCGGGGGTCCTGGGCTCACTCCCGCGCAGGAGACCCCGGCCCCTCGGACAGCCCCTCCCCAACTGGCAGGCCGAACGCAAGCCCCTCCCCCCGCAGGCCGACCCTGCGCAGACCCTCCCCCTGGAGGGGCTGAGAGCTCGCGTCCGGGTCCCTCCAGGCCGTGCCCACAGCGACCCCCTCCACAGGCCGGCGCGACGCCCTGCAGCCCCCTCCCCCGCCCCGGCCGCCCAGGACCGCGCCCCCTCCCCGCGGGCTGCCCGGTCCTCCCGCAGGCCGCGCCCACGACGACCCTTCCCCGGGCCGACCCGGAGCCCCATTCCCTTGAGGGCCTGAGCCCTGTCCGGCCCGATCGGCCCGCGCCGACCTGCGCCTACGGCTCGGGCCCGGCTCCCGCTCCGGCTCCGGCTGCCGCCCGCCTCACCCGGACCCGCAGCCGAGAGCCGGTCCCGCCGCCTCCATCCCGCCGGCCTTCCCAGCAGCCCCCGCGCCGCCTTAAAGGTGAAGCCGCTACCTTGGCAGCGTCGGAGGGGGCGAAACGCGCGCCTCGGGGCCCGCGGGCTGCCTTAAAGGAGCGCGCCCGCCGGCCGGCTTCGGGGGCGGGGACCGGGCACGGGGCGGGGCGGGGCCACCGGGCGCGCTCCCCGCAGCCGCCTCCCACGCGCCTCCCGCCGGGATTTCCTCCGCCGGAGCCGCCCGGAGGCTGTGAGCCGAACGCACCGCGGGTGGCGGTCCCCCGAGGACGGCAGGAGAAACTGAGGCGCAGGAGAGGCCCGGCCCGCTCTGAGTCCGAGCGAGACAGTCCACACTGATCCGGGCAGTGGCCGCGTACCGAGGCTCACTGTGTGTCTGGCGCTTGGGCGCGACGTGCACCGACTTAGCGCTCACAAACACCGCCGGAGTGGGTGCATCGCAGGTCTGACCCCGGCTCATTTGTCTTTAGAGACGCGTCCCGCACTCCCTTCTGAGCTGTCCCCGTCCCTGTGGGGAACTCATGGCACTTCTGGCTGTAAGGGAGAAAGCGGTGTCCAGGGGCAGGCTGGCTTCGCCGAGACAGCGACTGGCGCCCCGAGCGTGCACGCCGCGGCAAATGCGGTTGACCACAGGATCGCGACAAGGTGGGGCCCCTTTGGTCTGCAGTCATTTGGACTCAGATGAATGTCACCCCCTCAGGGAGGCCTTCTTTGATTCCTGGGCTTCCACCTAGAGCAGGCCTGCAGTCCCTCCCTGACACCCATATCATTGTCTCTATGGCATTAGCCCTTCTAACATTTTTCTTGTTGGTTTGCTTTCTCTGCCCCTGCAGTGCGGGCCAGGGCCTGCCTGTCTCCGCCTCTCCCAGAGTAGCTTCTGGTGGGGTACACAGCACTCAGGGAGCGTTAGGGTTTTTTTGTTTTTAGAGACAGGATCTCACTCTGTCGCCCAGGTTGGAGTGAGTGGTGTGATCACAGCTCACTGCAGCTGCAAACTCCTGGGCTTGAGCAATCCTCCTGCCTCGCCCTCCCAAGTGGCTGGGACTACAGGAGTGCACCACCACACTCAGCTAATTTTTTTTAATCTTTTTAGAGATAGGGTCTCACTATGTTGCCCAGGCTGGTCTTGAACTCCTGGTCTCAAGTGATCCTCCCAAGTTGGCCTCCCAAAGTGCTGGGATTACAAACGTGAGCCACCACACCTGGCCAGTAAATGTTAGTTTTTTTAAAAAACAGAAGAACATGCCTGTTGATCTTGCCAAGACCCTCCAAAGCCCAGGTTCTGGTCTGGTTCTCTGTAGCCCTGGGTTGGTGGCCACCTGGCACTGTTCCCACCATTTCTGGGTTGATGGCACTAGGAAGTGACAGCAGATGACCACCCTTGGGACAAAAGCTGCACAGCAAGGTCTGGTGCTGGCACCCCAAGGATCTAGGGCATTCCTCATGGGTCAGGGTGGGTTCAGGCTAAGAATGCACCAGTTCAGCGTGCTGGTGGGGGCCAGGGTCTCCTCAGCACTGTCTCTGAGAGAGAGACAGTCCTGTGACAGGGAGCTTACTGCATTCCGGTGTGAGACAATTCTAGAGGTTAGAAAGTTTCCTTTATCCCCCAGAGCGCCTTCCTACGGAGCTCACCCACAGCTGCAGCTCTGCCTTCAGGAAGAAGTCCGCTCGCAGTGCCAGCGAAGATAGCTGGAGACAGCAGTGGGCCCGCCCTGTCCTCTCTCTGCCCAGCCCTACTGCGGTTTCCTGACCCTTCCCAAGCCCGACTTCTCCCTTCTGGGTGTAGTCTAGTGTATCACTCCAGACCCTGCTCACGATGTAGTGCTCAGCCCAGTGGCCCGGACAAGGAGTTAACTGCACAGATCAGAGGGCCAGTCCCCCTAACGAGCATGCCCCCTGTCCACCCATAAGGCCGAAAGTCGGGCTGCCTCTGACAGCTACGACAGTGCAGCTCATGGGCAGCTAAGACCCTAGATCATGTACATCTCAGTTACATCTGGCTGGGTTCTTCTCAATCCTGTTTTTCTGCCAGTGATTTTCCCCCAGATAGCTAACATTTTCATGTGGCACAACATTCAAGAGGCTTACAAACAAGTTAAAATGAAATGTACTTCTCCCCCAACCGCGGTGCTCAGCTGTCCAGCTGCCCTGCCCAGGGCACCTGCTGCTCGCAGCGTCAGTGCTGAGCTGTGTTTATCCCTGCCGATGTCAGCTCATCAGCTTTTCTCCGGGGCCCTGAAGGTTGGGTCTTTTGCATTTGGGGTCTGTTGTCCTTCAGTCCTCACATCGGCCCTACCTGCAGATAGAAGCACTGGCCGCAGTTTGACGGGCCTGCCCCGTGCACAGAGCCCACGCTCCACGCCCGACTTGCCAGCATGGCCTGGTCACGGGGAAACGGCAGCCGGAGCCCGGGGCAGCTTTGTTCTTGATGAGGCTGGGTTCCAGACTCTCTTGGGGAAGAGCTTCGTTAGAAGGCTGTCCCTCTGGGGACTGGGATTCAGTGGGGCCAGGGTGTGCCCTGGGCACCCCGTGTGATGAGAAAGCTTCAGCAGTGGCTGCAGTGTGCTCCCTGGGTTGAAAGCCGCTGTGCCGACGCCTGTGTTTTACAGGGAAGAAACTGAGGCTCGGGGGGCGGGGAGGGCGGCTGTGCCCGGTGAGAGAGCAGGCGTTTCGCCCAGCTGTTCCCGGGGCTCACAGGGCTCCTAGTCACCGCCGCGTCCTTCTTGAACCTAGAGTCCAGGTCATCGTGTCGCAGTGTGTAGGGGAGTTGGACCGACCACAGGAGTAAAGGCCGAGTTGCTTGTTCACACCCACACAAAGCACAGTCCACGCACCCTCCACGTACAGCCTGAGACAGGGTCACCCAGAGGCAGAGAACCTGGTGCCCCGCCCGACCTCTGTGTGTGTGTGTGTGTGTGTGCTGTGCGTATGTGCACGGGTGTGCACGTGTGCGCACACGTGTATAGGTGTGTGCGTGTGTGCGCCTGTGTGTGTGCAGGCTCACGTGCTGCGCAGGGGCGAGCGCACGTCCACTGCTCTGCTTTCTAATTAAAGAGCGCATCTCTTTTACCACCTTTTCCCAGATGCACGGAACATTTTTCAACTTCCCTTGATGACTCCTGCAGCTTTGGGCTTTGGTGGCTTCTGTGGTCTCTCTAGGCGGCTGGCTGGCTCCTCCCTGTGTGTGGTGGAGGGACGTGTCCCCCGCTGGTCCTCATGCTCTTATCTTGCTTTCAGCGCTTAACCTTGCATGTGTTCAGCTTTTTCAGCCACTTGGCTTTTTATCTTGTCTCTGAGGATTGTCCTTTGTGTCTCCCAAGGGAAAGGACAGTTACTTCTTCCTGCACTGTCCTGCACTCCCCCCACGGCTGCTGGCCTCGCGCCAGGCTGCCGGTGGCTTCTCAGTCATGGAGAATGAAGGGAAGGGTCTGTGCCCAGTGGCGACTCGCCTCCTTGTGCAGCCGTGCCCAGTCTTCTTCGCACCAGGGACTGTTTCATGGAAAACAGTTTTTCCACGGACGGCGGTGGGCGGTGGCGGAGCTCAGGCGGTGATGCGAGCGACGGGAGCGGCTGCAAATGCAGATGAAGCTTCGCTTGCCCTCACCTGCCGCTCACCTCCTGCTGTGCCCCCCACCCTGCTCCCAAGTTCCTAAGTGTCATGGAAGACAATTTTTCCATGGATTGGGGGATGGGAGCACGGTGGCAGAGCTCTGTGGCTGGTCCCTAATGGGCTGCAGCCCGGGGTTGGGGACCGCAGCCTTACCCCATTTTCTGCAGAGCTCGGCAGTGCCCCCACCCCGCATCCCATGCCTGGGAAGTTGTTCTTGCTACTTTTAATGTTATTGTTTTCACCCTGCAAATCACTCCCACCGTGCCCACCCCATCCCTTTGGATCCTTGGAAACACTCATCCCACCGAAATCTGCTTTCTTAAATTCTTCTTTTCCTTCAGCTGGCTTCCCTCCTGTACTTTGAAGCGGTCGGGGGCGCTTCCACTGAGGACGTCATCCCGCTTGAAATGTCAGCAGATTCCCGTAAGCACTTAAGAGTGGAGGCTCCACAGAGACCACGTCTCCTCCCTCCCCGGGGAGTCGGTTTGTTCCATCTTGGACGCCTCTGGGTGTTGTTCTTTCTGCCACTGAGCAAGAATAGAGCTGCTGAAAGCTCTCCTGAGAGGCTCCTGTTCTGTCCTGGTGGCAGGCGGATGCTGCCTTTCTGCTGGCCTTACAGCCAGGCCGGAGGGCCCTGCCCTGCTCAGTGGGAAGGACGCGGGCCTCGGGTCACACCCAGCTAGGTTCAGAGCGGCGTGTCTGCATTCGCCAGCTCTGTGGTTTAGGCACGGTCTGTAAATGGGGTTCCTAGTACCCCCTTTCTTGAGTCATCGAGAGAACGGAGCAAAATGGCATGAAGTCTTAATGTCCGCTGTGGACGCTGCAGACGCTCTTCCTCCTCACCCTCGCCCCGAGCTTGGTGCCGGCAGCCGCCACGCTGGTGAGTGGAAGGTGGGGAGGAAGGGACGCGACATGGCAGCAGCTCTGCCTGCAGGTGGCTGGAGAGAAGACATGTCCAGAAGGAAAGTGGGCCACAGCGAGGGAGCAAACAGAAAGGTCTGAACACCCCCAAGTGCTGTCTGGCGCCGACAGGAGGCGCCCACGCAGCCAGGACGGAGGGAGATCAGCCCGCTGACCTCCACCCGGCGTCGGCTCCCCGCCTGCGAAGGAGGCCCAGATCCCCGTCTCCAGCCAGGCCACTCCCCGAGCTCTAATTCAACCTCCTTACACTAAACCGTCTCACCCCTTTCTGTCCAAATCTCCTGTGCGGATGTCCTGCGCCTGCCTGCTCATGCAGGGCAGACAGTCAGCCTTTGTCCTTGACTTTTTAGGTTTTTGAGACAGGGTCTCACTCCCGAGGAGCTGGGACTACAGGCATGCGCCACTAAGCCCAGCTAATTTTTTCTGTTTTTAGTAGAGACGGGGTCTCGCTCTTGCTCAGGCTGGTCTCAAACTCCTGACCTCAAGTGATCCTCCCGCCTCGGCCTCCCAGAGTGCTGGGATTACAGGTGTGAGCCACCGCGTCCGGCCTCAACCCCATTTTCTTCTCTTTTTCGTGGAGGGTCTTCCGGTGAGGAGAGGCAAACCTGCTAGACAAATTCTAAACGAGCTGTAACGCTTCTCAGCCCCATTTTCTGAGCAGCCACCAAGACCTGTTAATTCTGCCTCATAAATCCAAGCACTCTCAGGCTCACCCATTCCTCTCCCACCCTTCTGCCGTCCTTTGGGCTATGTCCTCGTCACATCTTTTCTGAAGTGCTGCAACAGCCTTCAGACCCGTCTGGTTTGCAGGCCAGGTCTTGCTTTCTCCCGTCTGTTGTAGCAAAATGATCTTTCTAAATTCCATCGTCTCGCTTCTCTGCCTAAGACCCGTCATCAGCGCCCCATCATCTCAGGACACCGCAGCAGTGCTTGCTCTGCAGAGCAGTGACAACAGCTACCAGGCTTCTCAGCGCCCCAGACTCTGCTTCCCTCCCCTCCCGTCGCTCCCCGTCCCGCCAGCCACACTCTTGTATCCCTGGGTTCGACGCACGCTGTTTGCTGTGCTCAGCGCACCCAGCCTGTCAGACGTCTTTAAGATGCTGCTCAGGCGTCATTTCCTTTGGGGCATCTTGGACACCTTTCCCCCAGGCTGGAGTAGATGCCCCTTCTATGTGCACCGTGCAGCCTGGCCTGCCGTGTGGCAGTGGTCTGTCTTTCTGTCTCCCAGGCTGGCCACACAGGTTAGGACCCAACCATGTGTTCGTCCTGGCATCAGCACACCCAGGACAGGAACTGACCCATGGCAGGAACTTAATGGATGTCCGACGTATGGACGGTTGGGTGGTTGGGGTCCTCTCAAGTAGGCCCTTGAGGGATGGCCCAGAGTCAGATGACCTAGTTAGAAACCTGGCCTCTCCTCAGCCGATCTGTGTGCACCGGACAAGCGACTTAAGCGCACACTCATTTGTTTAGCCCTGATCGAGGGTTGCCACCCGCGGAGTGCCGGGTGCTAGAGCCGCACCCAGGAGCACGTCAGCCCGGCCTCCTGCAGCCTCGTGCGAATGTGGCGGCGCAAAGACATTTGCTGTGGGTGACGGTGAACTCCATGGGGGAGGGTTCAGACAGAGACCGACAGCTGGGCTTGGGAGGGGTGGCTGGGAGAGCCTCTCCCAGGAGGTGGTGTGTGGGTGGCGTCCTAGAGGAAGAGGAGCTGCTCCGTGCGGTGGGAGAGGGGCCTCATGACTGCGAGGTCAGGTACGGGGGGCAGAAGGCAACTGCAGGGGAAGGCGGAGCGGGGGGCGCAGCCGCGCCGGCCTGGCGGACGCGGGTCTGCATTCGCAGGGCATCGGCGCAGCGCGGGGCAGGGGCGCTGGGCTACATTTGGGAGTGGGGTTAGGAGGCAGCATGGACAGGCGTCACTGACGGGCGGGGAGCGGGGCTGACACGGGATGACTCCTGGGTTTGTGGCCTGAGGAACAGGATGGATGCTGGTGCCCTGTGCCCAGACGGGAGGACCGCGGGAGCGCAGGGTCCTGCCTAGCCACGCGAGGTTTGGGTGTCCGCGGCTGTTCAGGCTGTCGGCGCAGCGGTTGGGTGCGAGGGTCTGGAGCTGGGAGGAGGCTCTGCCTGTAGCCGTCCCCTTCGTGGGAAGGAGGCGCCAGCAGAATCGGTTTCAAAGGCTGTTCTGGGGACTCGGTGAAACGCACCCTGGGAAACATGGAAGACCCCGCAGCAGCCTGGCCGAGAGGAGGTGCCCGGCAGGTGACAGTGGGAGCTCTTCGTTCCGTCCGTCCTGGGACACCGCGGTGCGGTGATGAAAGATGTCATTTCAGACATTAGTCTGAAATCTCCCATATAGAAGACTTTCAGTGGATGCCTGTCGGGGATCACTCCTGCCCGAGTGTGGGCTGCGCGTGGGACTTTTCCGGAAGAGGACAGTATGGAAGGGGGTGTGACGCTACAGCGAGGAGCCCTGGCACACACTACCAGGTGACCCAGGCCAACGCCAGCGGTGTCACGTTGCTGGCATGTGCCTTGGTAGGACGCCCTGAGAATGGCACGTCCCTTCTAGGTCTCCCCCCCGAAGCCCGTAGCCTCAGTCTAGCCACAGGAACGTCAGACAAAGCCCAGTCGAGGGACGTTCTACAAAGTGCCTGACCAGTACTCCTCAAAACTGTCAAGGTCATCAAAGATGGAGATCAAAAGGTCCCAGACACGCGTGCCTGTCATCCCAGTGACTCAGAGGCTGAGGTGGGAGGATCGCATGAGCCCAGGAGCTTGAGGCTGTGATGAGGCCACTGCACTCTAGGCCGGGCCACAGAGCAAGATCCTGTCTCAAAAAAAAAAAAAAAAAAAAATTAAAATGTCTAAGAAAATGTCACAGCCCTAAGCAGCCCAAGGAGACAGAATGGCTAAGTGTAGAGTGATATCTTGCATGGGATTCTGGAACAGAGAAACGACTTTAGAGAAAAAGGAAAGACATCCGCATAAAACATGGACTTTAGTTAATAACGCACCGTGCTGGCTAATTAGTCGTGACAAACGTACCACGTGAGTGTGACATGTTCACAACAAGGGAAGCGGGCGGGGTGCACAGCCGCTCTGCAGTGTCTTTGCAACCTTTCTGTAAATCTATTCTAGAATAAAAGCTGACTTAATGAAGCCCCTCTGGAGTGGTGTGCCACTTAGACAGGGTCTTCCACCTTCCGCGCCAAAACGCCACCCCTTTGCCTTTAGACACCGACTCTGGCGGCCCCACGGGCGGTCCTGGTGATTGGGTAGAGCCATCTCAAGGTCAAAGTCGGCACCTTCCCCCAGGTGGCCTCCTGCTTGGAATCCTGGGCACTGTCCCACATAAGCCTCTCCTCCCCTCGCTCAGGCTAGGACTCCCTCCTCTTGCTCCAGCGCCTTGAGTAGCACACATGGATGAGGGACCCCGTTCCAGCAGCAAGAGGGCTCTTCATTGTCAACGAGTATTGACTGTGCCCCTGTGATGGGGCCAGGCATATGCTGGGTGCCCAGGACGCAGCAGGGGAAAAATAGCTCCTCTTTGCTTGGAGCTCACATTCTGGCGGGAGAAAGAAGTTATTTGTGCCAAGGAGTGAGAAGGACTAATAAGAAAAAGCAGGGTGAGATAAGGGCAGGCCTCCTGGGGTGAGGCTTCCGCTGAGACTGGAATGAGGAGCAATTGCATGAACCAGGGGCAGGTGCAGGCAGGCCCAACAGCCTGTGCAAAGGCCCTGAGGCAGGCTGTGCTGTCGAGTTGAGGCATGTCCAGGGGCTGTGGGGAGGGGAAGAGTAAGAGGAAGTAAGACCAGGTACTAGAGGGAGGTCGGATCAGCTAGGCCTCACAGGTTACCGAGGGCTTTGGATTATATTCTTAGCGAGATAGGAAGCATTGGACAGTTTGGATCAGCAATTTAACATGATCTGGTCAATATTTTACAAAGCCCTCTCTGGCTGTGTGTGGAGAATGGACCACAACGCAGAGTCGGGCGGAAGCGGAGAGGTAATTAGGCTACTGCACCGTCCAGAGGAGGGAGGAGAAACGCCAGCAGCAGCGAGGAGGGCAGGAGCTGCCACAGTTGGGTGCTGGGTGTGGGAGAAAGGGAAGCCAGGAGGATCCCAAAGATTTTGGCCTCAGCAGCTAAAGGGGGCTTCCCCTCACCAGAGGGACGCGTCCATGGGAGGAGCAGACTTCACGCTCGGCTGTGTGTGGGGAGAGGAGGCCGGGGCTGCGCCCGAGGGGGCTCCGAGGCTGGGAGGCTGGGAGGAGCGGCCAGCTTGGTGGGAGGAGAACAGAGCTTTGTCCACAGGCCAAGTGGAGGAAGAGATTCAGGGAGCGGGTGATTATTTGCATCCACTGTTGCTGACAGCATCTGGCAGCCGGGGTCACTGGTGGCCTTGGTAAGGGGATGTTTGGTGGGATTGTGGAGTGGGAGGAAGAGGAGGTGGGAACACAGACGGGTCTTCTGGGGTTTCGCTCTCGGGGTAGCGGGGTCGTGTGTGGTAGCTGGAGGGAATCTGGAACCCGGGGGGTCTTTTGCCTTCAACACGGGAGCTGCTCTGCATGTCTGCAAGCGGGTGGGAAAGACCCCATGGAGGACAGGCGGGACAGCAGTGAGGGGACAGAGCAGGGTGGGGCACTTGCTGCCCCAGGAGGGAGGCTGGGGGTGTGGAGTCAGGCGTCGCACTCACTTCGCTAGCTTCTGAGATGGCGCCTGAGGGCCAGGAGCTGGGGGGTCCCAGCCTACTTGTCCCGCCCCTCCCCTGGGACTCCGGCCTTCGCTGCCCTGCTTGGCCGCCCAGCTCCCGGGGAGGCCTCAGGCCACTTCCACTCTGCTCCGTGGCAACACTCCCCCCCAGCTCACACGGGTACCACTGGCTTCCGGAGGCCTCTCTACTTGGCTGTCTGGCCGCAGGGCTCCCCCCCAGCCAGGCCTTGTGTGCAGGCCTCCGCCTGGGAGCTCCCAGGACACTGGCTGTGACTGTTTTCCATCTCTAAGGTCAAGGGCAGGCAGGAGAGTGAACTTAACGATGGGCCCCAGCCCCACCTCTTCCTCAAGAGGCAAAGACCCCTCTGGCTGAGAGGTCAGCGACTTCCAGACACTGTGACAGGACGTAGGCCGAGCAGGGCAGAGAAGGAAACCACCCTCGACTCGCCACTGCCCCGGGAGCTGGGACCTGAGGATTGTGGGCCTGGGCACAGTGGGATCTTGGTGTGGGAATGGCATCTGTTTCTGGCCTCTGCCAGCCTCCTGCTGGGCGAGACACCGCCACGCCTGTCTCCGTCACTGAGGACGCGGGACCCCACCTGGCTGAGGCCGAGTTTGGGTGCGGACGGCTCCTGGCACAGTGAGGGCGCAGAAGCCCGAGGCGTCGGTAAGAAATCACCGGTTTATTGAATGAAAAACCCAACATCACCTCAGTCCCTCCCGCCCCGTCTCCTCTCTCCGGCCCAGGGACGCGCTGGACAGCGGGGCTGGGCCACGGGGAGGGCTGGAGGACGGTCTGGGGAGGTGTGGAGAATGAGAAAAACACTTTCAAAATGAAGTTCTGTGCAAAAACTTCCGGGAGGGAGTGGGAGGACAGGAAAAGCTCTGGCGCTGCTGGTGGGCACGAGGACGGCCGCATCCTCAGCCTCACCCGCACCAGGTGGTCCAGGCCGAGGACCGAGGCGGGACTGGGGGCCCGGCGGGGCGGGGTGGGGGCGGAGAACAGCAGGACAGGCACACGGATGACAGGACACGGTGCGAGGAGGGAGATGACAGGACGGTGGCTGGGCCACGCGATGTGCTGGTGGGGTCTGGAGTCCAGGCTGGCGGGGCTGGGGCGGGCTGGGAGGCAGGGGAGCGTCAGCCACAAGGGAAGAAGCCACAGGACAGGGAGCGGAGCACAGAACCACCAAGAGAATGGCCGTGCAGAGAACTAGAAAAACACTCGGGACACACGCGACACCTGCAGGGACCCGGAGGGTGGCAGGAAGTCGTGCATGGGGAAGACCGGGCTGCTCCTCCATCCCGGAAACACGCGTGTCGCCACAGTAACGGGGTCCTGGGGGGAGGGCGCTGCCTCCCGCCCGTGTGCAGTGGGGAGGGTCCCACAGGCTCGGGGTGCCTCTTCCCCCACCACGGAAGCTGCGGGGCAGGAGGAGGACCCCGCAGGAGGGGGAAGTGGCCTGGGCCCGGCGTCAGGCCGGCGGAGAGGGTGGCATCTGGCAGCGGGGCCTCAGAGGACGAGATCCGGCGGCTGGAGGGCTTCGGGGAGGACGGCTCTTCTGCCGAGGCCCGGGCTGCCAGGTCTCCTGTCTGCAGGAGGGAACTGGTGCCGCCAGGAACAGGCTGGAATCGGGTGAGGAAGGCCTGGAGGACTCAGCCCCAGGGACTAGGGGCACCAGAAGGCAAAACCAACACGCCCTCGGCCTGGAGCAGGAGGGAGCGAGAGAGGCGGGTGGGGGCTGCACGGGGTGGCCTGGGCAGTGGCAGTGTCCTTCAGGCCTGGCTCGTGGAGAGGCAGGACCCAGTGCCAGGGAGGGGGGAGCTTGGCCCGGGCCTGCTGGCCTCCCCCTGCCCGCAGGCGGTGAGGCTGGTGGCTGTGCCAGGAGGGAGATGGCCGGGACACAGGCCTCAGGTGGCCTTGCTGCCACTGAAGAGGCCCACTGGAAAGTGCTTGACGTGCGTGGGCCACTGCGCTGCCAGCTGGAAGAACTTGATGTCACTCCACTCGACTCCATCGATGGACACTAGGTGGCAGGCAGAGGAGAGTGGCCAGGGCTGCTCCAGCCACCTCCCAGGGCCCTTGGGGAGGGCCACCGCCTCCCTCCCCAGGCCCGCTTCTCCCCGCTCCCCGCACCTCTCAGCATGGTCTGCTGCTGCTTGGCAGAGCAGATGAGGCGGCTGATGCCCTCGATGACCTGGCTCTTGGAGTCCACCTCCTTTTCTCGGGGTTTCTTGCTCAGGAAGATGGTGGGGACTGGAAGCAAGCGGGACCCGCCTGTCACAGCCCCTGGAGAAGCAGCTACCCTCTCCCCGCCTCCCGTGGCGGGGGTGACTGGCTAGAAGCTGCCTCCCCCCTGCACGGCCTGGCTCCAGGCCATGGGTCAGGATCTTCTAGTTGCTGACCCAGTCCCTGCACTGGGCTCGACCTTGGCTAAGACCCCGCTCCCCCAGCCTCGCTGTCTTCCTCTGCAGTGAGGACCTGGGGCCAGGTGGTCCCTCAGGTCCCTTCGGCTGGAATGTCCCAGCGGCTCGTGGGGCAGGCGCTGGCCGCCCTGTCCGGGGCGTGCTCTGGGAGGGAGGCCAACGCAGCACAGGCTCATGCTGACCCGGCCCCGGGGGAGCTGGGGTGCTCCCACTCCAGCCCTGCTCAGCTGACAGCCGCGCCCGGCAAGTCTCTGTGCTTCAGTCCTTGGGTTTTGGCAGTGGGTCTGGCATGGTCCCCTGCCTGACCCCCAGGGAGCTCTGCAGAAATGGGCACAGCTGCTTCGGGAGCGCCCGCAGGAGGCAGGGTGTGGAGCCACGCCGGTGCTGCAGGTCCCCAGCTGGCACCGCCAGTGGCAGGTGCTGCCGCAGCGCTGGCCTTGCCAGGGAACCCTGCCTCGCTCTCCCAGAGCGCAGGGTGCAGGGCCACCTCCTCCTCTACCTCCAGCGCCGTGAGCCACCCTCCTGCCCAGAGTGGACCGTATGCCCCTCGATTCTTAACAAGTGACTATGTGCTTTTGCTCATGAAACCTCTTTGGAGTGGTCCCTGAGGCTGGGAGCAGATGCTCTGCTTCCCCCGCGTTACGGGGGTGCTGTGGCGTGGAGACGTCCCTGTCACGCAGTCCACCCCGGAGGGCAGTGGCCGGAAAAGCTCCTTTCACCGCACAGCAGTAACTGCCTCGGCCCCGGGGTGCAGGTGCTCGGCTGACAGTGACCAATGAGCCACCGAGGCCTCAGCTCCCTGCATCACAGAGGGAACGGCCTTGTCCCCTGGGGGGAGGCGGGACTGCCCCCTCTGGGCCCCCGGCTGCGCTCCATCCAGCGTCTCCCAGGAGCGGGTTCTGTCCCAGACCCTGGGAGAGGAGGCGGGAGGCCTGCTGGCCCCGGACTGCCCTGGCCTCGGGGTGCTTACCTTTTTTGTTCTTCTCTTTGGTGACCACAGTCATGGCCATGGTGCCGGAGAGCTGGGCCTCCCCGCCATGGGGCAGGCGGGAGACCTGCACCGAGCGGAAGACGCTCTTGAGGGTGTTCTTGGAGCTGGCGTCCCTCTTGTCACCCTCTCTCCTCCGCTCCCCGGGGTGGCCCAGCCAGTAGTCCACCTGGAGGCCGATCACATCCCCGTACGGGCTGCTGGGGCTCCTGGGTGGGGAGACAAAGGCCAGAGCTCGGCTCCACACCAGCTGTGAGTACCAGGCCGGGCGGGGGCGGGGAGGAAGGCCAGCCTTGGCCGCGGGCCCTCCAGTCGCGAAGGACGGAGAATCAGGCTGGCCTGAGGACAAAGCCAAGAGGATGAGCGCACAGGACACGGAAAGGGAACCAAATAAAAACGTCACAGGAGGATGAGGGACAACACGCACTCACACACGTATGTATACACGTGCACACACACGTGCCCGCAGGCAAGGCCTGGCGAACGCTAAGTGGAGGGGGTGCCGGGAGCAAGCGGGGCCAGCCTGCGGCTTCCTCGTGTTTATGGCACGTTTAGCTCAGCGACAGCCCGAGCTCCCAGGGGAGAGCGGCTTGGACACAACAGGCACACGCAGGAGGCATCTTCTCTTCCCGCCCCAGTTCAGCGCTCCACTGAGAAACGGCTTCAATCGGAAGGCGAAGGAGGTGGAGGTACGCGCCGACCCCAAGGCCTCCCAGTGGCCGTGGGACGGAGACCCTCCCGCTGCAGGGACACGCAGACCTCCCTGGGCGTGGCGCTGATCCCGCCTGATCCCGCCTCCTCCCGCACTATCCCTCCCAGCAAAGCAGCAGGTGCCGCGGAGCTGACCAAGGAGGGGGGCGCGAGGGCTGGGGTCCAGCCCAGGCTGTGCTGCTGCCCTTGGCGCTTCTGGAAAATTCCTTGGCCAGCGCCTCCCTCTCTGCTGCTACAAGGAGAGAAAGAGGTGAAGGCGGAAGAAAGGGAAGTGGGGGTGAGGACAGAGGCTGTTCCCGTGGAAGTTTCTGGCCCTGCCCAGCTCTCCTCTCCGCAGGGCTCCTCGCGGCAGAGCACCCTCCCACTCGCCAGGCCACGCGCAAAGCTGCTCCCTGAACAGCGGATGTTCAGCTTCCTCTAAGCTTTAGAGAGGCGGGGTCCTGAAGACACGCCCACCATGGCCACTCGGCAGTCTGAGTCTCCGTCACCGTGCGGTGACTGCGCGGTGGGCGGGTGCTGCCCAGCTTGGTGGCTGCTCCAGCCCCAGCGCCCGCACGGACAGGCGGGATACCCCTGCGTGAACAGCACTAACACGTGTGTTCTCATTTAAGCCACACGACAGTGCGGTGAGGCGGTCGTTTCACGTCTGCTACACAGAAGACAGAACTGAAGTTCAGTTCCGTGTCCAGGGACACAGCGGACAGAAGGCAGAGCTGCCGGAACCCAGCTGTGGCTCATCCCCGAGCCCACACTCTTCCTGCCGCCTAGGAAGTCCCGTAGCCAGACACCTGCACGGCACTTTAGAGGCAGCTTAGCAAGGGCCTCTCTGCCAGCGCCGTCTCACCCGCGCCTGCAACTCCGCGAGACGGGGAGGACAGCGCCCTCCGTTTTGCTGCTGCTCATGCCTGGGCCGCCGGATCTCGTCCCTGAATTCCAACTCCAGTGTCCTCGCCCTGGTGCCACTTCCCAAGCCCAGTGCCTGTCCCTGGAATCAGTACGGCTGCTGGGCGCTGACGGAGCGGGGCGCGAGACAGGCAGGCGCGGCGGGAGCCTTACCCCACGATGGCGAGGGCGCTGCTCATGGACGGGGAGGAGGGCGGGGTGGCCATGGCGTCTCGGCTCAGACCCGAGCTGGAGGGTGGTGACGTGGAGGGCACAGTAAGGCTGACCACCGGTGAATCTTCCCCGTCGCCTGGCAGGGGGACAAACACAGATGGCGGGAGGAAGCCATCCTGACCTCCCTGCGTCTCTTTGGCAGCCTGGCCTTCCTCCGTGGGCCTCGGCCCCTCCCCCCGCCCCTGGCACCACTTCAGCTGGGGGCCAGGGTGCCCACGTCCTTCCTGCTCACACGCTGGTTTCCCTTAGGACGTCCAGGGCCTCCAACTTCGGGCCGACTGGACTGGAGATCGAGGAAGGGGCAGGCCCGGCCCCCACCCCACGGAAGACACGGAGCCCAGCTCACCTGCGGTGGAGGGAGAGTCCTCAACCAGACCCACCTTCACCACCTGCGTGGAGAGAGACACTCATTAGAGCCCCGCAAAGCAGGTGGTCAGAACCGCAGCCATCACTACGCATTGTTTTAGCGCAGCCTTTAAAATCTTTGCGAATCCAGCGCAGCTTTGAGAGACGTGGGGAAAACAGCGAGACAAAAACTCAGTTCCAAACATGCTTCGGGGTCTGCGAGATGAGCAGCTCTTCTCTGGGATGAAGGTCCAGGGCAGAAGCCGTTTCAGTGCCCTGGGGACACCACGTGGGGAGGGACCTAGGACCACGGCTCCACCTGTCAGGACAGGAGCTCTCATGGCAGGGGCCGTGCTCCATGCTAAGGGGTGACGCCAGCGCCGCCC
The DNA here is from genome assembly GCF_000956105.1 of Propithecus coquereli. Taxonomy (NCBI): domain Eukaryota; kingdom Metazoa; phylum Chordata; class Mammalia; order Primates; family Indriidae; genus Propithecus; species Propithecus coquereli. The sequence continues at coordinate 7,104,206 of NW_012136081.1, forward strand.
CCTCCGCCCTCCTGGAATCACCCTGCTGAAGTGGGGTGGGGGGTGGTCCTCAGGGATTTTCGAGTCGCCACAGAGAATTCTGGAAAGGACAGAGGGCGCCCTCCAGTGGCCAGAAAGGGACACAGCCAGAGACAGATGATGTGACCATCCAGGCTGTGTCTGAAGTGCCCGGACATCCTGTGCCCTATCACCTGGCCCGGCCCCAGGCAAAGGAGCAGCGGAGCTGAGCTGAGAGGCCAGAGGCTGGACTCAGCCGGAAGAGCCGGACACGTGCTCCCTGCAGATGGTCCCCAGGGCTGCCGGGAGCACACGGCTGCACTCCTGAGGTCTGCCCCAATTCTCCACGCAACCTTGCTTTGGTTCCGGGAGAAGAACAAATCGACACTCTGGGGCCTCCTGGGTACAATTCCCCTCTCCCCTCGCTCCCTGGTGCTCTGTGAGGCTGCCAGCTCCTTTGGTTTCAAAAGAATTTTTCTCTCTCAGCTGTGAGGTGAGAGTGAGCAGCAACCCACAGCACAATGAGATGCGCCAAACCGCCAGCCCAGCCTGTGGGCCGTGGCCCTGGGACCTGTAGCACGGCCATGGGGCAGCCCCGGGGCTCACCGGAAACTGGCTGGACTGTTTCCCCAGCTCAGGCATCTCCCAGACTCCAACAACCTTGGGGCCCAAAAAAAAGGAAAACAAGGAACCCGGCCCCCCCCCCGCAAAAAAAACCTCCCCCCAAAAGCTCTGAGTGATCCTCAAAGAGAGGACAGAAAAGACATGAGCTCGTTTGGAAGGGAAATTAGGTCTTATAAACGGAAATCCAAGTTTTCAGCCCTGCTTCCACGGCGTGCTGGCCCCTCACAGGGCTATAAGCTTGATCCCTCTGGCCCCTCTAGGTCATTCTGTGCCTGTGGCCCAGATGTCGCCAAATGAAACAGACAGACGGCCAGTCTACCTGACTTCAAAGACATCCAAGAGGTTCTTCCTTCCTTTCTTTTCAGAGACAGGGTGTGTTGCCCAGGCTGGAGGGCAGTGGTGTGATTGCAGCTCACTGCAGCCTGGAACTCCTGGGCCCAAGTGAGCCTCCTGCCTCAGCCTCCTGAGTAGCTGGGACTACAGGCACGGGCCACCACGCCCAGCTAATGTTTTTTCCCACAGGGATAGATAGGGTCTTTCTATGTTGTCCAGGCTGATCCTGAACTCCCGGCCTGAAGTGCTGAGATTATAGGCATGAGCCACCACACCTGGCATTTTCCTTTATTTTCAAAATTAACTAGTATAGAGATTTTCCTCAATTAAACAGAAAGATGAGAAACCCTCCTCTCAGTGGTCTAGCTGATCCTGAAGACAGAAATATCTATTTCTCAGACTTCTCTTCAAAATATCTTTCATAATTTTGAGGCAGCTCCCTCTTCCCTGGAGCCCGTGGAAGCTCTGCTTGGACATCATTCCCTGCGCCAAGGCACCAAGTCCAGGGCCTGGTGCAATAAACAGGAGACACCACGGATGACTCTGGGGACAGTCTGTGATTCAGAAAGGGAGGACACCAAGAGGGGCCACACAACACATGTCCCAGCCCAGGGCTCCTCCGCCTCGGCGCTGCTGCCGCGGGGGGCCGGGCCATTCCCTGCACTGGGGACTGTCCCGTGCACTGCAGGTGTTCAGCAGCATCACAGGCCCCGCTGTGATAATCAGAAATGTCTCCAGACACTGCCTGTCCCCTGGGGGCACCCCCCAACCACTGTTCTAGACGAATCTTTTATTTTTATGTGGGTGCCAGGAAGGATGGGCTGGGCACGGAGCAGAGGGCATCGGTACTCACGCCAATGAAGGGAATGAACTTCTGGTAAGAGTCTTCATCAGGGCTGTTGGGAGACAGGAAAGCTCTGCAGTTAGCAGGTCAGGCTGAGTGGGGCGCTGGGACGTGAGCTCCTCCTGTTTTATTGTGGCTTCAAAGGAGCCCAGAACGCTGTACATCAGCCCATCACATCTCAGGGTGGCACGAAGGTCTCTTACTTGCGGTACGTAGGGAGCACATGAAATGGGCAGAAGGGCCAATTGTGCGAACTACACTCCCTGCTCCCACATCTGAGTTCAGCCCCTAGACGGGCTGCTCTGCACGGAGGGGCCAGAAAGGAAACCACTTAGCGCCTGCCCATGCAGTGGGAGGCCGGGGCAAGGAAGGAGCGCCAACGGGAGGCGGTAAAATCCCTCTCACCCTCTGGGGTTCTTGAGAAGGGACGTGGGGTGTAGAGAGGGAAAGTGTGGAAGTGCAGGGAAGACTCGATATTCCTGTGACCCGCCCAACCTATTTCTCAGAACCCCCCAAGTCAAGCTTACAACTTGTGCCTGCAGGTGAGCATGGCTTCGGCCACGGGAAGCTGGTGCGTCGCTGCCGCCCCGTTGACGTACTGCATCACCCGCCCCACCACGTCCAGTTGCTCTGCAGAAAGCCAAGCAACAGCTGCCATCGGTTTCCGCCGGCAAACCTGCCGACCCCTCGGGGAGCGCCTCCTAAGACTCCGCACAGGACCCTGGGGGTCGAGCTAAGGAAGGGCCGAGAGCCCTTTGGTTTTGAACCAAAGGATGGGCCTCTCCCTCCAGTCTCCGTTTGCAGTTCTCAAAGTCCTGCTCTTTCCTGGGCTAACCACGCCCTTCCTGTCACACCCACCTGCTCCTGCCTGTGTTCGTGGCCATCAGTCAACCCACAGGAGCCTCACCCCACCCATCTCTGCCCAGCCCTTCGTCACAGCCTTGCCAGGCCGTCACCCCCCCTGCCTGGAGGGGCTCAGCTTCGTTCTGATCCTGCCACCTCTAAGCGGCACTCAGGGAAACATCGGTTGGGGCAGTGTCTGTCATTTACTAAGACGTGACTCGGTAACTATTCTCTGCTTCTTGGATTTCACCTCTACGACTGGAGATGTCCAGTGCCCGCCCTGCACGTGGCCTTCCCCACTTCCCGACGTGCAGAGGCTCCAAATGTCCAGAGTGGGAGGGCAGCGCGTAAGGAGCCTCCGCTAACGAACACGTGCCGGAAGTGAACGTGCCGAGTGCCAGGGAGGGGACAGTGCGGGGAGAGCAGCACAGCCCCAGGCTCCGCCCCCTGCCGAGGCTGGCCCTGTGAACCTGGGGACAGCTCCCTGCCCAGGGCCCCTACCTGACACTGGGGGCTCTGAGCGACTGAACAGATCTCTCCAGCCAGAGTCGAGGAAGGAACTGCTGTATCTACTGTCGACGGAGCCCAAGTATTTGGCCACCGGGTGAGAACCTGGTAGGTGGAAAACCGGAGAAGACGAATTGGTCTGGGGGTGAAGTTGGGGGCGGCCCACCCACCCCCCGCCTCGGGAGCAGGACTCACTGGTGGGAGCGTGTAGCTTCACACCCGCTCCCTGCAGCGGCCGGCCTTACCGAGGGGGACGATGAGGAAGCGCATGTAGCCCAGCCAGTCGGGGGTCTTGCTGGCCAGCGACTTGACAAAGAACCGGAGGATGGAGCTCAGGTAACTCTGGCCCCCCACCGCGGCCACCTTCACCGGCCGGGGCATGGAAGAGTTGCAGTTGCAGCTGGGGAGGAAGGGGACCGTCACAGGACCTGGAGTCGCCAGGATCCTGCTCAGGGGGACCCCAAGGGCCGACTCTCCATGATCTCAACAACCCACAGGGGAAGCAAAACAATATGCAAAATAAAACAGAAAAACGTGGACAACAAGCCACAGTGCTTTTGCGATTAAGAGGAAATCCAGGATCACAGCGCACGTCGCTGCCCAGGAAGGAGATGGAACAGCTGAGGGTGACGTGCAACGCGGCAGTGCCGCCTGGGTGTGCGCCCTGGGACTCTGGAATCCGCAGCGGCCACACGGGCAGGGGCTTCTGGGCCCCTCTGAGAAGGCCCTGGGGGAGCCCCAACCCTCCACTGTCAAGCAGCATGTTGCAGTTGAAAGGAAAGAGTAAAAGGTCCGTTTAAAACCTGGGGTTCTCTCTTCTCTGTCGCAGTTAAGAAGAGGATGAAGCAAGTCGAGGTCGGGGCAGGGAGCCAGCGGGCAGGAGCTGCCTACGGCCTGTGCTGCGCCCCGGCCACACACCCCACTGTGGTTTCCCAGTCTGATGAGGCCAGGGGGTCCTGTCCTCGCCTGGAAGTCAGGGTGGAGGGTGAAGGCGGGAGAGGGAGGCGGTGCCCTTACTAGCGCTGGATCCGGGTGAGCAGGGCGGACAGCACGGCCTGGACCTCCACGGTGGAGCAGGTGCACACCACAGGCTTCCGCTGGTCCTGGAGCAGCTCGGCCACGTACTGGGGGGGGGGGGGGAAAGGGGAAGGGACACAGGTGAGGGCAAGGACGGCCCAGGCTGAGCTGCAGGGCCCTTGTCCTCTGTAGCTCAGACTGAAGTTGGGCAAAGGTGGCCAGTTTCCCGGCTCCCACTCGGAGAGTAGGAGAGGTGGGGCCAGACCCACGAGACACGCCGACTGTCGCAGGCGGGAAGGCTGAGGGCGTTTCTGACACTAGTGCTCCTCTACAGCCCGTACTCCGGGGGTCCGGGCACCAGTGTCTGTGGGCAGGGTGCGGGCGGGGCTGCTCTGGCCCCGCTGAGTCGCCTTTGTGGGAACCAGGACCAACCCTGGCATGTTCCAGCACGTGGAGCTTCTCAAAGTGCTTGGGCCCCGCTGTGCTGCCTGCGCCCGGGGCGCGCTGACAGCGCCAGGCGGGGCTGCTGCTGCTCTCCCACGTGCGGGGAAGCTGAGGCGTGGGACAGTCGGCGACCGCACATCCCACAGGTTGCACAATGACGGAAGTAGGACTGGAATCCGGGGCTCTGGGCTCGGTTCAGGGTGGAGGGGCTGAGGGAGGGGTCGCTCTCCCGCCGCCCATGTGCCCTTGGGCTCGCGCTCCCTGGGCACAGCCTCGGCCCCAGCCCTCACCTGGCCCTGCCAGTCAGTGGTGTTCACCAGGATGACGTTTTCGGGGAGGGCTGCGTCTGACACGAGGATCTGATTCAGCTGGTCATACACCACCTTTCTTGGAATCTGCAGGGACGAAAGTGTCCCCTGTCAGGCAGCCCCCGGGGAGCCTGGGGCTGGGGGCCAGGTGCGTGGAGAAGCACCGGAGCAGGGATGTTCAGAGAACCGAGAACACGGAATCCGTGAAGGAGACGCAGCCTCCCGCCAGACCGCGGTGCGGAGGGGAGGAGAAAGAACGAGCAGAGTCCTCAGAGGACGCGCGAACACACGAGAACAAAGCCACGCGGTCGTCCTGCCGGCGCGGACGGTGGAGGAAGGAGGCGGCAGGAGAGGCGGCCGGTGGCGCTCAGAGAGACAGAACCAGGGCAGCGAGGAGAGAAAAAATGAGAGTGGCAGGGAGCGCTGTGTGGGGCCCTGCTGTGTGAGGGAACAAAAGGTATTTCGGGAATAGTGATTAGCAGGAAGGACAATACCTCACCCCAGGCACTAGGCTATTCTAGGCTCGGGCTCATTTTCAGCTGTGTAACAGCCTCGAACTCAGGAGGCCACGCTGACACACGCTTTCTCTTGATAATATCCATCAGGGAAACGACCAGACTTGCTGCCTCGCTCCAGACCCGCAGCAGTCCAGGGAAGCCCCTGCCCCGGGGCTCTGACGCCCCCGCCTCCAAAGAGAACACGACTCCTGAGGCCCCGTTTCTTCTGACTTCTTCTCCAGCCACTCTCAGGAACTTCAATAGAAATACTTTAATACTGTTAACTTATCAGCTTGAAATCGCAGTAACTGACCCAGAGATGCACTAAAGTATTGGCACTCAGGTTGGGGACGTCCCCCGAGACCTGGTGGCTGCCGTCCTCTGGACAACTGACTCACTGCCTGACCCCCAGACTGTCTGGTGGAGGCCCAGGAGGCATAGCCAACGAGAGTGACAGCGGGCACACCAGACCAACGCCAGCACTCCTGGCTCCGTTCCCGCTCCCACAGGTCAGCCTATCCCCGGGCAGTAAATAATGATAAGGAACACAGGAGAGCTCTCTAACTCTGGTCTTTCTTGGAGACTTTTTATTTGGAGCGTTTCGAAGTGCCTCTCCTTTCCTCTCCAGCTAACTGTCCGAGGAAGATGACTGAACAGAGCCTGCAGTCCAGGGACTCTCGGGAGGCCCTGGCCGTGCCGGGCCGGGCAGTACCTGCGTGCTGTGGCCCAGGTCCGGGGAGCGCTCGCTGTCGGAGCTGTTGGTCCTCTCGCTCAGCGGCTTGGAGAGCTGCCGCTCCTTCAGGGGCGTGCTCCGCTTCTGCCGCGGCGTGTGCACCCCTTCCACTTTGCTGCCGGGGACGCGGAAAGGGTGGTCAAACAGCCCTCCCACCCCAAAGCTGCTGCCAGCCTCGCTCTCCCCAGGCCCCAGCGCCCATGCTAAGTATGCTCGCGCCCCCTGCCTCCTTCCCAGCTGCGGTACCTGGGGGAGGCAGAGCCCTGGAGATCCGTCTTGCTGGACTTCATGGGAGTTTTGACTTTCTCTGGCACAACCAGACTGGCGCTCACATCTCCAAACATGTCCTGGTCAGTGACTTCCTGCCACGGAGGAGGAGGAGCCGTGAGGCTACTGCTCACGCAGCGACCAGCAGGAGCCTCCTCAGAGTGCGGCCAGGCCCCTCACCACCGCGAGGGCGCGGTTCATTCTTTCTCGGACGCGTGCGGTTCCAAACCTCCGTCCTCAGCCAACGGGGGGCTGCTACTGCTCAGTTTAAATGGGTGCGCCCGTGCGCTGCCGTCCAGCCCTGCCCTCCACCTGCACGAGCCATCTGTCAGCACGTGCGCCAGAGCGGACTGGCGGCCCGCCACCTCCTGGAGGGAAGGGGACCGTACCTGGACATCTCCCCAGCTCCCGGCCTGGCCTCGTCAGGGCACGGGCTGTGGTCTGGGGACCACGGAGGTCTGCAGCTATGCTCCTCACCTCAGCCAAAGCCACCCTGCGTCGACCTTGGAATCCTCCCTTCCTTCCTCATCCTCGTGCCAACTCCCGGCGGCACCTCCCAGCTCACTCACACCCACCCCATCATCCCACCTTCTGGGCTCGGGCCTTTGCCTGTCCTCCGGTCACTCTGACAGTCTCCACGGGCCCCGCTCCCCGCTTCGAACCACCTGCCCGCTCAGGCCAGCGCAGCCTTCCTGGCGCATGAAGGTCACCGTGGCCCAGCACTACTCCAACGGCGCAACAGCTCTGTGTTGCTCAGAACCAAGTCTCAGCTCCTCGGCGGGGCCTTTGGGGCCCTCCAGGACCTGGCCCCAGGCCACCTTCCTGTCCTGCTGTCCCCCACGTCCTCTCCAGGACCAGCCTTTCCCTGATGCTCCCGCCCGTGTGCCCGCTCACCTGCCTCTCTACCTCTGCCCGTGCTTTGCATTTTCAAAGTGTTCGCTGAGGCGTAGCACGCACGGAGTGAGGGGCACAGATCTAAAGCAGGGAACTTGAATTTTTACACCAGTGTAGCTCTCGGTCACCGTTAACCAGTCAAGATGGAACATTCCAGCACTCCCGAAGCGTCCCACAGGCCCTGTCCCACACCCACAGGCAGCAAGTGTTCTCACTCTGCAGTCACGGTTAGGTTTGCCTGTTTGTGAATTTCACATAAATGGAATCCTATGGCACACATTTTTTTTTTTGAGACAGAGTCTCACTGTGTTGCCTGGGCTAGAGTGCCGTGGCGTCATCCTAGCTCATGGCAACCTCAAACTCCTGGGCTCAAGCGATCCTCCTGCCTCAGCCTCCCGAGTAGCTGGGACTACAGGCATGCGCCACCATGCCCGGCTAATTTTTTCTATATATTTTTAGTTGTCCGATTAATTTCTTTCTATTTTTAGTAGAGACGGGGTCTCGCTCTTGCTCAGGCTGGTTTCGAACTCCTGAACTCAAACAATCCGCCTGCCTCGGCCTCCCAGAGAGCTAGGATCACAGGCGTGAGCCACCGTGCCCGGCCGGCACACATTTTTTTTTTGTGTTTGGCTTCCTCTGCTCAACATCAAGTCCCTGAGATTTGATCAGTCACTCAAGAGTTTAATCAGAAAATGACACAATTGGAATTTCATTTTGGAAAGACCACGATAGTCGCCACATGCAGCGTGGACCACAGCGGGGCCAGAGTGGAAGCTGGATTATTCAGACTGTGGCGAACTGTAAAATGTAAGTTAGCACGGCGAATCCTAGACTCGTCCTGGATCCAGCCTAACGCTCTGTCATACACGAGATCTTTAATGAGGAATCATTTACTGCAGGAAACAAGCCTAGAATCGTTCTCCTGGATCCCACTCAACCCTCAGCAGGTCTCGCCCGAGGCTCGGGCAGCACACCCCAGGTGGCATTCCAGGAAGTTCCCTGCTCCCTCCCGCCCAGCGTCCAGCCTCCGGTCCCAGGGATACCCTGCCAAACCCAGCTTGGACGTGCCCTCCCCAGCCTGCATCCCCCCCACCTGCCTGGGCCTCCGGGGTAGCACCCTCGGTGTGACAGGGGCTTCCCCGGGCGGGGCTGTGGTGGCAGACTGTGCCACTCGCCTCTCCTCTCCCGTGTTCGGCACGAGCAGGTGCAAGCTGAACGTGCGTGCGACTCAACGCGTAATTAAACTGCGCATCCCGGCGCGCACCCTGCAGCTCCAACGCCTCTTAGCGGAAGGAGATGACCAGCAACGCCTTGGAGACTGAGCTGGGCTGCCTGGCCACCGAGAGGACAACATGTGAGGAGGAGAGGACCGCTTTCCAGGGGAGACACTGGTCATCACCGCTTGGGAGCAAATGAGGGTGACAGTGAGAAATTATCCAAACTAGCACCTGACCCCTCTAAGTAAAGAGCAGAATGGGAACATTTCTGGTTTGCTAATTTGGGGAAGGACCTAGTGTCCAGCGGAGGTCACATTCCACGGGAAAGATTTCCGGAGAAGGAATGCAGGACGCGCAGTCGCCCCAGGCTGAGGCGACATTTCCCGGCAGTTCCGAGGGTCTTTCCCCCTTTATTTCTAAAGGGACAGGTGCTGTTGGAAGTGGCAGAAACAGGAAACTGCACTGTACGTACCAGAGTGTCCGTCTCAGTCAAGCTGTCATCTTGGTTTTTGATCCAAGTAGATTTGACTTTTTCTAGAGCAGCCAACTCCATCTGCAAACATGGTAATAATTAGTTATCACTGACACAAATAGCTACCACGCTAACTTGTTTTACCAGTTCCCCATGACGCTTAACATACTTTCGCTTAATCTTCAACCTCATAAAATCTCTAGGGTTTTTACCTTTTAAGGGGGCATATTTTTGTGAAAACGAAGCTTGGGAGGGATCAGTTATTTCTGTAATCAGGCAACACAGTGAGATGCGGAATCCAGAACTTCTACCTCCCGTGAGATGTCACGGGGGGAGAAGCTCAAAGGTCACGTAGCTTTGCTGCTGGACCGGGAAGCTCTCACCTTGGATGCGGTCAGCACCCTTGCCCGGGCACACACGGGGCCGCCTCCACTTGTCAGAGAAAGCAGGAAATTGTTGTTTAGGTGTTTGATTTTGAGACGAAAGACACTCACCACAGCCAAATGCTTTTTGCTCAGTAGAAACATCCAGAAAACCCTCTGACAGAATATATTATGCAGAAAGACACCCAATGTTAAGCCATTTAGGTGTGAATTAATTCTCCATTTGTCCCCAACACTTCTTAGCATTTCTCATAAATATTAAAAATTTACTTTGCAAATACAGATACGTAACCAGATTTTAAATTTGCTAATATTGCTTCTGGCTGTGTAGACACCAAGTCAAAGTCGCGAGCAGTGACTTGTCGCGGGTTGTAGGTCTTGGATGTAGGGAAGGTACTGGCCTTGTAAGTCTCTTGTTTCTTACACGGAACCACAGAGACCAGGAAACATGAAGGACATCCCACTCGCCCCCAGTTACTCCAAGTCCTTTCTCTAAGTAAACCATATAATACTGAGAAGTGTCAGGCTGAGGAGCGCAGGGCTCACTCGGCAAACTAATGAGCAGAGACCACAAAAGCGGGCTCCCTGTGTCGCATTCTAGAGCAGGGTTCTCACTGTGGCACTGCTGACGTTTGGGGCTGGATCACTCTGTGCTGCGGGGGCCTGTCCTGTGCACTGCAGGATGCTTGGCAGCATCCCTGACCTCCTGACCTCCACGCACTGGGTGCCAGGAGCAGACTGCCCATTGGTGACAACCAAGAATGTCTCCAGTTGCTGCCCAATGTCTCTTGGGAGGCGAAATCACCTAGTTGAGAATCGCTGTGTTAAGCCATCTGCAAGACGAACGCAACACGCCAGGTGTGCAGGCCGCTGGCTTGGCCATGGCTCACGGCCACACACGACGGCTGGCTGCAGACCGCAGCACTAGCTCGTTTACACGCTGTCTGCACAATCAGCCAGTGTTAACAGATCGAGAATCGTGGAAAAGCCCTGGCCAGACCTAAGAGTAAAGACGACGTCAGTCTGTTTTGGATCTCAGTACGACAAATGAATTGGACATGCTGAGAAAGAATGAACTGGGGAGATGGCACAGTTCTGCCGGGTTTTAAGGTCGTGTGCCTCGTCGTGAAGCCCTGTGGCAGCCACAGCATCGTTGCCATGGCGAAGCTGCAACATGTAATAAGATTTGACTCCCTCCAGCTTTACGAAGGCGTGACTGACAAATGAAAGTTGTGTGTGTTTATGGTGCAGCACGTGTTGCTACACGTGTACGCTCTGAGATGACCGGATCGAGGTTGTTAACGATCTCCCGGTAAGTCGTGCAACTGGGTTGGTTCAGGGGGTGCCTGCTGGCCATTCACTGACACTTGCACATGTCCTCGGCAATCCTCCCGGAGACAACGTCCCAGCTGCTTCGAGCGTCTGTTCTGCTCTTACAGACACCCTGGAACACCAGCAGTGCTCTGGCTCGTCCTCCGGCTTGGCAGGGGAGGCGGACGAGGCATCTCGAGGTCCCAGCATCTACACTGTGCCCACCGGGCGGTGTCAGCCGCTGAGCAGCATGTGCACGTGTGTGGGGAGGAGGGCGGCAGTGGGCATTGTCTGGGCTGTTGTTTGTGTGAAGGGCTGGTCTCCAAGACCATTGTCACAATGCTACAGGAGCAGGCGGCTGCAACCTTTAGCAGCCGCAGTCTTGGCTGAAGGTCTGCCTCTCGTGGCCACCCCACCCGAAGCACCGTCAGGGCCTACTGCTAACAGCTTAGAGAAACAAATCACATCGCTCCTGCGTGCTCCAGTCTTGCGAAAACTCAACAACTGCAGTAATTTGCATCAGCAGAAATTCCTTCTGGTTCTAGTGATAAACTGAGTTTTCTAAAAATTTGAGGAACAAGAAGGAAGATTAAGAAAAATGAACAAAACAGCAACGTTACGACATCAGGGAAGGAAGGACACCAAGTGGCAGCAGTGTGTGCACGTCTGCCTACGCGGGTACAGTCTCATGTTCTCTCCTAAGCCATTCAGAAGTTCTCTGTTTAGGAGCAAGCCTCGCTCTGCTGCTCCCGAAGCGCCTTCGTAGCAAAGGATTCGAAGTTTCACGCCCACATCGCGACGTATGGGATCTTCAAAAAATAGCGGCATCCGCAGAAAACCAGTAAAGTGAGTCTGAAATCTGGCCAGTGGAACCAGAATTTGAAGGCTCACTAAAAAGACATCTAAGTCCTACCAATTTTAGGAGCCCAACACTGAGATGGCGCTAAGGAATTACAACAATACAAGCAACAGCACTCATTGAGCAACGAGCAACGTTCCTCACGCGCTCGGTCCGTCCAGTACATGCCAGGCGAGAGGTCTGACCTGCGTGTGCGTCTCCACACTGCCTGCTGAGGGAAGTGCTTTTTTTTTTTTTCTTAATTAGAGATAGGGTCTTGTTCTGTCACCCAGGGTGGAGAGCAGTGGCATGATGACAGCTCACTGCAGCTTGGAACTCCCTGGGCTCAAGCCATCTTCCTCCCTCAGTCTCCTAAGCAGCCTGGGACTACAGGTGCCCGCCACCACGCCCGGCTCATTTTTCATTCTTTAGTGGAGACGGGTTTCACTCTTGCTCAGGCTGGTCTTGAACTGCTGGGCTCCAGTGAGTTTTGGCTTCCCAGAGTGCTGGGATTGCAGGCACCATGCCCAGGCGAGCGTGTGATTTTCGCAAGTGCTTTGCAGATGAGGAAACCAAGGCTTGGTAACTTGCCTAAGAGCACACTCAGTGGAGTGACGGAGTCAAGATTCAAACTCAGAAACTCCCCCTGCCCCAGTGTGGTTTCTGTCTACACAGGGGCCCTCAGGCCGTAACAGCCTGAAGACAGGCACTCACCCGGCTTCGCCGCCGACGGGCCCCATGCCGACCCGCCGCCTCACGGACAAGGCACCTGAGGCCCAGAGCAGCAAAGGGATGTTTTCCTCTCAACTTTGTGAACCATGTAACCAAGACCACAGTAGAACCTACAGCCAAATTCTGTAACCTGGAAATACCTTCGCTAGTACAGAATAGTTCCTCTGACTGAATCAAGAACGACGATCTCTAGCGTTTACTGAACACTCACAACACGTTAGGTGTTACGCAGAGTGCTCTCTGGGCATTGATTGTCTCAGTCGATAATCTAATTATATTTTGTTACAGTGTTCTGCTGTAGAACTCCGTGAAATAGCCCTCCCTCCGCCAGGCCCCAGGTTTCTTTCTAGAAGAGTTATCTCTTATGTTGAACAGGGAATCTGGCTCTAGCGGCCAGTGGTCTGCCCCGGTGGACAGCGACGACTCAGCAGGCCCCGTGAGGAAGCGCAGCTCCAAGGCAGACCCTACGCATCAGCCCTGAAGTGAGGCCTCCTGGGCCGCAGGCACCGGGAAGCAGGGCTGGAATGGCGCTGAGGGTCGGATCTGCGGAGGGTGCGGTGTGGGCCGCCGCGTCCACCCACACCTCCTCGCCGACAAGGGAGGAGGGCCCCACCTGGCGGCCGCAGGCCGAAAGGCAGCCTGGACGCCCCAGGAGAGTTTCTGGTCTCCAGCCCGCAGGGCAGGCACCAGCCCTTCCAGCCTGCCCACGGTCAGCACCTCCCGCAGGGCGAGCCGTGCGCTCCGGCTAGTGAACACACGACTGTGGCTTCATCTGCTACTGATGCAGGAAGCGCGGGAGGACTCAAAGGATTCAGCGTCTCTGATCTACAGAGACACGGGGCTTTCAACGGCAAACCCTGAACTCTGCCCTGAAATCACGCAAAACGTCCACATGCCTTTAGTTGTCAGCGAAGGGAAGGCCTAGGGTAAGCTCAGCGTCACCCTGCTGGGGAAAGGGGCTTCCCACGGAGGGCCGGCGCGGCCCAGGGTGCCGTGGGGCTCTTGGGTGTGACAGCAGACAGCGTCCTTCTCCTCTTGCTCACCAGGCAAGACGGAAAGCTCCTGACTACACTCTAAATGCTCTCAGGGCACCGCTTCCCTGTGAGTCCTCTACCCCGCGAAGCCTACTGTCTCCTGCACATCTCGCGGCTTCTCCGCGCCTTTGGAACCATGCACCCCGGCCAGATGCCTGCCCCGCGCCACGAGTGCCCAGCTACCGCACGGCGGACGCGAGAGAGAGACTCTGAGGCGCTGTGTTCTGGGAGGGGAGGCTCCACGCCGTGGCGGGAACAGACCAGAGAGAACCCCCGACCAGACACAGCGATGCCCTTAGAGAACCGGGCTCCCAGCCAGGACTCAGACGCGGAAACCGAGGGTGAAACAAGACGAGACCGGTTTTCTGAGGTCACAAAATGAGCCGCGGGCAGAGAGGCAGAGGGCCCAGGGTGCGAAGCCCCACCGGCAACGGCAACGGTTTCCCGCCTGCGGCCAGCGGCCTTGCTCACAGGGCTGGTGGTGTCCTTCCCCAGGCTGCCCTTGCTGTTGAGGCTGCCGATCTCCGTCTGGGAGCTGGACTGCGACATCCCCTCAAAGAAGGGCCTGTGGTGGAGAAGCACAGCTGGGGTCAGTGGCCGCCACGGCTCAGAACAGCCGATCGCCCACGGGGAGCTGGGCAGAGCTGGTGCGCAGGAAGGATCGGCAGCCCGGGCCTCGGGGTGCCCGGGAGAAGGACACAGTGGACGGAGGGTGGAGGAGCAGGGCCTGGGCAGAGGGACTTCCAGAGTCCCGCTGGGACTTTCGTCAGTTAGAGGAGAAACAGTGATCTTTACCCAGGGTCGGGAAGGATAGGGAGCAAGACTCCCCGGGGACAGGGGGCGAGGGAGGGCGGGGCTCGGGGAGGAGAGGGGTCCGGGAGGCCCGGGCCTCACTTGAGCTTGGGCTTCGGCGTGCTGAGGATGCTTTCCGTCTCCTCCATCTCAGGGCCGCTGTCGCTGGGGTTGTACATCTCCAGACTGTCGTACAGCTCGTCCAAGTCCTCTTCCACCTCTCGGATCTGCTCCCGGGACACGTGCTCCAGGCCGAAGCCCACCTGTAGGGGGAAACAAAGCCTCTGAATTTGGGTTGTCCCTATTAACAATTTTGGTGGCCGAGCAACTCCTTCCTCCTGGGCCGGATGTCAACCCACCTCCTTCACATTCCCCTGCAGGGACATGCCTCGTGGAGCAGTCCTAACGTGGTCCAGCCCCGAGGGCAGGGCGTGGGGAGGAGCCCCCCCAACCCCCGAGTCTCTCCTGACAGTCACACTATGGAGCTGGCCAGGAAGGAGAGCTGAAGTGCTCGCGGACCTCTCCAAGGAACGGCCGTGTGGGCTGTTCCACCTTCCCCTAGAGTCCACAGAAAGACAGCCTCTCTCAACTATTTCCACCTTCACCCCCCTCTAGGCCACCGAGAAGCTGTGCAAACTGGTGCTGGGACTGCCAGAGCCCAGGGAGGAGAACGCTTCTCTGTCAACGGCCAACTCCTGGTTACTCGGGGGCGGACCACTGAGAACATTCTACTTCACAGGCCACTGCTCACTGACGTTCCTCTTGGGACAGGAGGGAAAATTAAACAACTGGATTCGTTCCTGACACCCACGCCGGAGGCTTGGGTACCGACCAGTGGCTGGGTGTGACCCCGTCTCCAAACACCTTCATGCAAAGCCCTTCTCTCGCTCCCCTCTCCCCTGGGGCTCTACCAGGCATGCGAGGGGAGGGCGGGACGCACAATCCCAGAACCCTGACTCCCAGTGGCAACACAGCGCACCCCAGGGATGATGCGCGAAACTCAGAGAGTTCTATTCACATTAACCTTGGGAGTAAGGGGTCGTACCTCGTCTGAAACTTTAAACCGCTTCAGGAGGGCGACAAACTTCTGTTTGATGTTAGGTTGCTGTAGGGACAAATGGCACAATTGTTCTCAAACAACCTCTAGTTGTGGTCAGTTCAAGTCAACAAATACCGCCGAGAGCCCACTCCTGTGGACCGTGGGAGGACACAAAGATGGGAAGACACGGTGTCCGCCTTCAGCACGTGAAGCCCACCTGTGGGGACAGGCACGTGCTGACTAATCCCCAGGCAGTCCCAGAGCTCCAGACACGGCTGGGAGGAGGCGGCCCCTCTCTCCCCAGGCCCTTGCGCCTAGAGGAGTCCCTCCAGCCCACTCCCTTCTCTCGTCCTCTAGCCCCGCAGCACCAGCTGGGCATTCCCACGTGTGTGCACAGCCCAGGCGTCTCAGACTGCACACTTCCAAGGTACTGACGTCCCAGTGCACACGTACACCCACGGCTCACCTGGGGTCCCTCTCCCTCCCTTTGTCCCCACGGCCCCTGCTGCAGAACTCCTGCCCTTCCTTTCCCACTTGGAACCCGCTGCCCTTCTCCTCCCATCTCCGGGATCGTGACAATGGCCTTCAACTGACACCCACCCGCTGCGGGGCCCTTTCTAGTCTTGCTCCCTCCAGAGCTCACAGCGGTTTTTCAAGCGCAGATCTGATCATGCTACCTTCCCTCCCACTCAGAAGGCTACCCCACCCCGCTGCCTGGAGAACCAAGCTCAAAGGTCAGGCTGGTGTAAACGTCCGAGGGTTGGCTGCCACCATTCCGCCCCCCACACCCTACAGTCAGCTATAAAGTGGCTGCTCACAGTTCTTGGGAAAACTGCCCGTCGTCGTACTGGGCCGTTATATACGGCATCTTCTGCCTTGCATAAAAATCTTCCCCAAATCCACTGGGTGAAATTCTATCTTTAAAAATCAATCTTTGGGCACCTCATCTGTGAAGCTGTCCTGGCACTCCCCGTCGGAGGTAGCCACCTTCTCCTAGTGTCACTGCTGTCCCTTATGCAAAGTGCCATCTCATGGCATGAGATGTGTCAGTGCCATGAGACACTGTGTGCTCCTTGATGGCAGGGACCGGGCCTTACTCATCTCTGTCCCCAGCTCCAGGTGCCAGGCTTAGCTTGTGGCCATATGTATTTCCTGCCTGAATGACAGACTCCCCCTCGGGGAGTGGAAACAACTAACTTGCAAGTGAAACCGGGAGGCCCTAAACAAGAGGGAAAGGGCGTGCGCAGCGGAGGAGAAAACGGAGCTCAGAGACAGAGAAGCACGAGACACACTCGGAGAAGAAGCAGCACACCCGTGTGTCCGGATAACGCGTTCTCGGTGGGAGAGAGGGATTCACGTGCACAGAGGGGACAAGGACTGAAAGGCGGTTACTAAGTCTCTGGAGACACAACTGGAAAGTGCTTGCAGCTTGAAAAAGGCCTCTGGGGGAATGGACATGACCAGGGGCACGGAACTTGCGCCGCACACCGGGGCGAGGCATGGAGGAGACCCTGCACGGGAAGAGGTGACTTCTAAAGCTTCCGGGGCACAGCGTGGGAAGCCAATTAGGCCCCTTACAGGACAGGAAAAATAAACCTAGCAGGAGCAGCCGGAGCAGAGACCCTGCGGTGGCTCCGCTGCCGGAGTACAACGGAGGCAAAGTGTTTGGGCTGGTGACGTGCCACACCCCGGCTATTCTGGAGCACCCATCGGGGGCTAGAAACCCAAGGACAAGGAAACAGTCTTCAAGCCCTGTCCTCATTGATTTGACGGGGACATCGAGGTCACAGTCTGGAGAATTCACCCTAAAGGCCAGTGACACACACCTCAGGGTGGCTGGAGCGATGCCAGCGTGCGGCCGCATCTCTCCCCGGGAGGGGTGGGGATCTGCTCTTGGGCGGGGGGAGGGGGGGTCCGCCGCTGGGCGGCTCTGCACTGCAGGGAGTCAGGCCGCAGGCACAGGGAGCTGCGAATCCCGCTCTGAAAAGCTCCCAGCGCTTTGACCTTCCTACACTTGGGCCCAGGAGCTCCAGAATCAGTCGAAGTTCAGCTAGGAATTCACGTTTCTAGCTTTTCAGCCCAGGACCGTAATTTCACCAGAAATAGTGACTGCTGAGGAAATCCTACGGAGATGTATCCAAAGGCATTTGGTCTCCAAGGTTATGGCTCCATTAAGGCAGGAAGTGTAGCTGATAGAATCAAACCCTACCAGGCCCAGGGTCACAGAAGCACCGAGTACCAGCCGGTTCTTTCTGGGTAAGTTTGACACATGATCAGAAAGGAGCGGTGACACCCCAGAGGGGACCAGCTTGGTCTCTACAGTGGACGGCGTGTAACTCGGAGCGATTCCCTGGGTGGGTGGGAGGGTGTCTGGGGTGTTCTGCGCCCTAAAGAACCAGTATCGGTTCCAAATTGTAAAACAAGGGGTCTCAACCTTTTTCCTACCCTAGGATAACCTCAAGAACCTAGTGCGCTCCCCTCGGTCACAGTGGGTCCCTGGGACGGTGAGTCCTTGCTGTGGGGGGGCACAGAGGGGTACATCGGGATCCTGAAGCAGGGTGGCCACAAGCTGATGGAGTTTCAAAAGCCCCACGAAGTTTGAAATTCTGCTCCCATCCTACCACCAAATTCAAATCGGACACGACCCATGCCCCCGACCTCTGAGGCTCACCCTGGTGATGGCAGAGGTTGAGGTCAGTTTCCTCCGGGTCTTCTTTACCTTCCGCAGATCCTCGTCTTCGTAGAACAGGTCCTGAGTGGGAGGGGAGGGTGAGGGGAACGAGGCCGGGGCCCAGGGAACGGACGCCGACGCTCCACGCGGGGGCTGAGGGGTTACCTGTCCATGCAGCGGGTCGTCGCTGCCTTCCTGCTCTGAGGAGAAGCTCTCCTCCTCCTCCTCAGAGTAGTTGTCGATATCGGGAGAGCGATCTGGAACAGACACCTTAGTGAGGTGACCTTGCCATGGGGAGATCTGGTGGGCTGGGGCAGAGGGAGGAGGGCCGGCCCCCTCCGTCTTCAGGGATCCCTAAACTTCTGCCTGGGGACGTTTCAGGCCCCGTCTTGCTCCGCTTTCCCGGGGTGGGCGTGGGGTGGGCTGGCCCCGGACGCCACGCACGTCTCACCAGAGAGCTTGGACTTGACTCCTTCGTGGTCGATGGGCTGGCTGGACAGCGAGTAGATCTTTATTTCTGCCACAGGCACGGACACGTCCTTCACGTTGCTGTGCAGGCCGAGCACCAGCGCGCCTTCGTTGGGGTGCTGCATCACCTGCGAGCAAACGTCCTGCTATGGAGAGGCCCACAGAGCAGCTGTCGTTTTCTTTTCTTTTTTTTTTTTTTAAGAAATGGGGTCTTGCTCTGTCACCCAGGCTAGAGTGAGTGGTGTGATCATAGCTCACTGCAGCCTCCGACTCCTGGGCTCACGTGATCCTCCTGCATTAGCCTCCGAGGAAGCTGGGACTACAGGTACACCACCACATCTAGCTAATTTTTTTAAAAAAATTTTTTGTAGAGACAGACCTGGTCTCTCTTTGTTGCCCAGGCTGGTCTCAAATTCCTGGCCTCAAGTGATCCTCCTGCCTTGGCCTCCCTCAAAGTGCTGGGATTACAGGTGTGAGCCACCACGTCCAGCCATAGCTGTTATTTTCACGAATTCAAGTGGATATGCAAGGCAATGGCGTTCTGCTAATACATTTTCTTTCTCCCTTCCAAATCCATGCCGACTGTCTTCCTGTTGACCTCAGGGCCTCACTGCAAAACTATCTCTAGACGCACCAGGCGCTGGCCAGGGCCATGTGTTTAAAGATGACAATCGTGACCTGAGATTGACATGACTGCTGATCTCTAGGACTGTATTTTAGCTCAAGTCCTTCACAGAGAAACTAGTTCTAAAGGCCGGTGAGGCCAGGCCTACAGGTGGTGGTCACCGGTCTCTGTAACGAGCAAAAAGAGCGCAGTCCATGGGCAACGGCAGAGCTGGACACAGCAGGGACGCGGGACGCAGGTCTGAACTCGCTCCCCGCCAGTCCCTCACACTGATCCTGGCCAGGACGCAAGGAGGGGTCGGGACTAGCTCTCATTTCCTATTATGGACACGACATTTTTCCTATTTAATTTTCCAAAGTATGGAAACAATTTTTTCAGACTGATGTGCAGCTCCTCTCTTCTCCCCTTTGTCGGAGCTGAGAGGACCTGCCTGCCACACGGGAGAGCTGCGCAAATGAGCAAACGCGTTGAGAGTGACGGGAGCCCCGTTCCGACCGTTCCAGGGCGGGAGAAGCACGAAGGAGTAAAGCTGGAAAAGCCTTTCGGTGTTGGATGGGGCTGGCCTCAATGTGGGCTCACGGTCAGATCTAGATCTGGAAGCAGACGAGACGTATGCGTGCGCGAGCGCACATGTGTACACAGACGCACTGCTCAGCTCTGTCTGCTGCAGGCACTGGGCATTCCCGGGACCCGGATCTTGGTTTCCAAGTGCCATTCTCCACGGAAGGGACCAGGGCTCTCTGGAGAATCAGCTCATTCAGAGCTGGGTCAGGGGAGGTACAACTTGAGCCTGGAATATTTTGTACCAGGAAGTAAGGAATTATGGAAGGAACAATGAGACATATCAAAAAGGATGCAGAAGCCAGCTGGCAGGGGCTCCCGCTGGCCAAACCTGAGACAACCTGAGCACGAAAATAAAAAATGGCAGCAGCAGATTAAACGCCATCAGCTCAAACAGGAATCCATAGCCCACAACTGACACAAATAAACGAACCAGTCAGTACACGGAGGAGACGAGAAAGCACTAACAGAAGCCAACCTATAAATACAGAAGACATGGCAGGATTGGAATCCACTGTTCATTCAACACCAAAGTACAGTGGTAACCAATTCAGGCAAGAACCATTAATAGAGGCTAAAACTAGTGGGTAAAAATGTGAGAAGGAAAAAGGTAGTTACAAAGTCTCAAAACATTTCCCCATAAAATATTTTTTCATTAATAAGTACATAATACCTATGAATTAACTTTATAGTGGAGAAGCTGGCAGACCCCATCTTAACCACGTAATCAAAGTTAATATCACCAGGAAGGGAACACACCGACGTCAAGCGCAGCCCATGCTGCATGGAGCACACAGCGCTACATCTGCGGCAACGATGCCCAAAACGCGCAGAATGCATCAATCTTCGGGTGACAACGAGAAACCCAAACAGAACCGGGCTGTACTCTTGAGAAATGGCGAGGTCATGCAAGGTAAGGAAAACCCAGGGACTGTCACAGATCGCGGGAGGCTAAAGAGACGTGACAGCTAAATGCGACACGTGACCCCAGATGAGAGCTCGGGCCTACGGAGGGTATTACCGAGACGCTCGGCACATCTAGGCGAGGACGGTGGGTTAGGTGGTAATCTCCTACCAGTGCCAACGTCCTGATCTTTACGACAGCATGGTGCTTACATAGGAGAGTACTCTCATTTATTTAAAAGAGTTTTTTTTATCAGAGACAAGGTCTTGTTCTGTCACCCGGCCGGGGGCCAGTGGCATGATCACAGCTCACTGCAACCTTGAACTCCCAGGCTCAAGGGATCCTCCTGCCTCAGCCTCCCACGCAGGTGGGACCACAGGCAAGTGCCACCACGCCCAGACGAGCATATTCTCATTTTAAGGAAATTAGCACGGTGCGGTATTAACGTGTAATGGGCCATGGTGCTTGCAACTGCCTTTCGGACGGGTCGGAAAAGGAAATAACGTGCATCAACGTCTACGTACGGAAAGAGTAAGGCAAATACGGTAATAAGTCAACCACGGAAGAATGTGGGCGAATCTGGTATGTGGCAATTCTTTATATCAGTCTTTCAACTTCTCCAAAAGTTTGAAATTTTATTTTTTAAAAAATTAAAGAAACCCTTCCATGAGGGAGAGAGTACTTGATAAAAAGAGGTATATTCTGAATTTCTAATAAAATAAATAACTTGCAAAACAAACTTAAGCACCTGGCCGGCAGGCTGGGCTCACGCGGCTGACCTGGCATCTCTCAGGCCGCTGAATTAAAGGCCGGTGGTTGGCGGCCGCGCTCTGCTCACCTCTGCCATGTTGATGAGTCCCACAGCCAAGGTCTTGTAGCCCAAGATGGTCCGGTTCTTGTAGCGCTTTCTCCTTTGCAGCATGATCTGCAGCTTGTTGGCATCTCGCTTAAGGAAATGCGGGTACTATCGGGTACAAAACGGCCAAGCACGGTCAGTAAGCAACGAGGTCCTCGGCGGGTTCTGGTCCTCCTGGAGCAGCGGTCCCCAACCTTTTTGGCACCAGCGACTGGTTCGTGGAAGACGGTTTTTCCACGGACCGGGGGTGGGTGTGTGTGTCATGGGGAGCAGGAGGGTGGTGCGGAGCTCAGGCGGCGATGCGTGGCCCGTTTCCAAACAGGCCACAGACCGGAACTGGGCCGTGGCCCAGGGTTGGGGACTGCGGTCCTAGAGGACACACAGTCTTTCTGTGCTTCCATTTTTCCTATCTACAGAAGGGGGAGTCAGGGTGTGAGGCTGGAGAAGCCAATTCTGCGCGCTGCCTGGCTTCTGTTCTACAGTTCTGGGGTGCACACGTGTTCAGATAACTGCCTCTTTCCTTGCTATCTGACCACGGATTCCTCTGCGCATTTCCGCTGGGCTACTGGATTACGATGAGAGAGAGATGTGCAAGGAGGGCTAAGAAGGGAAGGATGGAGATCACACTGTGGGGGTGAAATGAGACTGCAGGTGGCGCACGTCACTGGGGTGCTGGGATGACTAAGGACTGCCGATGGCACAGCAGGTGGCCAACAGCGTTACTAAGGCAGGGAAAGGATGAGCCCGACTGTGGCTGGTAAGGGACCGCCTTGTCCTTTCTGGCCAGCTGTCAACCTCTGGGTGACTTCTGTCTACTCCCGCCCAAGTTGGGCAACGGCTGCTCTCGGATAAAACGGTCTCCCGGTTGGAGGGCTGCTTGGGGGCTAGACTGGACGTGGCATATTAGGGACCTAAGACTCAGCAGAGTCTCACCTGGAGGGAGAAGGTTAACTGGAGCTCTGTTTCCACCAGTCCACTAGCTGGAAGGATGATCTCGTTGGAACGAAGAATCCTTTTTGAACCCTGAAACCAAGAAAAAAACCTGTCAAAGTTATGTCATCAAAAATCAGGCCAGGCTGGGCGCGGTGGCTCACGCCTGTAATCCTAGCTCTCTGGGAGGCCGAGGCGGGCGGATCGCTTGAGCTCAGGAGTTCGAAACCAGCCTGAGCAAGAGCGAGACCCCGTCTCTACTAAAAATAGAAAGAAATTAACTGGACAACTAAAAATATATAGAAAACATTAGCCGGGCATGGTGGCGCATGCCTGTAGTCCCAGCTACTTGGGAGGCTGAGGCAGGAGGATCGCTTGAGCCCAGGAGTTTGAGGTTGCTGTGAGCTAGGATGACGCCACGGCACTCTAGCCCGGGCAACACAGTGAGACTCTGTCTCAAAAAAAAAAAAAAAAATCAGACCAAAAGAAACACTATGTTTGCAAACTATTTCTAAACCTACAAACATTCTTCCCAGTCCAAATATTTCATCAGTCTTTGTTGTATTTATCTGAACCAAGCCACCGGCGTAGGTGTGATTTGACTGCATTATGCTGTAGGGTTCAGAAAGGGTTTTCGCAGGAAAACGATCTGTCTTTGCAGGTGTTTCCCAGCACTCCTGGGCAAGAGGCAGGCAGCGTCACCCCCAGGCACGTGTGACCTCCTTGCCTGTGTGGCCTCCCTTCCTTGCCCTGACTCCAGCTGCATGGCCTCACCCCTGGGCCTTTGAACGTGCTTTCCTTCTCCTCTCGGATGCTTTTTTGCTTCTGTGCACAGCTAAACAACTTGCCTTTCAGGTCTCAGCTTGGATGAGATTTTTCTCCCAGGAACCTTCCCTTTCCGCTCCCACTCTTCTGACCTGACACATGGGTTAGACACTCTGTTTCTGCCAGCTACGTCTCTCACTCACCGCGAGCTTCGAGAGACAGATGTATCTTGTTTGCTAAGAATTCTGGCGCATCATAGACAGTAAATAAATGCTGTGGAATGAATTTGTCTAAAAATCCACATAACCCAAGCCCTACGTCCTTAAATTTTTTTAAAAGAAAATTAAAAGTTTCCCCATATGAATTAAAGTCAGAGATGCACACGGTTTATTTGTTTTCCAAGAGACCATGACCTGTGCCATTAAGCACGGGACTGGAGGAAAGAGCCCCCTCAGCCCCACGGAGAGCGCGCTCACTCCTCGCTTTCGTGGGAGGCAGCGGGTCTTCCAAGGGCTCTGCAGGTCAAACTGTTTCCGTGACAACGCTGGGACAACCTTCGCCCCCCTCTCTCTCCGTGGAGTTTCCAGAGGCTACATTACGTGGGACGTCGCAAAACACTGAGCGCTGAAGCAGCTGGGGGAATCCAGCAGATGCTAAAGAGAATTGCAAAAATATAAAATGATCCACTTTTTTTTTTAATTTTTGAAAATTCAGTTATTTTTTGCAAAAATTTGTGATTCTGTTAACATGTAATAGGTTTATTATTGTAACAATTGCTAGATACAACCCACATAAACAAAAGCTCTTTGGGGGTCCATAATAATTTTCGTGAGGGGGTCCTAGGGCCAAAAGTTCGAGAGTAGCTATCGTGTTTAATTATCTCAACAACACGGTTTCTTAGAAAGCTTCAGTCACACGGTCCAACAGCTGGGTCGAAGCTCACGGGCAGCTCTTCCGAATCCAGGGCTCCGTTCTACAAACACCTGAGGCTCCGTGGCTTCGTGCTACAGGTCCCCACCCGTGCGCCTCCGCCCCACGCTGAAATACACAGGCCGTACGTGCGTGTGGCTCTGGTGTTCCTGGAAACAGTGGCGTCAAAGAGCCGCACAGCTGATACTTGTGAGTAGAAATTAAAAGTACTCGGAAGGCTACTGGTTGATGATCAGGGCACACACGCACGTGTACTTCCGAGGGCACGTCATACCTGTACGTGGCACACCTGTGTAGAAAGAGTGTGCTTGACGTGAGTGCAGTGTGTGCTGTGGGCTGTCTGGGATGGGAGTAGGTGGAACAGGAGTAAATCTAGGGCCAAACTGATACGGGTAAGCGCGCGTGGTAGCACCTGCTGCTAATCACAGGTTGCGTATTAAACTCAGAAAATTGTAAGTGACAGATTGTTTTCTACGGAAGAAATCGCAGTATGACGAACACAAATAAATCTAGCTCTAAAAAATAACGTTGGGCTAAACTACTCTTAAGCTGCAAAAAGAGAAGAGCAGGAGGGTCTGAGGCATGTCAGTAAATACGTACACAGCACGTTTTTAAAACTGAGGTTTAAACACAGCGCAGTGTCCAGATCTCAGGTCCACGTGACTGGCTGAGGATGAGGTGACAAACGCAGGCAAGCACTGTTCTCCTCTCTTTCCCTGCAGACTAGTTTGGCCTGCTCTAAAACGTCACGTAAACGGAATCACACAGCGTGTGCCACTCTGGTCGGGCTTCCTTTGCCCAGCACGACGTGTCTGAGGCTCAGACAGGTTGCTGTGTTTATCAGCAGTTCACTCCTTACTGCCGAGTCGAATTCTGTCCTGTGAATGTACAGACTGAGCCTTCCTAATCTGAAAATCCGAAACACTCCAAAATCTGAAACTGACTGCCAACGCGACACTGTAAGCGGAAAATTTCACACCTGACCTCATGTGATGGGTTGCGGTCAAAACTGTTCCATGCACAAAATTATTAAAAGTATTGCACAAAATTACCTTCAGGCTATGTATACAAGGTGTATATGAAACATAAATGAATTTCACAACTAGACTTGGGTTACATCCCCAAGATATCTCATTACGTATATGCAAATATTCCAAAATCTAAAAAAACCTGAAATCTAAAACACTTCTGGTCCCAAGCATTTCGGATAAGGGACCCTCAACCTGTACCACACTTTTTTTTTTTGAGACAGGGTCTCAATCTGTCACCTGGGCTACAGTGCAGTGGCATCATCATAGCTCCTGGGCTCAAGCGATCCTCCTGCCTCAGCCTTCCAAGCAGCTGGGACTACAGGTGTGTGCTACTGTGTCCAGCTAAGTTTTGTATTTTTTGTAGAGATGGGGTCTCACTGTGTTGCTGAGGCTGGTCTCGAACTCCTGACCTCAAGCGATCCTCCAGCCTCAGCCTCCCAAAGTGCTGGGATTATAGGCATGAGCCACACGCCAGGCCTCGTTTCCTGATTTTAGCTCCTGCCGGCCTCACTGTTGCTCAGCACTGCTCTGGGCGTAAGTCTTCGTGGTTTCGACATCTGCTCTTTCTAACGTCCTGGCCTCTAGGTCCCCTAGTTCACACTCACCTCAGCCACTCACCCTCGTCCACTCTGGACCTCACCAGGGGCAGCCAATGCCTACCCTCGGTGTCACGCGCCCACTCCCTGGTGACCACCTCCCCTCCTTCTAGCTCACTCTCTCCAGTTCACAGCTGCGATGATCCTTCGCGGCGCCAGGCCTGCTGTCCACGGCCCCTCTTCCCTCTCGCCCGGCTTCGGTGCCTGCCCTGCTCTCTGTGCCCATTCGATAAATTACAACCTGACTGAGCTCCTGCTGCACCAGCGGCTAATGCCCCGGGGAGAAACAGAAGCAGGCTACTGGTCTGACTGTAAATTTACGACCCAAATCTGAGGTGGCCTCGAGTGCCACCTGGTAACCGTGCTAGATCCCCCACGTCTCTCACTCTTGCACTCTGCTACCAGGTGACGGTTTCACGCCTTCCACTTTCCCTTACAGCTCCAACACCGCACCCCTCCTCTCACCTGTGCTGACAGCCGATTCCTGCCCCACGCGAAAGCTAAACAGCTCCCACGTCGACCCGATGGCTGGCCCGTCTCCCTGCCATTCCCCCGCGTCACGCTCGTGAGCGCCCCTGCGCCTAGCCGAAGTCAAGCATGCCACTTGGCGCTCATCTCAGCCTTCTCACCTACTCAAGACACTGCTCCAACCGTTCTTTCCTCTTACGTAATCAACTCTCCTCCCCAATCTGGATCGCTCTCATCAGCAAAATGCTGTTACTTCTGTCATCGTGAAAAGAAAAACCGTCTCCCGGCTGGGCGCGGTGGCTCAGGCCTGGAATCCCGCGCTCGGGGAGGCCCCGTTCTCTTCTGCACACGCACTCAGCCCACAGTCTCGGTCTGCGCCTTCCGATGCCTCCCCAAAGCACGCCTCTGCCCCAGACCTTCGCCCGCACGCCAAACATCTCCTCTTGGAAGTTTAACAGGCATCTCACACAGAACATAAGGAACTGAATTTTGGATCTTTTCCTCCAAATCTGCTTCACCCACGGTCTTCCTACCCCACCGAACGGCAACTCACTCTGCCAGTTGCTCGAGACGACACTGGCGCCACCCTCATCTCTTGCTGAACGTTGCCACGGCCTGCTGTCTTCCCCATCCCTCCCCTTCCTACTCAGCAGCCAAAGTATCCGCTCATTCTCTTCTCAAAACCCTCCAATCCACACAGCACGAGAACCAGAGACCTCGCCATTCTCTGCACACCCCCTGCCCCTCCCGTCCCTCTCACGCCTGTCCACCCTCCTCTCGATTCTGCCAGGGAAGCCAGACGTTCGCCTGCCAGGCCTCGAGCCGCTCTCACCTCTGCCTGGAAGGCTCTTCTTCTGGACATGAGCGAGCCCCCACCTCCCTCAGCGTCTTTGCATAAATTCAGCAGACCTGCCCTGCCGCTGCAGATGGTCCGCTGCCCTCGTCCGCCCCGGCACTCTCCGGCCCTTCCCCGCGTTTAGCATTGACTTTCCCCACGAGGCACATCAGCTCCAGCGGCAGCAGCCTCATTACTTGAACCCTCGCCACCCAAACATGTGCTAAAAATACCTGGAAACATTTCTATCCCAAATTTACTGTCTGAATCACAAACTTGTTAAAAGGAACCTGCATGTGCAGGTAGCAGGAAGTAAAGCGCTCTGCATCATAGGGTCCCAGCTAGTTCCCAGCTAGTTCTGGCTCTTTCCAAACGTGCTGCCTCACTGTTCTCATTTTTTCCTGCCCTGCCCTAAAGATCTGGCTGTCATGGGTCCCAGCATTTGCTTCCTCCGGGTACCTGGGGCACCACCAACTGGGGTCCAATTTCAGAATCATCTTGGCACACTTCTGTACCGTTTATCTGTAACAGTGTATCTTCACTTGCAGTACAGAAGCAAATACTAATACCATAGTATTACAGCACGTCAAATATCCACTAGTGAGCATTAACGTATTAAAACTTAGGTCATTACTGTTTTAAATGCTTCTTATTTAAATTAAAAATTCTTGGTGTAAAGAAAAAAAATTCTTGGTGGATTGTCACATAAATATTTAAGAGTACTGTAATGATATTTGAGGAAATTGGTTGAAGTTTCTTTGATGTCTAAAAACACCGTAATTTTCCCCGTTTAATTAATGGACGACAGCCTTCTGCCATTCAACAGATTTTCAGGAAGGGACTAGATTCAAGGAATGCCTGTA
>NW_012136081.1:7134249-7138372 GCF_000956105.1 Propithecus coquereli
TAAATATTTAATCAGGATATAGAAGAAATTATTTCTTTTGGCAAAAGCACGTAACTGTAGGGCTGGCAAAAGCAGCAGGGAACTTTCAAAACCACACCAACAGCGTGTGCACGGGAAAGCCACCGCCGTTAGCGAAGGACGCAACTCCTGAAGACGCTGCCTAGGACCTGGAAATGGGGGCAAAGTCAGGAAAGGAAGACAAGACGCCAACGGCTGCCACTTCGTGTCACTGTCATTGTCTCACACTTGTGTCTTATGTTTCCGACCCACAGTGTCCGGGGACATTCCACATTTGGGAGGAATTACGTGCAAAAGTGAACAGGGGATTAGAAAGCAAGGTGGGACACGCAGGAATCGATGAAGGGTAATTAAAACATTTTAAGTTTCCAGCACTAAATTAAGATAACGTATTTATCGCAGAAAGAGACCCGAGGACCACGAGTATGATTCACAGGGCTTGAGTGCTACAGACGTGGATTTTAACGGAGCCAGTATTCGCACGATAACCTGCTGCGTAGCAGGTGAGCGAGTTAGTAAGACATACCGGTTGGCAGGGAGGTGCCACAGAGCTCGCTACTTCTCGGTGAATGAGAGTTCGATGAACACACCACCTTCGGCTGAAGCATCAGTCGTTATTTAGCCACTGCGGAGGCACTTCCGAACCTCCCCGCGCTCCAGGAGGCAGCGCTACAAAGGGTCTATCAGCCGCCGAAGGTCTGGTCATGAGTTTAATGAACACACACATCACCTGCTCTACAGTTTCTGGTCCTGGTTCTGCCACCTGGCAATTAGCTGGCAAAAGGAAAATTCCTGAACGCTTTTATAGTTCAGTTTCTCCCTCCTCCTTTCCCCAAATTCAGGAATACTCAGAGTACAAATGTTTGCAAAATATTTTGTGTCCCTCGAAAATACTGAGTTAGGGGTAAGGAGTTGTATGTTGGATTCGCCCAGAAGATAAAACATCCCAGTAAACTTTAAATTGCTGACACTAAGATACAAGTTTTTCCCGCCTGATAGAAAACCTTCAAAGTGCTTCCCAACGTCAGCGTCTATGTGGACCCCGAAGTCCTGAGAATGAGACCGAAACCAACACTGAACGCTGTAGTAACTGCTGAGTAATTTACAAAACCCTCTGGCATCTCTATCGCTCCATCCTCGTCCTCAGCCTGTCCGAGAGGCAGGGCAGGAGGAACCTTTTCTGTCCTGCACACATGGAAGTCAGGTTTACAAACCGAGTGTCTGAACTCACAGGCAGAACTAGGACTCAGTAGGTCCCACGAGCTCAACTGTCCTTCCACCGCTGCCCCTGGCCCTGCTGAGCGAAGGAAGACGGAGGTCCCCCGTGGTGTGGACTCCGCTGACAGCCGGCAAATGCCACCAGCGTCCTTGGACCCCAAACAAACGATCCTGCTCCACTCACCTGCAGCTTCACAGCGATGACCACCGAGTTAAGGTCTTTGTCCATTTCCTTCAGCATGACGAGCTTCTTCAGGGTCAGGCTGAACAGCCTAGAAAACCACGGAGAAAGAACATCCTGTCAAATACGAGGCACTTACAGGTACCTTACTCCACAAACTTCCGTGGGTGCCCACTTACCTCAAGCTAAAACCAACGTGCTTTCACCCCCGGTACGTGGGAGCAGTTTCTGAGGGGAGGAGGAGCCCAAGGGAGGGGAATCGTCCTGTCCCTCGTCACACACCCGGCAAAACCTGACACAGCTACAGATGTGCACCTGTAGCCACCGGGGGAAACATGCCATTTGGCAGGAAATGGTTTAAATGATCACAAATTCGATTTCGGCTGAATTTTGCTCCAAGTATGCAGAAAATTTTCAGTGCCACAAATCAGGAAATTCCCCTTAACTGAAAGTGACAGGATTGTCCCTCACTCTGGAGTCTCAGCAACTCTATCTGACTTGGAGCTTGCCCCTTCCAAGGTCAAGGTACCCAGGCAGGGCTACCCTGGACTTCCAGCAGGCGCTGGGAGCGAGACTCCGGGTGCTGCCTTTCTGCGGCTGGCTCGAAGGGTCAAAATCTGTTTTTGTTTGTTTGTTTTGAACTCTGCACTGGGCTACAGTGCCGCGGCGTGAGCCTAGCTCACAGCAACCTCAAACTCCTGGGCTCAAGCGATCCTCCTGCCTCAGCCTCCCGAGTAGCTGGAACTACAGGCACATGCCACTATGCTCAGCTAATTTTTTCTATATATTTTCAGTTGTCCTGCTAATTTCTTTGCATTTTTAGTAGAGACGGGGTCTCGCTCTTGCTCAGGCTGGTCTCAAACTCCTGAGCTCAAGCGATCCTCCCGCCTCGGCCTCCCGGAGTGCCAGGATCACAGGTGTGGGGCACTGCACCTGACCGGTCAAAGTCTTTAAAATATTCTGTTCCTTGGAAAGTTCTGGAGAACCAGAGACACACAAGGGATGTCGCTGACTGGAGTCAGGACAAGCCCTGAGAATCCGAGCGGATTTTATGCCTATTCCCTCCCAGTGCTCACACCTCGGACTTGCTTCCGGCCAGCCCTTCCTCACACCCGAAGCTCCAGCCACGCTGACTTTGTTCTGGGGGGTCAGGGTGCTATACTCTTTCACCATGGCCTTCAGGCTGTTGTTTCTTCCGCTAGCAACACTGTTACGGTCGTGTCACTGGCCTGTAGCTAACGCCTCCTCGCCTCCCGGTCCTGGATCACGTGTTTTTGCCAGGAGGGCTACCCCAGCCCTTGGCCAAGCCTGCGATGCCCCCGGTTTCCTGCTGGCCTGCTGCAGTGTAACTTCCCGAGGACGGGCCGCGCACGCCCATCTCCCCGGTGCCCAAGCGCCGGGCACGGTAGAGTCGCTCAGCAAATATTTGTTACGTGAAGTTTAACAATTTCCTAAAATGGCCTCTAGCTAAGACCAGATGAACAAAAATATGTGAAGAAATTAATGTAATTCATTAAAAAAGGAGGGAAAATCCAGATAACTGAATTCTGGTTTTGCATTCACCTTGGCCTCGGCACTTTCTAAGATCTGCTAACGCAGAGGAAAACAAATTTCTCTTTCCCTTTCCCTCCGGTAAGTCATAACCAAAGTCCAGTAAAGTATGTGAAAGCCCATCAGGTCTTCCCATATATGCTATTAATACTTCATCTAGACCCCAAAACAGGGCTCCGTGTGTGTGTGTGTGTGTGGGGGGGGGGCCTCGGTTCTACCCGTACAACAGAAGGCAGGTTCCAAGCAGAGCACTGCCCCACCCAGTCACACAGCTGGTACGCAACGGAACTGGATTCCAACTCCAACCTCCTCGTAGCAGAACAAACACCTCTCCCCAAATGATGCCCACGTCCTACTCCCCAGAACCTGTAAATGTGTTACCTTGGCAAAGTCCCACAGCGAAAGGGTCTTTGCCGACGGGATTAATTAAGGATCCCGCGATGGGCAGAGTATCCTGCACTACGTGGGTGGGCCCCACGTAATCACAAGAGTGTTCGTAAGAGGGAGGCGGGAAGGCCAGAAACCCATTTTGGACTTGTGACCTGCAGAACTGCAAGATAATAACTGTACGTTGTCTGAGTCTTTAGTTCGCGGCCACTTGTCACGGCAGCAGTCAGACACGAGCGCACTTCTCACTCAGGGCCGGGCTCTCTAAGGAAATAAGATACATTTCTCCCTAACCACGTTCGCGCACAACAGATGGCGAGACTCCCAGACGCAGTCCCGAGGCTGGCGCGGCTGAGGCTGACGAGACGTTCTGACTGGCGGCATCCCAATGGCTAAAACGCTGAGTTAGACGCTAGAGGCCCACCCTGTGCTTCACAGTTGGGGCACTTCCCAAGCGATGAAAACGTGAGATCCAAGGCCTGAAGCGAAGGGTCCTTCCCTGATAACACCCCTGCTTTAACATACCGATTGTCACACTAGAAAAAATAAATTTTTCTTGGGGCCATGGTGTTTTATTACGAAAACAGAATAAAAACTTCAAAACAAAACGATCCTTTCTAATTTAATGAAAAACAAAATTTACTGACCTCTATTCATTTAATCCATGTTTTTAAAATTAATTTGTCAATATTAATTGTAACGGTAAGAACATGGACAAGTTAAGATATTCACAAACCACCTGCAGGGTTTTGCCCAATTTTGCTTCAC
>NW_012136081.1:7138422-7145857 GCF_000956105.1 Propithecus coquereli
CTATGTTGCCCAGGCTAGTCTCAAATTCTTGGCCTCAAGTGATCCTTCCCCTCAGCCTCCTAAAGTGCTGGGATTGCAGGTGTAAACCATCCTGCCCAGCCTCTGCATCTCTTCTGTATGTTTAAAATTATTTCAAAATAAAAAGTTAAAAGTAAAATCTAATCTATCGGTCTATTTTGTTCTTTGAATGGACCTTTTATCCAACATGATTTTGTAATCTCATGCACTGGTCATTTGGAAAATATTGGTTCATTTGGTTATATAAATTTTTCAAATGTTACGCATTTCATTATACGACATGAAAAACTCAAAATCATTAATATCATTTCTGATCTCTTCAGAAGTCTTTAAGAATTAGGAAGCTGTTAGCCTTATAGTGACAGCATCAAGTTTTCTAAAATTCTAGTTGCCACTTAAAAGCTCAAATTTTATTTATCATTGGCAACAAACACCAGGTTGTTTTCCTTGAAGTGACAGGCTTGCTTTGTTCATTTTCAAGAAAACACCTTGCAAATACGAGAGACTGAGTAACCGGTTTGGCCGTAAGTCCTCCTTTCAAGTAAAAACAGTTTTCTACGAAAGCAGCAGCTGCTGTAGTTCACGGTCAACGGCACAAGCACTTGTCCTTGAGACCCTCGTCGCACTCTGCCACGCCGCCGCCGTGCTCTGTGCGCGCGTCCCAGTTCATCACATTCGATGTTGGAAAGACGTGTACTCAGCGGTTGAGATATGACCAGTTGACAGGTTTCACTGCTTCTTCGAGGACATTCTTGAGAGCAACTGGCCTGCTCTCTCTCAGGTCACCCGTGCGGCAGCAAACACGGCGATGCCCACTGGTACGTGCCGGTGGTTTTGTGCTCAGGTGCTGCAGCTTTACCCCGTTGCTCTGTGTCTTCGTGCAAACGTCGACACAGTGGAAAAGGCGAATAATGCCCCAGTGTCATTATGAAAATAGTTGTGACCTCCCGTGCCCCGGAAAGTGTCTCAGGGACTCATGGTCTGTGGACCTCATTTGGAACTGCTGTTCCTCTAGAACGCAAAGCTCCGTAAAGGCAGGATTCTCGTCTGCTTTGCTCACGGCTGTGCATCCCTGTGCCTAGAACGCTTGGCACAAAATAGAGCCAGTATTTATTATACGAATGAATGTGTAAGTGACTGAATAAATGAATGTGGTAACATCTGTAATTAGTTTCAGCTGCTTGGAAGTAGAGCAATAAAAAATCCAGGATATTTGTAGTTTTTGGTATAATTAAAAAGTTTACAGAATGCTAAATATTTAATCAGGATATAGAAGAAATTATTTCTTTTGGCAAAAGCACGTAACTGTAGGGCTGGCAAAAGCAGCAGGGAACTTTCAAAACCACACCAACAGCGTGTGCACGGGAAAGCCACCGCCGTTAGCGAAGGACGCAACTCCTGAAGACGCTGCCTAGGACCTGGAAATGGGGGCAAAGTCAGGAAAGGAAGACAAGACGCCAACGGCTGCCACTTCGTGTCACTGTCATTGTCTCACACTTGTGTCTTATGTTTCCGACCCACAGTGTCCGGGGACATTCCACATTTGGGAGGAATTACGTGCAAAAGTGAACAGGGGATTAGAAAGCAAGGTGGGACACACAGGAATCGATGAAGGGTAATTAAAACATTTTAAGTTTCCAGCACTAAATTAAGATAACGTATTTATCGCAGAAAGAGACCTGAGGACCACGAGTATGATTCACAGGGCGTGAGTGCTACAGACGTGGATTTTAGCGGAGCCAGTATTCGCACGATAACCTGCTGCGTAGCAGGTGAGCGAGTTAGTAAGACATACCGGTTGGCAGGGAGGTGCCACAGAGCTTGCTACTTCTCGGTGAATGAGAGTTCGATGAACACACCACCTTCGGCTGAAGCATCAGTCGTTATTTAGCCACTGCGGAGGCACTTCCGAACCTCCCCGCGCTCCAGGAGGCAGCGCTACAAAGGGTCTATCAGCCGCCGAAGGTCTGGTCATGAGTTTAATGAACACACACATCACCTGCTCTACAGTTTCTGGTCCTGGTTCTGCCACCTGGCAATTAGCTGGCAAAAGGAAAATTCCTGAACGCTTTTATAGTTCAGTTTCTCCCTCCTCCTTTCCCCAAATTCAGGAATACTCAGAGTACAAATGTTTGCAAAATATTTTGTGTCCCTCGAAAATACTGAGTTAGGGGTAAGGAGTTGTATGTTGGATTCGCCCAGAAGATAAAACATCCCAGTAAACTTTAAATTGCTGACACTAAGATACAAGTTTTTTCTGCCTGATAGAAAACCTTCAAAGTGCTTCCCAACGTCAGCGTCTATGTGGACCCCGAAGTCCTGAGAATGAGACCGAAACCAACACTGAACGCTGTAGTAACTGCTGAGTAATTTACAAAACCCTCTGGCATCTCTATCGCTCCATCCTCGTCCTCAGCCTGTCCGAGAGGCAGGGCAGGAGGAACCTTTTCTGTCCTGCACACATGGAAGTCAGGTTTACAAACCGAGTGTCTGAACTCACAGGCAGAACTGGGACTCAGTAGGTCCCACGAGCTCAACTGTCCTTCCACCGCTGCCCCTGGCCCTGCTGAGCGAAGGAAGACGGAGGTCCCCCGTGGTGTGGACTTCGCTGACAGCCGGCAAATGTCCACCAGCGTCCTTGGACCCCAAACAAACGATCCTGCTCCACTCACCTGCAGCTTCACAGCGATGACCACCGAGTTAAGGTCTTTGTCCATTTCCTTCAGCATGACGAGCTTCTTCAGGGTCAGGCTGAACAGCCTAGAAAACCACAGAGAAAGAACATCCTGTCAAATACGAGGCACTTGCAGGTACCTTACTCCACAAACTTCCGTG
Organism: Propithecus coquereli; assembly: GCF_000956105.1. NCBI lineage: Eukaryota > Metazoa > Chordata > Mammalia > Primates > Indriidae > Propithecus > Propithecus coquereli. Next base: position 7,141,276 of record NW_012136081.1, read on the forward strand.
GGTGTCCACTTACCTCAAGCTAAAACCAACGTGCTTTCACCCCCGGTACGTGGGAGCAGTTTCTGAGGGGAGGAGGAGCCCAAGGGAGGGGAATCGTCCTGTCCCTCGTCACACACCCGGCAAAACCTGACACAGCTACAGATGTGCACCTGTAGCCACCGGGGGAAACATGCCATTTGGCAGGAAATGGTTTAAATGATCACAAATTCGATTTCGGCTGAATTTTGCTCTAAGTATGCAGAAAATTTTCAGTGCCACAAATCAGGAAATTCCCCTTAACTGAAAGTGACAGGATTGTCTTTCACTCTGGAGTCTCAGCAACTCTATCTGACTTGGAGCTTGCCCCTTCCAAGGTCAAGGTACCCAGGCAGGGCTACCCTGGACTTCCAGCAGGCGCTGGGAGAGAGACTCCGGGTGCTGCCTTTCTGCGGCTGGCTCGAAGGGTCAAAATCTGTTTTTGTTTGTTTGTTTTGAACTCTGCACTGGGCTACAGTGCCGCGGCGTGAGCCTAGCTCACAGCAACCTCAAACTCCTGGGCTCAAGCGATCCTCCTGCCTCAGCCTCCCGAGTAGCTGGAACTACAGGCACATGCCACTATGCTCAGCTAATTTTTTCTATATATTTTCAGTTGTCCTGCTAATTTCTTTGCATTTTTAGTAGAGACGGGGTCTCGCTCTTGCTCAGGCTGGTCTCAAACTCCTGAGCTCAAGCGATCCTCCCGCCTCGGCCTCCCGGAGTGCCAGGATCACAGGTGTGGGGCACTGCACCTGACCGGTCAAAGTCTTTAAAATATTCTGTTCCTTGGAAAGTTCTGGAGAACCAGAGACACACAAGGGATGTCGCTGACTGGAGTCAGGACAAGCCCTGAGAATCCGAGTGGATTTTATGCCTATTCCCTCCCAGTGCTCACACCTCAGACTTGCTTCCGGCCAGCCCTTCCTCACACCCGAAGCTCCAGCCACGCTGACTTTGTTCTGGGGGGTCAGGGTGCTATACTCTTTCACCATGGCCTTCAGGCTGTTGTTTCTTCCGCTAGCAACACTGTTACGGTCGTGTCACTGGCCTGTAGCTAACGCCTCCTCGCCTCCCGGTCCTGGATCACGTGTTTTTGCCAGGAGGGCTACCCCAGCCCTTGGCCAAGCCTGCGATGCCCCCGGTTTCCTGCTGGCCTGCTGCAGTGTAACTTCCCGAGGACGGGCCGCGCACGCCCATCTCCCCGGTGCCCAAGCGCCGGGCACAGTAGAGTCGCTCAGCAAATATTTGTTACGTGAAGTTTAACAATTTCCTAAAATGGCCTCTAGCTAAGACCAGATGAACAAAAATATGTGAAGAAATTAATGTAATTCATTAAAAAAGGAGGGAAAGTCCAGATAACTGAATTCTGGTTTTGCATTCACCTTGGCCTCGGCACTTTCTAAGATCTGCTAACGCAGAGGAAAACAAATTTCTCTTTCCCTTTCCCTCCGGTAAGTCATAACCAAAGTCCAGTAAAGTATATGAAAGCCCATCAGGTCTTCTCATATATGCTATTAATACTTCATTTAGACCCCAAAACAGGGCTCCGTGTGTGTGTGTGTGTGTGGGGGGGGGGCCTCGGTTCTACCCGTACAACAGAAGGCAGGTTCCAAGCAGAGCACTGCCCCACCCAGTCACACAGCTGGTACGCAACGGAACTGGATTCCAACTCTAACCTCCTTGTAGCAGAACAAACCCCTCTCCCCAAATGATGCCCACGTCCTACTCCCCAGAACCTGTAAATGTGTTACCTTGGCAAAGTCCCACAGCGAAAGGGTCTTTGCAGACGGGATTAATTAAGGATCCCGCGATGGGCAGAGTATCCTGCACTACGTGGGTGGGCCCCACGTAATCACAAGAGTGTTCGTAAGAGGGAGGCGGGAAGGCCAGAAACCCATTTTGGACTTGGGACCTGCAGAACTGCAAGATAATAACTGTACGTTGTCTGAGTCTTTAGTTCGCGGCCACTTGTCACGGCAGCAGTCAGACACGAGCGCACTTCTCACTCAGGGCCGGGCTCTCTAAGGAAATAAGATACATTTCTCCCTAACCACGTTCGCGCACAACAGATGGCGAGACTCCCAGACGCAGTCCCGAGGCTGGCGCGGCTGAGGCTGACGAGACGTTCTGACTGGCGGTGTCCCAATGGCTAAAACGCTGAGTTAGACGCTAGAGGCCCACCCTGTGCTTCACAGTTGGGGCACTTCCCAAGCGATGAAAACGTGAGATCCAAGGCCTGAAGCGAAGGGTCCTTCCCTGATAACACCCTTGCTTTAACATACCGATTGTCACACTAGAAAAAATAAATTTTTCTTGGGGCCATGGTGTTTTATTACGAAAACAGAATAAAAACTTCAAAACAAAACGATCCTTTCTAATTTAATGAAAAACAAAATTTACTGACCTCTATTCATTTAATCCATGTTTTTAAAATTAATTTGTCAATATTAATTGTAATGGTAAGAACATGGACAAGTTAAGATATTCACAAACCACCTGCAGGGTTTTGCCCAATTTTGCTTCACGAGGCCCTGGGCTCAAAACTAGTGTGAGTTAAATACAACTCACATGGCAGCTAATGTGTTAATCAGTTTTCCTAGAGCAGAATATAACTTTATACTGAAATCATAAAGGCCGATCACTGCAAATGCTGGTGAAGATGTGGAGTGACCAGAACTCCCGCCTGTGGCTGGTGAGACTGGAAATGGCATAATCACTCAAGAAAACGATTTGACAGTTTAGTAGTAGGTGCTGTGTGTGCATCTACTCTTACACCCAGCTCCCACGAGAACCCCGGAGAAATGAAGGCCTGGACCACACAAAGACAGGCACAGGCATGTCCAAAGCAGCTGTGCTCATCACAGTCCTTTACCATGAACGACTAAACGTCCACCGACAAGAGTGGACAAGCTGTGGTACACAAGGGAGATCACGCTGCTGATGCACGTGACAACACGGACGAGGTCCAGAGACACTGCGGTGAGCCCGGCAGCCAGACACAGAAGACTTCTCCCCGTACCATTCATGAGAAGTCCAAGGACAGGCAAGATCAACCCACGGTGACAGGAGCCAGCACAGGAACCGAGGCAGGGGGAGGCACTGATGGGGAAGGGACAAAGGGGAACCCTGCGGGGTAACTGGTGACAGCCACGTGGCCACATGGGTGTACACACATGCGAAGTCCACAGAACTTTATATCCAAAACCCACGCACACCCCTGTGTGCAAACTACACATCGGTAAGAAACACAAACCACAACGAAGGCTGCAGAACCACGTTACCCTGTCACCTGTCTGTCAGCCCTACAACGAGCCGGGCGCTGAGCTGGTCACTTGGGATATATCAGTGAACAAGGCAGACACCAATTCTTGTTCTGGAGTTCACACTCTAGCAAAAGGACGCAGTCGATAAAGGACAGACATAATAACTGAGTAAAGCGCGCAGCAGGTTAGACTGTGCAAACAGGGTCAGGGGCTGCGGCGTGGGGTGCAGGAGGGAGGAAGGTGGTGACGTGAGGTGGGACGGTCAGGGCAGGCCTCCTTGAGAAGTTGGCAGCACACCCGGACCGTCGGGACAGCGAGGCCAGGGGAGCTGGGCGGGCGCCCACGCCTGCTTTTGTAAACCAGAGTGAGGATCTGGCTTTCGCTCTGACAAAAACGGGGAGGCACTGCTGTCACTGGGAGACATGTGATGGGCTTCACTTTTTAACAGGATTTACCTGTCCATTCTCTGGCTGTGCTACTGGAATAGAATGAAGGGAAGCAGAGTGGGGAGGGGAGAAGAGGGGGTTAGCAGGGACTGTAGCAACCCGAGCACTAGGCCGGGTGCTGGGAGGGCAGGGGCAGTGAGGCTGGTGGACGTCACTTGATTCTGGATATATCGTGAGGACGTAGTTTAACCCCCGGGGTTTGGCCCAAGCATCTGGCAAGAGAGGGTTATCATTAACTGAGATGCAGAAAACTGTAGGCGGAGCAGCTGTGGGGAGTTCAACATCAAGAGTTTAGTAACAGACATTTTAAATTTGAGATGCCCATTAGGCTTCGGCGTCGAGATGCTGAGTTAGACACACGAGTCTGCCTCTGGGCCGAGACGTCAACGCGAAGCGTGGCAGAAAGAGGAACTGAAAGCCGCGAGGCTGGACGAGATCACCCAGAGGGTGCGTGCACAAAGAGAGACAACAAGAACTCAGCCCAGGAACACACGAGCTTTAAAGACACGCAGGGGACCAGGGGGGACCAGCAAAGGAGGTCCAGCAGGGGAGCACAATGGGCGTGACATCCGGGAAGGCGAGGGAAGCAGCCGGCCGTGTCAAAGGCTGTTGCTGGCTCCCGATGCGGACTGAGAACTTATCACTGCACCGAGCAACACTGAGTCACTGAGGCCCTGGACAAGAGAAGGTTCCCGGGAGCAGCGAGAACGAAAGCCTAGATGGAACGGAGAGAGCACGGAGGGAAGGAACCGGAGGCAGCAGATTCAGACAAATCCGTTCAATCCTGGATTTACTGCAACATCCTAAGTAGTAAAGTTCCTGTCCAAAAGAAATACAGCACAAGCTACATGTGTACTC
>NW_012136081.1:7146757-7148560 GCF_000956105.1 Propithecus coquereli
AGACAAGCCTGAGCAAGAGTGAGACCCCATCATCTTTTAAAACTCCATTTGGAAATCTTAGACAAGCCCATCATAATAAAACAAAACACCAAATCATGGTCCCTTGATCTGATTTTACCCCTTACTTCCCTTGTTGGGTGATCATCAGCGACTCTGTCTTAGGTTTTCCATAAAGATACCGGTTTCTGCTTAATCGCACTGTGATACGCAGTAACTGAGAATGTACGGCAGCACAGGGCCCGGCGTAGGGCAAGATGCAGCAAGTGCTGTGCCTGGAACCACCATCAGCTTTCTCCGTGCACCGTTTCGGCCTGCCTGCACTCCCTTTTCTTTGGGAGCAGCTTCTTTTCAATAAGAGCAGTGAGGCAGTGTCTATTCTATTACTAACCAGGCAGGGAGCTCCGGGCTCGTACCCTCATTACCTGCGCCCGAAGCCATTTTTCTTGCACTCGACGGGCACACGAGCTCTTGCAGAGAACAGTCTCGCTGCCACCAACAGGCAGGACAGAGAGTGGCACTGCGGGGGTGTTCCCAGCAAGATTCCCATCGGCCTTTTACTGGACATCATCTCTGCACTCAGCTCTATGCCAGGGGCTGTGAGATGCAGAGAAAATGAGGCACAATCTCTGCTTTTGAGCAATTCATAACCTAGTTGAGAGGACAAGAGTTAAGTATATCAAACAATTAGCCAACAAATGTGACAGTGCATAATTAAGTTCTAAATTATATAGAAGGAGATCATTGAATAACTGGGCTAAGGCTTCAGTGAGGACATATTATTTGAGCACAAGCAAATTCTCTCAAGAAATTGTTTTATTTAGATCTCATTAGACAAAGTCTGAAAGAGTCAGGCGGTCTACCTGAAGACTGGGTAGCAAACAGAACAAAAATATAATGACAAAAATCTTTTGAAACTTTCTAAATTATTCTGATTTGTACTTGACTGTAAGAAAAAGGAGAAACAGCCTTTAATCATATCTATTTTAGGTCATTAAATAGGAAATGTCCAATTTCAAATCAAAAGTATAGTTTATTATATCTCAAACAAGAAGCAGTACAATTAATCAAAATATGTGCCTAAACTATCGACACAGTTTCGTCATCTGAACGGCAGCTTGTTTATGTCAGCCGCAAAGAAGCCCGGAGAGTGAGTGATGATCAAATTGCAAATGGTATTTTCCACAGCTTGCTGAGAACTGAATATTTTTCTTTGCAAGAAGTGGTCCAAAGCCTGGAAGAAGTGGTAGTCAGTTGGTGCAAGGTCTGGTGAATACAGTGGATGACAGAGAGTTTCCAAGTCCAGCTTCTGTAGTTTGAGCAGCGTTGTTTGTGTGGCACGTGGTGGAGTGTTGTCTTGCAAGAGGACTGGCCTGTCTCTATTGACCAATCTCGGCTGCTTAATCACAAGCATCACGTCCAGCTGGCTGCAGCAGACATCTGCTGTAATGGACTGATCAGGTTTCATGAAGCTGTAGTGGATAATACCAGTGCTGGACCACCAGACACCATTAGCTATTTTTGATGAATATTCAGTTTTGGACTCTGTTGTAGCACTTCATCCTTATCCGACCATTGTGCTGAACGCTTGCGATTGTCAAGAAGAATCCATTTGTCATCACACCTAACAGTGCGGTGTAGAAATGGTTTGCCTTTATGTCATGATGGCAAAGAAAGGCAAGCTTCAAGATGATTTCTCTTAATTCACGTGGAACCCATCTATCCAGCTTCTTTACCATGCTGGTTTCAAATGGTCCAATACTGTTGGAACAGTAAAGTCAAACCTTGCTGCTAACTCACGCGTAG
>NW_012136081.1:7153188-7155278 GCF_000956105.1 Propithecus coquereli
TACCTCTGCCTTGCACTATTCTAGCTGCTTTATGTATATTAACTTATTTTATCCTCACTCTGTGAGGGGTATGATTATCTGTACCTTATAGATGAGCAAACCAAGAGAGGTCAGGAGAGATCAGTAAACAGAGGGACCAGAGCATGAACCCAGGTAGGCAGGCTTCAGAGTCCATGTTCTCAACCACTGTGCAAGCAAGACTGCCTCTGTGGTAATATGTCAAAATGCTAATACTGTTTTATCAGTGGTGAGTTTTAAAAAAGCTTTTCTAAGCTAGGTGCAGTGGCATGCTCCTGTAATCCCAGCTGCTCGGGAGCTTGAGGTGAGGGGATTGCTTGAGGCCAGGAGTTCAAGACCAGCCTGGGCAACATAGGGAGACCCCATCTCAAAAAACATTTTTTTATGTGTTTTTCTATATATTCCACATTTCCTACAATGATTGTGCATCAATTTTTTAATCTGAAAAACATTCTTTTAAATAGAAAAAAGTATCAGTCTGTGGGGGTATAACAATAATAATGGCAAGCATGTAACACTAATGAGCTAGACATTGCTATATGCGATTTAAATACACTAATTTAATCCTCCGAGCGATTACATCTTTATTTTGTAGATGAGGACTGACGTTCAGTGCGTTCAGTAGCTTGCCGGAGGTCACACAGCTAGTGGTGTTCTTAGCGAGGTCGGGCTGCTTAAATCAGACATAAAACTTCTGTGTCAAACTCCAGTCTGATGCTCTGCTCGGGTGCGTGAATGCCGAGAAAATACAGTGTATGTTTCACATCCTACAGCCCAAGCCAGGTAAAAGACCTTCTCTAGCCTCTAACTCCGTGCCAGTGAGCCAGGGGTGACTCATTATTTCAGGTCACCCCAAATCCCATGTCCTCCCTGACTCCTCACCGCCGGTCGGGCCGCCTTCCCGCTCTGAGGCCCGCACTGCTTCTCTCCCAAAAGCACGTGTCACAGCCACCCCACGCTGCGCGTGCTGACGGACGGGGGCTGCGTCTCTCTCTCACTCGAATCCCTCCAACTCCCAGCAGTGGCTTCAAAGAAAATAGAAAATGTGTAGTTTAATTAAACTGTAACCTTTACCATTCGATGTAAATATACTAAAGGAAGAAAAAAAAACTGCTTCCCTACATTAAGTATAAAAAAATCTAAGTGTTTTCATTCTAACAGACTTCTTAATGGGACAATACCAGCCCAGATTAGAGGGCATTTAAATTACCCCTTCTAAACAGTGTCATGAATGCAGAATTTTTTCTCCCTTTGCCACGGGATGAGCTGGGCACATTGCCAAATCTTTTTCTAATGAGGTCCTGTGGTTAATTTCTTAATCTGTTAGCATTTCCTTGAAGCTGGTTAAATGTAAAGAGAGTTGGACTTTTCCCACTGTTTTGTCAGAGTCGGGTAATTCCACATTATTCTCATAAGGCTGGACTCACCGACGCTGAACAGCTGCCACCCTTCACCAAGATTCGCACACACCACCCGCCAGACCGACGGGTGCTAGTCCCTAAACTGAAGAACCTGCGGCAAGCTCTTGGCAAGGCTACGGGGAAGCAGGTACTCGAGGCTGGAGTACTCGGTTACCTGGGGCAATCTGGCAACGTCTACCCGCCTGGCATGTGCATATGCTCTTTGACTCAGTACTTGTACTCTAGGAATTTATGTCACAGATGTATGCTGTTTGTAACAGCATTAGACCGGACAAGCTAAACTATCCATCAATGATGGACAACTATGCAGCCGTAAACACGAACGGGGAAGTGCTCGGTGCTGATGTGAGAAGACGGCGAAGTGAAAACAGGCACGGAACAGTGTACGGAATGTGGCATTTCTGTAAAAGCAGGAGGAAAAGGAGAATATGTGCCTACATTTGCTAGTATACGCACAAAGTAACTCCGGAGGATTAACAGACTAACAGCGGTCACCAGAACAGGTGGGATGAGAGCTGGGAAAGCGCAGGATGGAGTTGTGGGGACACCACGGTGACAGCGGCAGGGCAGCCTCATACCCCAAGTTGTTCGGATTAGGAGGAAGGAAGACTCTAAGAAAGAAATTTCTGGAAGGGGAATTCCATGCAATAA
>NW_012136081.1:7155328-7157576 GCF_000956105.1 Propithecus coquereli
GGAGTACGAAAAACAGAAACCCGACGGAAGGCCCTTTCCTGCTCAGAAACACACAGCTGCGGGCGAGGCGAGGATGGCGAGCAAGATTTCAAGCTGGAAACAGAGCGCTGTGGCACCGCGGGAGTGCGGCTTTGCACTTGCCCCCGTGCTGGCCAGCAACGAGTCTAACAGCCACCGTTCCCGCGTTCGCTGCTTGCTAAGACCACGTGGTTTTGTCTAAGACCCCTTGTGGTTATCCGGTCCCCTGTTAAGAGACAGGTGAAGTTTTATCTGAGAAGGTAGGGAAGAGAGGTGACTGGGGACCCAGATGTAATAAGGCAAAAAACTAGAAATTAAAAGATTTTTTAAAAAGTAGCTCTGCTGTCGCTCTAGAACTACATACGAGAAAAATGAAACAGCACCCGAGTACTGACAGTGGCTCAGTTATATCCCACCGTGTCGTTATTCTAGGATCACTGCGTTCTTTTCGGAATCGCACAGGTGAAGTGATCTGTGTCTCCTCTAATGAGACTTGGGTGACAAGCTGAGAAACACCCATGGAGGAAATCTTTAGCTCCATGAAGTTTAAAAGAAGCACAGTAACAGCAAGAGGGGAAAATATCAAGATCTCTGCCTTTTTCCCAAATATGGAGCCATCACTGCCATCTGGATACCGCCACTTCCCGTGAACTGAAGAGCCAAGAAAGGAAACGCGAGCTGTCACTGCGGCTCCCTCCCTTCTTACTCACGTTCGCGCCCCCCTCTGCCCCTCCCCCGAACATTCCGCCTCAGACAGATTCCTGTGACGTTTAAACAAACAAAACAAGAAAACTGTACAACTGGGTTTCAACATGTCGTTCTCTACAAAGATAACTAACATTTAAAAAAGCAGGTCATGCTGGCGGCTGAAACAGCTTGCCGTTTTACCTGTAAATGGTACGTCGTACAATGCGTAAAACCACACGCTCTTCTTTTTTGTGCAGACATAATTCCATCTTTTCCTGCTCCTACGCATCCCGCCCCGGCAAGACCCGTATTTTGCTCCAGAAACAAACAGCTGTACTCGGGAGGAAACAGAATAATCCTCAGGCATTCCTGATAAAGGACTTCACAAAGAGGAAATACCATTATCTTAATTTTGAAACCACAGCACTTCAATACAAATAAAAAATGTGATTCACATCCTTTGACATGAATTCCTTTGATTCAAAGACCTTCCACCTTGAAAAGAACAACTCTGGGATACGAATGAGCATCTTTAAGTCCACTACTAGGACCCTAACACAAGAAGCACAAATTTTACACCTAAGATCTGAATAATCGTCCAGCTTTGCGATGTGAAAATAAACTAAGCATGGTCTCCAAGTAATTATAAATGAGATACTGGGATAAGAAGAGCATCGGGTCAGACTCTACCAATAACTGTTTTTTAGGAGAAACTGCAATCAACTGTTTTGGTATTAATATGAAATAGAACTTATTGTATCATTTTTAGTTTTTTAGTTATTCTCTAGTGGCCAATTTAACGTTTGTTTATGCTTTTAAGTTTGCCCAATACACACGCACGCGAGTGCACCCTCTCAGTCCTCAACTTTTCTGAGGGCTCCAAATAAAAAGGGTCATCATATTATACCTGGCAGGACTGTTTATATTTAGAATGGTATCTTTGACTTCCACTACCCCAAATTTGCTCCCTACAAAATTTGAACATTCCTTACTTGGTTTTACACAATAGATGTGCAAGTCTTACCAAATGTATTTTTGGGTGTGTGCATAAAATAATTTTCCCATTAACAACTTCAAATATGCCTTATTTTCACCTGCTAGGGCTACAACAAATTAGCACAAACTTGGTGATTTAAAACAACAGAAATTTATTCTTAGTTCTGGAGGCTGGAAGACCAAGAGCAAGGTGTTGGCAGGGCTGTGTTCCCTCGGAAGGCTCTGGGGGGATCCTGCCCTGCCTCTCTCAGCTCCCGGTGCTGTTGGCACCCCTGTCGTGCTTGGCTCGCATCACTGTCTTCACACGGCCTTCTACCCTGCTTCTCTGTGTCTCAGAACTCCCTCTCCTTCCTCTTACAAGGACACCAATCATGAGATTTAGGGTCTACCCAAAATCCAAGATGATCTCATCTACAAGGACCCTAGTTCCAAACAAGGTCGCATTCGTAAGTGTGAGGGGTTACGACCAGAACATATCTTCTTGGGGGCCACTATTCAGCCCCGAGGGCTGATTAACATCCATCTAGTTGGGCTTCTAAAGTGACGT
>NW_012136081.1:7157626-7159678 GCF_000956105.1 Propithecus coquereli
TTGTTTAGGAAGACAAACGAGAGAGCGATAAAAACAGAATTTAGGATGACAATTACCTCTAAGGAGAAGAGAAAAGGATTAAAAAAAGGTCACACAAGAAACTCCTAAAAATGAAATTATTTTTCTTAAATTGGGTGGTAGATTCTTGAGTGTTTGTTGTAATACGATTCTTTGTATCATTTATATACTAAATATTCCTAGGTATCTACTCAAAATTCAGCGAAATACTTGACATTTAATAATAACAACTAGAGATCATATTAGTTCAATTCTCTGCGTTTTCTTAAGCACCCACTATGGACTACGGTGCTAATCGTTGACGGGATACACAAGACACAAAATTGCCACTCTTAAAAAGCTTCTAGGAAAAGAAGGTGGACTTCCACTTAGTAGGACAGAGTGGCCGCGGCAGACCAGCACTCCCGCCAAGAAACACAGGAATCGTCTATTTTAAGGCAGTAGAGAGCTTCCAGGCAGTGAGAGCTGGAGGAGGCAAGAAGAGAATCTGGAAAAGGAAGCCGACTTTTGCAGCAAATCACAGATTCCAAGCACAGCCAGGGGCTGCGAAACTGCGCTTTGTGTCCCCGGAGGGAAGGACACCAGCCAACGGGAGGCTCAGGCACACTTCCAGTTTCTCGTGAGGACACGAGGCGAATCCTGAGGGCACAAGAGGCGGCAGATGCGAACCTGAGCGAAAGTCTTCTGAAGAGAAGTTTTGCTAGACAAAGATTCTGGGGTCCACCAGGGGAGGGGGCCTATGAAAACGAGGAATTTCTGTTGGTCAGGAGACACCATGGAGAGAGTCAACAGACAGGTCATGAACTTGGAGAAGGTATTTGAAACCCATAGTACTGACGAAGGGCCCAGAATTGAAAGAACTTCAACTGAGTAAGAAAAAGGCGGACAAAAGTGGGCAAAAGACATGAACAGACGTTTCCTGTTTCCAGAAGAGGAAACACTAATGGCTAATAAATACACAGAAATATCCTCAAGCTCATTAGGAACAAGGGGAATGCAAATTGAAATCAAAACATCATTTTACACCCACAAAACTGGCAAAACCCAGTGCGGGGGAAGATGCAGCGTGGCAGGAACTCACATGCTGCCGGTGGGAGTATCAGCTGGCACAGCCGCTCTAGGACGCCGCGAGGCATCACTTAGGAAGCGGAACATATGTGGAGTCCACGGTCCAGCAATTTCACTCGCTGGCCCGCTGACGCTGGGTAAGCTACACCGTCTTCCCAAGCCTCTGCGTCCTCACCTGCAAAATGAGCACTGGAGTAACACCAACGTGCAGGCGTGTTGTGAGGACTCATATATACAAAAGCCCTGAGAACACTGCCTGGCCCCTGATAAGCTCCTTATACACGAGGTATTGTTTTGTACTGCGCTCATCAGAACCCAAATGAACGCCGTCAGACAGGCGGGTAAATAGTCTATGGTATATTCACACAATCAAATGCTGTCCAGCCGTGAGAATGAATGAACTAAGCTTACACTTCATTATGAATTAATCTCAAAATGTAATACTGAGTGAGAAAAACCCAAGCTGCCGAAGACTACATACAGCATTTACTATATCAAACTCAAAACCAGGCAAAAATAAACCATAAATTTTGCAGGGACATACAAGGAGGTAAAACCATAAAGAGGAGGAGGAAACATCAAACAGGTCTGAAGACGCAGAGGCCGGAATGGCCGTGGTGAGGAGGGAGGCGTCAGGCGTGAGGTCGGAGGTGCAAGCGCAGGCTGGACCCTGTAGCAGGGACCTTTACCTTGCTGACGATGGAAAACCACATAAGAATTACAAACAGGGGAGGATATACTAACAAAATGATTTGTGTGAGTTCGCCCGCCTGCTAGGTGAATGATGGACCACAGAAGCAGAGGGTGGAAACAGAAGACCAGGAGTCTAAAGTTTGAGACCTCTTCAGTATCCAAGAAGAGAATTAAAAGTGGGCAGCTGGCTCTGTAAGTCTGAGCCCAAGGGGAAGAGCAGACTAGAGACACAGATTTAGGAGTCAAGGCGCAAAGACATTTAAAGCAATGGGA
>NW_012136081.1:7162338-7162693 GCF_000956105.1 Propithecus coquereli
TCTGCCTCTCAACATACGCTTCCTAAAATCCAACTTGACTTGGGAAAAGCTGTTATTTATAGGGAGTCAATAATGAATCTCTTGATGCTATGAATGCTCACTCCCTAATTTATCTATTTTGCAGACCGGAGTAAGAGTTTTTCCATAGGAAAAGAATGTAGCCAATTGAATCTCTACTTTCTTATCTGGCTGAGATTTCAAATGGGAATTTATTCTTTGTCCCAATGGAATTAGATTAATAAGATCATTTTATTATTACTATTACCCACAATATAAACATTTCTATTCTCTCTCTCACTCTCCTTTTTTTGAGACAGAGTTGCACTCTGTTGCCCTGGCTGGAGTGCAGTGGTGT
>NW_012136081.1:7167128-7169341 GCF_000956105.1 Propithecus coquereli
CTTTTCTCTGCCATTCCAAAACTGCTATTGAGCACATCCAGTGAGTTTTTGTTATTATTTTATTTCAGCTCTACATCTTCCATTCTTCAGATTCTATGTTTTTGTTAACTTCCCTACCTGTTCACTTATTTTTCATTTAATTCTTTGATTACATTTTCCTGTGATTCTTTGATCATATATGTAATAGCTGCTTTGAAGTCTGCCTGCAAAATCCAATACTGTGGGTTCTTAGATGCTCAGAATCAGTTTCTACTGATTGCTTTTCTTTCTGAGTATGAGATACACTTTCCTCTTTCTTTACGTGTCTAGTAACTGTGCACAGAAAACTGGACATTGTAGGTAAGATGTTGTAGCAACTCTGGATTCCATTGTGTTTTTCTGAGGTTTTTAAATTTTATTTTAGTAGGCAGTTAATTTGTCTAGATTCGAACTGCAAATTGTTTCCGCTATTGTATTCAGCAACTGATCTCTCTGTTCATTTCTTACAGCTTCTAGCTGCTGCTTTTTTAGCCTGGCTCCCTGGGGTCCCCTCATCCATGTGTAATTTGGCAGGCAGCCAAGGATCTGGACAGATTATATGCAGATTTAGGGGCTCACACTCTCCGTGATTTTTGTGTTTTTATGATTTCCCCCTAATTTTCCAGCTGTTCCGCCAGTCTCAGAGTCTGTCCTCTGATACCTCAAACCAGGAAGCTTCAGCTTTGTACTGCCTGAACTTTGCATAGTTTAGGATTGCACTCAGGGTTAAAAAGCATCAGACTCACAGATCTCATCTAGCATTGGTCTGTGTCTTAAGGGTAGTTTCCTTTCTGGCCTCTCCCTGTTTTTGTTTCTTTATTTGGTTTTTATTTTTGTTTTTCTTTTGCTGGGCTCCCTGGGGCATCCCCTATACATCTGGAGGGAGTTTAACATCAACTAGGGATTTGGGCAGAGTTCTTACTTAGATGTCGGGCCTCACCCTTTCTGCAGTCCTCTCTTGCTTCTAGGATTTCCCCCCTGAAAGTTTCAGGTGTTTTCACATCCCTGACCTCTTTTCCCTGGCACCTGTCACCTATAAGGCTGCAGTTTTCCACCGTCATTTCAGTCTACTGCAGCCATCATGGATTGGAGCATACCTTCGGAAAAAAAGCCACAAACTTGCAATTCTTGCTCCTTCCAATTACAGTTTTTCAGTAGTCAACTCTCCCCCAGGTTCAGTGGAGAGCTTTTAGATGCTTTTAGCTGTTTCTTACACTTGGTCCAGATCTTCTAATTGTTATCTATGGGAGGGGTTAGAGCAACCACTTTGCTCTACCTCCCTTACTAGAAATTTCCTCTAATCTAACTAAATGTAATTTACAAGTAAATTGATTTTTTGGATTTTAAAAAATAATACTTTATTTTTAAAAGCACAGTGCTACATACAGAACATTTTAAAAAGCAATAAGTTTTAAAATAATGAACAAGAACACCTCAAGGGCAAATCCTAATTGTTTTAGAAATTTATTAGGTCAAACACTCAAAATGTTGCATGCAATGAAGTCACACAGGTAGAAAGACTTGGGATTGTTTTTTCTATTTTAATGAAAAGGAAACATAAAACATAAAACGAAGAGTGGCTCAGTTAGAAACAGGAATTCTCTTCTTAGAAGCTGAATCCTTTTCCTGCCTAGAAGTCAGTAGAATTCAGTCTGTTCTACATTTAGTATCTGCAGGAGATGGGAGAAGCAGGGCTCTTTGTTTCGGTTTTGTTTTGCTTTGTTTTGATAGTCTCAATGGTTATTTTGGGGGGAGGAGGAAAAAAGAACATATGTCAGTGGATCAAATAACTGTACTACAGATTACTGCATTTGATTCCAATTGCTGTGTGAATTACTATTTTATATGTCTCTAGTAAAGTATAAATATTTACAGATGGTCTGCTATGTGCAAAGCACTATATGATAGAAAGAGAGACAGGATGTGGGAGAGAAGCTGAACAAATATTAACAAGATCAGGTTCCCCCCCAAAGATTTTATAATGTATAATACTAAACAGACATGCAAAATGCGCACGCACACATGCACGCACGAACGCACACATGCACTAAAGAGGAATGCAGGAGGTGGAATGGATGTGGAAAGTTAAGTGCTGAGTATCTGATTTATTTAACCTCACAATTCCAAATCACAAAGTTAATGTTGTAAGTTGCTTTTCTAAAATGTGTGTGTTCACAAAGTATTATTAGTACACA
>NW_012136081.1:7173371-7174581 GCF_000956105.1 Propithecus coquereli
TTGACAAAATTAAAAGCATTTTTCAATATAGTTGCTATGGTGACACTGTAAGTTTGTGACAAAGCATTTATTCCACACAACCCACCCTAAATTAATTGCAATATCACTTATGAAACCTCTTGCAATGCTTTTTTCCCTCACCAAAGTCTGCAACAGCAAATGGCTTCCCAAACTAAGTATTACCCAATAAATCAGGCAAACATCATCCCATTCATTTCTTCCCTTGGGTTAGTGGTGCAACGTGATGGGCACACATGGAAGGGAAGAGCAACAGCTACACTAACAAGGACTCAGAAGCAACCAGATCCAGTGTAGCTGAGAGCACACGGTGCATCGGCCAAAACCAGCCAAACGCAATCCGCTGCTCTGTATGCCCCATGCTTGCTCCAGAGCACCTGTCCAGCAAAAGCAAAGCTCACTACACTACAGCTTCCAGCATGCTCGAATGAGGAATGCTCCACCTGAGGAAGGTGAAAGTGCCATGGATGATGTCTTCCGGACAGCAAGAAGTTTTGAATAATCCAGACAAAGTCTCTTGACGCCAGCCAGCAGTCCATTACAAGTAGGGTTACCTGATAAGGTGGGATTGATTACAAGAAGGTAATTCAATTGCAAGACTCCTGACAACACTATAATCTAATACTTCATGGCAGGGAAATCACTCTTTTTGTTTGGCATTTTCATTAACAGCATCACCTCACTGCAGTTTAAAAAGCAACATCAGGAAAAATAGCCTCTTTCACAGTCTTTCCTGATAGACTGATCTGAGCTACCTGTAAATAACGGAATTTCTATTCGAGCTATGCAGCTAGAGTCAACAGAGGCTAAACTTCAGTTTGTGATTCATTTTGTTTTCTCAGCCATGGCATGCCAGATACAAATATCATTCATGGATTTGGGGTTTTCCAGTGAAGGTGGCTAATATGTAAGGGGGCGGAATGTAAAAACCCGGCATCATCCAGAACCACCCAAGACTCACAGGGCTGCTCTCCTGGAAGAACGGGGCCAGAGGCAGCCTGCTCAAGCCCCCTCCCCTCTTTTTTTCAGAAGCTCCACTCCTGTTTGGCTTAATCAGGTTCACATCTGACAGTAATGATCTTTTTCTTATAAGATGCTGATTCTTAAGAGATGAACACATTTTACCTGGGTTATAGAAAAAATATATATTTTTAATCTGTTCAGTGTTAATAACATTAGGAATGAGAAAACA
>NW_012136081.1:7174631-7177637 GCF_000956105.1 Propithecus coquereli
AGGCATGCGCCACCACGCCTGGCTGATTTTTTCTCTATATATTTTTAGTTGGCCATATAATTTCTTTCTGTTTTTTAGTAGAGATGGGGTCTCACTCAGGCTAGTCTCAAACTCCCGAGCTCAAATGATCCACCCGCCTCAGCCTCCCAGAGTGCTAGGATTACAGACAGGCATGAGCCATGGCACCCGGCCAGTATTTCTTATAAGGTAGATCTGCTAGCAACAAATTCTCTGTCTTTTTTTAAATCTAAGAGTGTCTTTATTTTGCCTGCCTTTTTGAAGGATAGTTTTGCTAGATATAAAAATTCTGATTGAGTTTTTTTCTTTCAGCGCTTTGAATGTCATTCCACTGCTTTCTGTCCTACATTGCTTCTGCTGAGAAGTCAATCAAAATTCGTATTGTTATAATAAAAAACTTGGTGAGTTATCTTTGTCTTGCTGCTTTCAAGATATTCTAGACTAGGATATGCCTAGGTGTGGATACCTTAGCATTTATCCTATTTAAGTTTCTCTTCTTAGCTCTATAATGATTTTAACAAAATTTAGGAAGTTTTTGGCCATCATTTCTTCATATTTCTTTTCTGTCTTTTCCTCTCCTCTCTTAATAGGATTCCTACTGCATCTATGTTGGTATGTCTGATGTTGTCTCATCGATCTCTGAGGCTCTGTTTATTTTTTTCTTCAATTTTTTTTCTATTCTTCAGATTGGATTTCTATTGATCTATTTTAAAGTTCACTGATTCTTCTATATCTCAAATCTGCTGTTGAATTCCTATAGTGAATTTTTCATTTTAGTTACTGTATTTTTCATTGCCTGAATTTGCATTTGGTTCTGTTTACAGTTTCTATGTTTTATTGAGATTATTGAGTCACTGTCATCACATTTTTCTTTAAATATCTGAACATAGTTTCCTTTATTCTTTGAACATATTTGTAATAGCTGTGTTCAAGTCTTTGTTTGCTAAATCCAACATCTGGGCTCAATCAGAGAAAGATTCTATTGACTATTTCCTCTAAATATGATTCACCCTTTCCTGTTTCTTTGTCTCAAAATTTTTTGTTTAAAACTAGATGTCTCAGAGAATATATTGTAGCAACTCTGGATTACAATGTTTCCATGAGGGGAGCTCCAGTTGCACAATCAGCACTGTATTTATATAATTTTCCATGAGGGTTGTGGTTGTGCTTTTTGTTTATGTCTTTAGTAATTTGCCTTGACTAAATCTACAAAATTTGTCTTCCCTGTAGTATTGGCCACTTGATGTCTCTGTTTCTTTCTTTTTCCAATTTCTTCTCTTTTCAAGTTCTTTTTATTTTTAAACTGGACTTGCTAGGGACTGTCCCTGTGTCTAAACAGCTTAGTGATCAGCCAACGATTGGTTAAAGGTTGTGCTCATTCATCCTGAGCCTGTGCCCAGGGATGTCGGGGGTTAGGAAGCATGAAGTTCATGCAGTTTTCAGGTCTCCCCAACTTTTACTTTATGATGAGCCCTCTTTCGTCTCCTGTACACATTCACGCAGCTTCCCAGCCAACTAGGGATACATGGGGAGCTTGAGATCTCTCCAGTCTTAACCTGCATGTGTGCACAGGCTTCTAAGTCAGCCAGGAATGTGTACATAGCTCTTTAAACCCTTCTATGGCTGTCTCGCTTCCAGGACCTCCGTTAAGTTTTTGGCTAGTCTGCCAGTCTGTTGCTTGACCCACCTGGGACAGCTCTCTCGGGCCACCAGAACTGCTGGCCTTCCTTGTTCACTTGCAGTGAAGATCATTACTTTTACTGTCGATATCACTGGACGAGGGCTTTTCACATTCTGCTCCCCATCAAGTGAGCTCCCTCTTGCAGCCCAGCTGCTGGCTTTCATGGCCTGCCCCACCCCATAGAACTACCACACCAACGGAGGAGAGGAGAGGGCATGGGAGTGACCCCAGGCAAGAATGTCAAAGACTCCCATTGTTCTTACGTGAAGTTCAGCAGTTTCTCAGGGATAAAGGCTTCTCAATTTGTTGCTTGCATTTTTTCTATTTCCAGAGCCCTAAAGTGGTTGTTTCTGACAATTTTGTCCAGTCTTATTGTTTTTTTGGAAGATTTGCTGACTTCCTCACTCTAACTACTAAAGTCCTGATTCTGTCCTTAGCTACTTTCAAATCCTCTCTTCCATCTGCAAGTACATCACCCTGTCACATGACATGAACTACACCGTAAGTCACATGCGCAATCAGAAAGAAAAATGAACATTCTTCACATCCAGTGTCTTCCTAAGCTATTACACTATGTACTTCTAGGTTTTCAGAGAGCAAAATATAACCTTTTAAAGATGGTTGCACAACTTCACCTGGTCTAAAAATAAACCAAACACCTGTGTTGGCCTCAAGTCTTATCTAAGTATCGGGAGCAGGTTTTACTCTGATTCTCATAGGACAGAAAATTGATTGGCTATTTCTTGTTTTCGTTTCCTGAAGTCATGCGTTCTCTCTAGACTGGCACTCTAGAAGTCACTGACAAGCTACTGAAAGCTGGGTACCCGATCCCTAGTGAAGGCCCTGATACCCTTCTATGTTTACATGTACAAATAACAAACCTAAGATTTATTTTCCTCTGTTCTAAAACCTTTTTCACTCCCTCAACATGACATAGTTTCCTTCTGTTATAGAAATGGCTCACACTGCTGTACCATACCCTACTAAAATTGCAAAATACTACCTGATAAGCTCTTATCATTCAGCAAACAGGTATTATTACTATTGGTTAGTCTTTTCATTCTTTGATAAGGCACCAACCCAAGAAAAAGCTAAATGCAACCAGTTATCAATAATAGGCAAACAGGAATCAAAGGTCAAGAATGTCTGACTTGGCCAGGTGCGGTGGCTCATGCCTGTAATCCTAGCACTCTGGGACGCCAAGGCGGGTGGATGACTCAAGGTCAGGAGTTGGAGACCAGCCTGAGCAAGAGCGAGACCCTCTCTCTACTAAAAATAGAACGAAATTATCTGGACAACTAAAAAAA
>NW_012136081.1:7179219-7184895 GCF_000956105.1 Propithecus coquereli
TTCTTTATATATTCAGGTTATTAGCCCTTTATCGGATGTGTAGCATGCAAATGTTTTCTCCCATTCTGTAGGTTGTCTGTTCGCTCCATTGGTTGTTTCCTTGGCTGTGCAGAAGCTTTTTAATTTGATTAGGTCCTATCTATTCATTTTTGTTGTTGCTGTGATTGCCACTGGGGTCTTGTTCATAAATTCTTTGCCTAGGCCAATATCTATGAGTTTTTTCCATTTTCCCCAGGGTATGTTTTTGTCTGCTTTGTCAAAGATCAGATGGCAGTATGAGGATGGTTTTATACTGGGTTCTCTGTTCTGATCCGTTGGTTTATGTCTCTATTCTTGGGCCAGTACCACGCTGTTTTGGTTACTATAGCCTTGTAGTATACATTGATGCCTTTCAATTTGTTCTTTTTGCTTAAGGTTGCTTTGGCTATATAAGGTCTTTTCTAGTTTCATATGGAGTGTAGAATTATTTTTTTCTGATCTGTGAAAAATGATGTTGGTATTTTAAGGGGGATTGCACTGAATCTGTAAATCAATTTAGGTAGTATAGACATTTTAACAATGCTGATTCTGCTGATCCATAAGCATGATATGTTTTTCCATTTGTTTACATCCTCGGTGATTTCTTTCTCAGTATTTCCTAGTTCTCCCTGTAGAGGTCTTTCATCTCCTTGGTTAAATAGTATATTCCTAGGTATTTTATTTTCTTTGTTGCTATCATGAAAGGTACTGAGTCTTTGATTTGATTCTCGGCTTGACTGTTGTTGGCGTAAAGGAATGCTACTGATTTGTGTACACTGATTTTGTAACATGAGACTTTGTTGAATTTATTTATCATTCCAGGAGTCTCTTGGTAGAATCTTTGGGGTTTTCTAGATATAAGATCATATCATCAGCAAAGAGCAATAGTTTACCTAGTTGTCTGGCTAGGACTTCCAGTACTTTGTTGAACAGAAGTGGTAACAGTGGGCACCCTTGTCTTATTCCAGTTCTAAGTGGGAATGCTTTCAATTTTTCCCATTTAGTATGATGCTGGCTGTGGGTCTGTTGTATATGGCTTTTATAATATTGAGGTATGTTCCATCTATGCCTATTTTGTTAAGTGTTCTTATCATAAAAGGGTACTGAATTTTCTCAAATGCTTTTTCTGCATCTATTGAGAGTATCATATGGTCTTTGTTTTTGCTTCTGTTTATGTGGTCAATCACATTTATAGATTTGTGTATGGAGACCTTTTTTTTAAAATTTTTTGTCTATATACATTTTTAGTTGTCCAGCTAATTTCTTTCTATTTTTTAGTATGGATGGGGCTCTTGCTCTTGCTCAGGCTGGTCTCGAACTCCTCAGCTCAAACAATCCACCCGCCTCGGCCTCCCAGAGTGCTAGGATTACACGCATGAGCCACCGTGCCCGGCTGAGACCATTCTTCTAATGAAGTATTACAAGAATGTAAAAACAAATGCCACATGTACTCACTATTAAACTGGAACTAATAGATCAACACTTATGTGCACGCATAGGAAAACTCAATGTAAATCAAACAGGTGGGAGGGAGGAGGAGGGGTCGGGGAAAATTCACACCTGACGAGGACAATGCACACTATCTGGGTGATGGGCACACTTATAACATTGATTCAAAGTGTACCAAAGCAATACATGTAACCAAAATGTTTGTACCCCTGTAATATCCTGGGAAAAAATGAAATAATATTGCTGAATAAAAGATAACAAAATGTGCGGTATATATAAAATATATGAATGTGAACTTATTTTTTGCAGCATTTTAATAGTAAGAGGTTAGAAATACTCTAAAGTCCATCAGTAAATAAGTTTCTAGTTAAATTATGGTGGATCCATAGTATATGGATATAAGTATATAAGTTACTATGAAGCTGTTGAAAGAAAACAGAGAAACCTCTTTATGCAGAAATGTGGAAAGATTTCCAAGATTAACTGATGAATGAAACAAAAATCACCGAGGTGCAGAATAATGTCCACAGTATGTGAACATCAATATTTTTAAAAAGGTGAGGTAGAGATAATATATGCAGTTATATACATATTCATATTTGCTTACATATGCATTGAAATATTTGGAATGATACACAAGAAGCTAAGAAAGTGCTTTACTGATTTGGCAGGGTGGGGGGTGAGAAGGAAACCGGGAACTAAGGTGAGGACACTACTCACCGTGTATCTCTTTATATCTTCTGAGTTTTCCACCATGTAAATGTATTGCTTATTCACAAGTTTCTTAAAACAAACTAGAAAGCATTCTACCCGGCGAGCATTCCTCTCTCAGCCATCCGTTGCAGCTGCACAGCACGAGGAGTGTCTGTGTCTGGCTGTCTACGGTTCAGAATCTCCCACCGGCTTTTTCCAGTAAGGTGGGCCATGTGAATACCAGGCACCTTTCCCTGTGTGCTCAGGTAAAATCCATCAAGAACTTCTCCAAACATTCCTAACCAAAACGCTCTCATACTTCAGGAAAGAGTTCCTAACTAGAGCTCAGATCTCCTTGTTTTTGTGGCCTGTAGCTGTAGGCCCAAAGCTTCAGCGTGACCCGAAAGCCGTTTGAAATGCGGAGTCCTGGGTCTCGCTGCAGACCTGCTGAGTCAGAATCTGCATTTTAACAAGATACCCAGGAGATCTGTAGGCACATTAGAGTTTGAGAAGCCCTTTCCTAGGGCACACTTTCAATTAAGCTTCTGACTACATGAAAGAGTTGGATTTGGGGCAAGAACCGAGTCAGTACATGGGGAGAAGGTTGGTTCTGTCAAACTGAAGCAGGCTTTTCACCTGTGGTTTGGTACCACTTGAGTAACCACTGGCAATATTTGGGGCTCAGCCATTATTCTCTCATGTGACTCATAAAAACTAAATATAAATAGTACCATGATGTTTTCAGGTTGTAAGCACTGGTTTCACAAAAGGCTTTATTTCAGAAATTAATCTTAAAGTCACAAGTCCTCTTTTTCAGTGCTTCTCAAGCTTTGGTGTGCCCAAGGACCTTGTTTAAAAATGCAGATAGCAAGAACTTGCCTCTGGAGAGTCCTCAAGAGTAGGTTCATCAGTGGTGATTCTAACAATCCTAAGAAACAGGATATTGGGGCCAGGATTAGGATGAGGCAAGCAAGACACCCAGGGCACAAGATTTAAGGAAGTGCCAGCCCTCCATGAGCCTGAGAGTAAGTGCCTCCTTAAATGCTGCATCCAGGGAAACCCCACCTGACCCACCCCAGCCTCAGGTGAGTATAGGGCATAGGGTGGCCCACAGACCAGCAGTATCAACAGGGCCTGGGACTTACTAGAAATGCAGAATCTCAGCCCAACCCCAGATCTACCGAATCAGAATTTGCATTTTAACAAGAGTCTCAGGTTATTCCTACTCACATTAAAGTTGCAGAAACAATGAATAGAAGGGATGCCCAAAGTTAGTGTTGCAACTGATACTAAAATGCTGAGTGCTTTCTAACACATGCTGCACTTCCAATACGGGACAGGGGTGATGGCTGTCCACTGGAGTCCAAGGGACGGTGCTACACTGGCCAATGTTACTTTCACTCCTTTAGTCTGTGGCCTACAGGTGGCACAAAGGAGGGGCTGCTAATGCGAGAAGTAACAGGGACCACCCTGACGAGTTAGATGACAGGCTGAGCATTCAACGCGGTATGTATACAGAAAGTTTTACATTTAGGCTAAAAATTTCCATAATGAAGGTATAAGATGTATGGCAGTCTGCTTCGCAGCAAAACACATGAAAAATTCTAAGAACAGATCCAAAAGCATGTCCTGAATTTAATATAATGGCATTTCAAATTGGTAGGAGAAAACGAATAATTCAATAGTGTTGGGATAACTGGGTAGCTAGCTGGAAAAAAAATAGATTTGAATCCTTACCTCACATCTTATATCAAAATAAATTCCAGATGGATCAAAGATTTAAACACACACATACACAAAAACAAATCCATGTAAGTACTAAAATAAAATATGAGAAAAATATTTTTTAAACAGCCTCAAATAGGCAAGGCCTTTCTAAGTATGAATAAAATCCAAAAGCATGAATAAAATCCAGAGGCCAATAAAAAAAATTGGTAAATTTCACATTAAAGAAAAAATTCTGCATGGCAAATACCACTGTAAACAAAGCCTGAGGACAAATGACAAACAGAGGGGAAATCTGCAAGTCATATCCAACGCACGGGGCTATTTTCAAAAACTCCCAAAATCAAGAAGAAAAAAGCCCAATAGGCCGAGAGAAAAGTGGGCAGAGCCAGCCTGCAGAGCCGGAGAAGCCAGAGCTGTTCTCCAACAGCTGACGGGCACTCCTGTGAGACAGTCAAATCACGGACTCATCTGTTGCCACAAACGCTTGAATCGGGATTGACGGTGGAAATTTCCATGAGTTAAGTTTCAGAACATGCAGAACTTTCTAACGACCAGAGCGGTCCATAAAGGGAACACGCCTCCTTAACAAGCGCTGACTTCTCGCTCAGTGGAAGCACGCGGGGCAGGGCCAGATGACGGCCAACTCCCAGAGCACGTCTGGGAGGGAGACCAACAGACCGGAAACTAAACTGCCTGACCGCCGAGGGTGCTTGCAACTCGAAAATCATGCAATTCTGCCCAGAGACTACGCCAGCTCTGGAACAGTTAGGAGAATGAAATGAATGACTGCTTCTCACAACTCCAAAAGACTGGAAACCATGGTGCTCATCACTCTGAACTTTTTAGCATAAGTACAGCGTTCTCTGGAGGGGGAAGATGATAGGAATGATTTGCTGAATTATGACTCCTGTCACTCAGGAGCATTCGGGGTTTCTTCGTGGTCACGGGGCTGGGCAGTCCTGTTCCTTCATGCTCCTCTCCTGGGCTCCTCAGACACGAAAAGCAAAGGCGCAATTCTGAAAGAGGGCGCTGGCATTGCAGGGCTGAGATGCGAGCGTTCCCGGCGGCACGGCTCTGCCGTAAAGCGAGTCCGTGGGAGACGCTTTCACACCTACGACGCTTTCACCACAGTGCAACTGTGAGTTAAGCAGCACAGAGGAATAAATAGCACAGGAATTCAACTTACAAACGGACTGCATTCCAGAAGCTAGTTTGGAAGTCCGCTGGGCAGAACTTGAAACAGCACTAACAGGAGAGAAGACAGGAGGGGCCCGGGCAGCCCTCGACGGACCCGACACCGGCACCAGCCCGTTTCCAGGTAGAAATGCCGTTGGAATATCAATAATTTATTAAGTAGAGTAAGATGACGAACTGTTTGATTTACCTTGAATTCTAAAGCTTAAGACAAAGCAAAAGTAGCTGGAGAGGGCAGAGGAGGGTCACACAACCTGTGGCGACTCTGAAGGGAACACCTTAGCTCGGGTGTCCCAAGCTCTGAGTTAGCAACGAGCCTACTGCCGCGACTAATCTCTCCTCAGAACCTCGCGCTTCCTCTCTCCTTGATGCCAGCACGCCGCCGCATACTTTTTAGCCACGACTGGGGAGGTTTCTAGTTTAAAAGTATAATGAAAAGAATGAGTGGGGAGAAGAAAGAAGATGTTTTTGAAGTAAGAGAGCAATAAATAAGAGAGGAAATAAGAAACCCAAAGAGAAGATAAGAAGGATTATCTCAAGTGTAATCACCTAAAATTCAAGATAAAATAAAACTGAGCAAAGGCTGGGGAGGGA
>NW_012136081.1:7185992-7213628 GCF_000956105.1 Propithecus coquereli
CTTGGTCCAGTTTTTTTCCTTTAGACATTGATTTGCAATGAAGAAGAAGACAGAAGAAGAAGGAAGCATTGTTTTAAGGTACATTTATTTATTGTTTAGAGACAGGGTCTCAGTCTGTCGCCCAGGCTGGGCTCAAGTGATCCTCCCACTTCAGCCTCCCGAGCAGCTGGGACTACAGGTGTGCACCACCAGGACCAGCTAATTTCTTTTAGAGACGGGGTCTCGCTTGTTGCCCGGGCTTGTCTCAAACTCCTGGGCTCAAACAATCCTCCTACCTTGGCCTCCCAAAGTGCTGAGATTACAGGCCTGAGCCACTGTGCCCGGCCTTAAGGTATATTTAATAAAAAGATCTGCCAAACCTCTCCTGAGCCTAGACAGACAATACGTACAAACAAATGTGTTCCTTCAGAAGCTACTTTGTGTGGCCTTCAGACTCAGACCTGCTGGTAGGCAAAACTCTTCCTATGACAACTCCTGCCCTGCATCACACAGGCAAGCATGGGCATTACTGGCTGTTCCAATGACCCACGTTGAGGTTAGCGAGATCCTTAGCCCTGAGTGTCGGTCCCCAGTGATGCCTGCAGCGGCCATGAGTGGAGCCCCGGAGCAGGACGTGGGGAGGGAGGAAAGGACAAGCAAGGGCAAAGCCGGGCTGCAGGATTCAGGGGCCCGCAGAGGGCTCCAGGGAGTGGCTTCCTGGCCAGCGCTTTCACCTGCTCCACCCCCAGAGTGAGAACGGACATTATCTGCGCAGGCTTAACAATACTGCCTTCCTATTTACATAACACGGCCGGACCAATAAACACCACCAGGGTTAGCAACACTGACTGCGCTTCAGACACGCGTGCTCAGGAGTCGGCCCGTGGCAGGGAACGAGATTTCCTTCTGAGCCGCGGGGAGCTGCGCCCTCGTTCTCCTGTCTGCTGTGTTTCAGGAGGCATTTTCATAAGTTATCTCGTCTGTTGCTCACAAAACGCCAAAATGGTATTTGTTGTCAACTCCATTCCATGAAGGAAAAAACACACCTGGAGAAGACAGGTCTCAAAACCAGTAAGTGGCAGAGCCAGATTCAAACCTAAAACCCTCTGAAAAGACAGCTGCCTCCTCTCACCGAAGAACAAAAGGCAGCTCCTCTGTCTGGCGGCGTATGGGCCACTGAGGACTCTCCTCACCGCGGGGACGCAGCCTCTGCCATGGGCAGGGCGAGGCAGTGCTAACGGCCACCGTGCGTGCGCTAGAGCGCTGCTGCAAACGCTAACGTGACTACGCAGGAGACAGACCCGCTGCCCCTGTGGCAAAGCTGGCTGCAAGGCGGAGTGAGGCGGTGATGCGTGAGTAAGTGCTGATACAGCAAACAAACCACACGCCATCAGAGTAACAGCGACTGCGCTGCAATGAGACCTGCGCCCACGGGGAAGTGGGGCAAGGGTCCCTCTTCACACCGCGTGGCCACGGACGGCCACGCTGGGGTGACCAGTGTTGAGAAATGAAACACAGGAATCAGCCAAGCAAGTAGCTGGGGGCAGAACATCCCAGGTCAGACACCTGCAAGCAAGAGACCCGAGGAACAAACGGGCCTGTGATGACACAGAGGACAGACCTCTCTGGCCGCAGCAGAGTCAGGGAGAGAACGGGAGAGGAGGCTGGACAGACGCGCAGGGCCAGGCCGTGCCGCCCCGAGGCACAGGCAGAGTGTGCGTTTTACTCTGGCTGCGACTGGGAATGTTCAGAGGTTTCTCTGTAGGCAGGAAAGTGACGCGCGGCGACTCAAGTTTGTACCGGGTTACTCTGGCTGCTCATGCGCTGCAGGGAGCCTAGAGGGAGGCTGGTGGGAAGCCACTGCCACAGCCCAGACGACAGATGACAGCGACTCGTCAGGGGAGTAGCTGGTGGACGCAAAGGCCAAGGACAGACTCGCGGTATTTTCTCGAGTCAGAGTGTAGAGAACTTGCCACGGATCGCACACAGCGGCGTGAAAAAGAAAGAAGCAGAGACGACTGCTCGGTTCGGGCTGAGCCACAGGGTGGATGGTGGTGCCACTCACAGTCGGCTCTGCGTTTCTGTGGCTTCCCCATCCGTGGGTTTGACCAACCGCAGTGGAAAATATTCAGGGGGAAAAAGGCTGGTTTATATGCTGATCACGCGCAGACTGCTTTTCTTGTCATTATTCCCTAAACAGCACGGCGTGACAGCTATCTACACTGTATTAGCAGTTACACTAGAAGTCATCTGGAGACGATCTGAAGCACGTGGGATTGTGTGTGTAGGTTACGTGCAAATGCGACACCGTTTTACGTCACGGACGTGAGCATCTGTGGATGTGGCTGTCCGTGGGTGGGGGCCTGTCCTGGAACCAACCCCCCATGGATACCGAGGGATGACCTGACTTAGAGGACGGAAGACCGGGAGAGCAACAGGGAGACCTTTGAGCAACGCTAAGTCGAGACAGCTCTCAGGTATTTAGGGGGTGCTATCGGGGAGGCAGTGGAAAGACCGTGCTGGAGATGCCCATTTAAAGGACACGTATAAACCTAATCAGAAGAAAGATCATTTCTTAGTGCCTCGAGGATGGGAAAAGATTTCTTAAGACAGACATCAAAAAGTGCAAATCTTCGTAATAAAGGAAAAGTCTATATCGAAACGAAGGATTTCTGCTGGATAAAGGACACTGAACAAATGAGCAGGTGGGGGCAGGAGACACCTGCGACGTTCAAACTTCGGCTCAACAGCTAGTACGTAAAGGAACTCGACTGAAAACTGGGAAAATGACGCAGTAGGTGATTCGGGACAAGAAAATCCAAAGATTAACTGGTATTTACAGAAATCCTCATCCTCACTATTATCAGAGAAATATGAGTTAATACAAGACAACATGCTGCATCTGCCAAACTGACGAAGTCTGAAAGTCAGATGCTGAGTGCTGCACTCAGCAGCAGGAATAAAAGCAACACAGCTGTGCGATACTTAGTAAAATTAAGTCTGAGTATAGTCTGTGACCCTGCAATTACCCTTGTTGGTATTTAGCCACAGAGGCTCTTGTACACATTCCCGAGAGGATATATGTGAGGACTTTCATCAGAGCACTGTGTGTGATGCAGGGAGGGAGGGAACAAACTAGGTGTCCGTCACTGGGGAATAAATAACATGGTAGATCCAAGTGATAAAATACAACACAGTAGCTAAAAGCAACAGATAAACACAACATGAACGGAACTTAAAATTACAGTTTTAAATGAAAAAAGGGTCAGAATGGGAATTATGATGTAATGCTATTTATATAAATTTACAGAAAACATCATACAAGGATACTTACGCATCCAAGGACAAACATTACACTCGTTAGAGAAGAGGCTGATGGGGATGGGGGGGAGGGGAGAAGGGATGGAAACAGCAACAATGGACAATAATAAAATGAGAGAGGGGCCCCGCGATGTCAATCAAATGTTCTGTGAACTGAATGGTACGAAAAATGTAACTTTGCACTCGACATCTAAAAGAAAAAATAACACATCAATAGGGGAAAAAAGGTTCCTTCTGTTGATCTGTCCTTCCCTAGCTGACAGTTGATCCCTTCACTTAGCCTCAAAGAAGGGAGCTGAGAGGGAGGAGGCCGTGAATAAACGTGGTCCGCCACATCGTGCGCCCACCTTTACCACGGCACGCATCACACTGCTGAGTTACACGCATACAGAGCTCTCTTCCCACCCTGAGAGCTATGCCCTTAAGGGTAGGACTGGATCATACTCACCCTCACGAGCCCAGAACTCAGCGCAGCGGATGGTGCAAAGAATACATTTACTAAACGCTGACTGGCTGGCTGGTTGGGTGGTAGACTGGATGACAAATAAATTAAAAGATCGGAATTAGAATCCTACAAAATTATTTTCAGCTCAGGTGAACCCTTAGTCTTGACTATTATAATGTAGCCAATTGAATGTTCAAAAAAAATCATTGTAAATGGGTAGATGTCCTAACATTTCTTCTACTTTCAAAATGCACACCCTAGCGAATATGTGGAATCAACCTAAGTGCCCATCAACCGATGAGCGAATAAAGAAAACGTGCATGCGCACACACCATGGAATACTACGCAGCCCTAAAAAAGAATAAAATAATGTCTTTTGCAGCAACTTGGATGGACTGGAGGCCATTATCCTAAGTCAAGTAACTCCGGGATGGAAAACCAAACACCACATGTTCTCACTTACAAGCGGGAGCTGCGCTATGGGTAGCAGGGCCATACACAGTAGTATGATGGACTTTGGAGACTCAGAATGGGGAGTGTTAAGGGAGGATGGGGGATGAATAATTACCTGTTAAGGTACAACGTATACTATCTGGGTGACGGGTACACTGAAAGCCCAGACTTCATCACTATACAATTCATCTACGTAACCAAAAACTTTTTATACCCCTAAGTCTACTGAGATAAAAAATAAGATGTGCATGTCCTTTTGGATGACACACACATGAACAAACATCGCAAAACTCAAGTTGGCTCTATGGCTGCAAAGAGACATCAGAGATGCTACAGCAAAATTAGAGTTGCAAATAATAGAAGTTCACTTTAAGTGGGGAAAAACTGCAGATGCAGCACAAGTTAGACAACCGCCCTGCCCGGCAGTGCCAGGTGCCATCGGACCTCTGAAGTCACTGACCTGACACTGTGTGTACGATAC
Organism: Propithecus coquereli; assembly: GCF_000956105.1. NCBI lineage: Eukaryota > Metazoa > Chordata > Mammalia > Primates > Indriidae > Propithecus > Propithecus coquereli. Next base: position 7,190,672 of record NW_012136081.1, read on the forward strand.
GTGAAAACCCTTCTTACTGATTTTACTCAATTCTTACATCAATCTTATTACAGTATAATTTACATACAATGAAATGCACCCATTTTAGATGAACGGATTGATGAGTATTTAAATGTATACACCCAGGGAACCACCACCACGGTCACGATATAGAATATTTCCATGACCCAGAATGATCCCTCATTCCCCTCTGCAGCCAGGCCACCCATCAACTCCTGGCTCCAGGCAACCACTAATCTTTTGTGAAGACATCTCCTTCATTTTTTAAGAAAAAAAAAATTAACTCGTATTTGGGAATTTTCAAACATATACATGCAAATCCCAGATACCACTTCCCTTCATAAGTAAATATTTCAATATATATCTCTCTAAAGGATTTTCTTTTAAAAAAATATCCACGATATCATTTTTACTCTTAAAATAATTAACAATATATTTCTTGATACCGCGAAACAGTCGCTGTCCACGTTTCCCGGACCGCCGCACACCTTACTGGTCTGAATCAGATCCACGTGTGACTGCTGGTTCATCCGTCTCGTACGTCTCTTCATCTATAGCGATTTCCTCCCCTTCCTTCCCCTTAGGATTTTATCTGTTTATCCTGGAAAGCACCTGCAGTTTGGAATTTGCTGATTCCATCCCCAAATTTCCCACGTTTCTCTGTCCCTTGAATTTCCCACGAACGCGTAGTAAGATCTAGAGTTTTTATCACACACGGGCTCTACTGCGGTCGGCAAGGCTACTTCACGGGCGGTGCTGTGCATGTCAGTCAGGAGACACACATCATGTCCTCTATTCTATTTTTGTCTTACTTTTTGAAAAACACTGTTCCCTCAACACACTGAAAATGAAAGCATTATAGTGTATTATGACCGTTTAATCTAGAAAAGTGTCACAGGACATCGATCCCTGTTTCACAGACTCATTCTGGGCTACGGTGTCCCTACAGAGAGCCAAGTGCTCCTTGAGTCACTGTCTGAAATACCTCGCTGGTTCTATCCGTCCCATTATGCATCTTTTTGTACATGGCATAGCTTCCCCATTATATTTTTGACTCACCGAGAGAAGTTCAGTCTCACACCCTTCTCAACCCCGCCCGTCAACGCCCTGCACACAGACAACACTCCGTGAACCAGGAGCACTCGCGGTTCTCGCCGGGGACAGTCCTCCTCTGTTCTCAATGCAGCTGGGCCCATTAGTTCTTCACCACCTTCCTCCAGAGTCAGGAACAGCCCCATTTCGCCCGCCGGAAAACGGAGGCACAGAGAAGAAATACGAAGGTTACACGGAGAACTCGAAGATCACAGGTGGTTCGGAAAACCTGCTGAGTCAAGGGATTCTACTCTCACGCCTCCTCCTTCCCTCCAGGGAGACACGGGAGCTGAACGCTGAGTCTTTGAGGGAAAGGGCCACAGACGCTGCTCAGACGGGGAACCAGAGGGCCCGGCAGAGTGACCTTCCTGTTCTCTCCGGCAGGACAAGTCCCTGCTTGACAAAAGCTAAATAATTACCAAGCGAACAACAATCAGTTAAATTAAAGACAGATAGCCCATGACATTTAGGATGGGGAAGGAAAGAGGAGGAGTCACATCCTGAGTTCCCCAGCAGCCAGGGAAGAGGACGGGCACGCCACCGCGGGGATGCAGAGAACTCCGAGGCGGCGGCGCAGCGCGGGCCTCTCCTCCTCCCGCCTGCAGGAAATGCTGGTCCACCTGCAGCAGAGCTCCTTACCGGCTCCGGTTGGCTCCTTACCGCCCCCAGACATGAAAGTTAGAGTACGATACTGATGAGGTCAATAATCGCTCAGTGATAGATAAACATAGGTTCCAGAAGCACAGGCCTCTGCTTACAGACAACATAACCTTCGACGCAAAAGGATAGAGTTTCTCCCTCATCCCTGCTCCCATCCAGGACAGGGACATATTAAATTAAGAATTCTCAGAATTCCCAACGGTGTCAAAAGCATTTAAAGTTGCTGGGTCAAAGATTCATTTTTGCAGCAGACAACCACAAAGGATTTCAGTGTTACATACCGTGGAAATGACTGCAAGAAACTCTAAATATGGATAGACCAGTAATTTAAACTCTTTTTCTAATGGCTAATGCTTTCTTTTCAGTTCAATATCTGATTCTAAGTCAGGTTCCAATTAAGGAAAGAAAGCAAGATCCAGTTTTCTGGTTCCACTGGGATTTGCTGGTTCAGGGATGACCTGTCTTTTGTGACTCTGTCATGACTAACACGAACGTGTTTCAGGACAAGGAAACACCTAGGAACTCTCACTCCCGGTTTGGTGCGTCCCTCGGCGGGCCACTGCTTCTGTCTCTCACAAAGATTACCGTACACAGCTATGAAACCACTGCTGACAGAAACCAGAAAGAGAGCACGAGAAACAAAATCCCAGTGGTAGCTTTGAACACTCACACACACAGTGGACAACTGAAGCTAATACCTGAAAAGTACGTACTAAAGTTACCTGGATTTTCCAAGCAGGACTAATTTTCTTCAATTACCTGGATATCTAAACTATCCCAGTTTTCTGCTTCACTTTGCCCACAGGAAAAGTTAGATATTGGGCAGAGTAAGACCAGAGGCAAAAGATACACATGGTAACTATATTTGAATTTGTGACTAACATATCCTTTCATTCACTTTGAATTTAATGTGACTTAGCTCTCTGACCCAGGAAAATCACTCTGAATCCAGAGCGTCTTCATTAGAGGATGAAATAAAATTCTTTCTAAGATCCCTTTAACTTACTTGGTTTATATTTCCTTTACCATAGGATCAAATTCCATTAAACATCAAACTAGTGGCTCAAAATATTTCAAATACTAGAATTTTATTACAGCGAATGATGCTAAAAACATAAATTTAACTGCAACAAGATTTGGTCTATGTATTAATGATGCTGTATTGTAAAAAAGAATTAACCGTACACCAATGTTTATAAGCAGCATTATTCACAATAGACAAATGGCGCAAACCACCCAATGTTCCTGGGTAGAGAGACAGACACGGAAAGACACTGTTTCTCTTCCTCACCTGGATTTCTGGCTCCAGGAACTGCACAGACTGCTCGAGCCCAGGGGGACCCAGCCAGGAAGGGCCTGTGCTGAAGACGCCAAACGGACGAGGAAATGAACTTGGGTCCTTGACGTCTCTGCCCAGCTGCTCAATTAACCGGCATGGGTCACCCTGCCCTGACTTCTCGCTATCTGAAATAGCAAACGTCTCTGTGCTTACGTCACTGAGTTGGCTTTTCCACTTCTCCAAGGAGAAAGCATTCTAACGGGTAACACTGACCTGAGAAGTCCGACACACCGTGAGACTTACACAGCAAAGAAAGGCAGAGTTTGGTCTTAGCAATTAAAACACACAGACTAACAGGCAAAACAAAGTACGCTATTCTTGTCATTAAAATGCGAGACACGCTTTGGGGCAGAGAGAGAAACAAGGTTACAGGAAAAGTGCAAGAAGTGGATCCACACATTTAGCAATTCAGTGAATAAACCTGGACCCAGAAGCTCTCCTGAAGCAAGCAATTATGCTTCATTGCAGAAATATTAATCAGAAGATGATGACTTGAAATACGGTCTTTATGTTCACGACTGTAACCACAGAAATGGTTCTATCATTCCCATTTTATGAATGAAGAAACTGAAGCACAGAGAAGCTGAATAACTTGCAGTTTTCCGCACCTGGACCTCTTGCCTCTGTTCACGGAGCAAACTCCTAGACATCCTTCGGGTTTCGACTTAAACAGACATCAGTCACTTCCTTAGAGAAGGCTTCTTCAACGTGCTCAGACAAGGCCCGAAGCCCTTGCCACGCCCCACTGCACTCCTGCTCCACGGCGGCACTTGGCACACTGGAGACTATTTAAATATTTGTCTTCCCCACTAGCACGCACATCCCGTCTTCGCTGCCACTAGACGGTGTTTCCAAAGCCGAGCAGACGCCTGCCCTTAAGAGTCTCCCAGTCTGACGGACAGCAAGGACGCAACTGCTTACGACACGGGCATTCCTCAGAGACTGCAGGCTTGTTCCAGACCACAGTAAACTGAGTCACACGAGTTTTTGGGTTTCCCAGTGCATTTGCACGTTATGTTTACACTATACTGTAGCCTGTTAGGTGTGCAATGGCATTATGTCTAAAAACAATGTACATACCTTCATTTTAAAATACTTTATGGCTAAAAAATGCTAACGATCCGAGCCTTCTGCAAGTCCTGATCTTTTTGCTGGTGGAGAGTCTTGCCTCAGTGTTGATGGCTACTGACTGATCACTGATCAGAGACCACCAGAACAGACACAACAGTAACAAAAAAGTTTGAAATATTGCGAGAATGACCACAATGTGACACAGAGACATTCAGTGAGCACGTGCCCTTGGCGAAATGGTGCCGGCAGACTAGCTCGATGCAGGGTTGCCACGAGCCTCCCATTTGTAAAGAAGGCGGTATCCGCAAAGCACAATGAAGTGAAGTGCAGGAAACGGGGAGGCTCATCTGCACACGGCGGGAGGCAGGGAGGGTCTGCACGGGGCCACGTGGAAACAGGGCCGGGCGAGGGAGGACTGCGCGGTGAGCCCCTTGAACGGGGCTCTGAAGGGTAAGTGGGAGAAAAGGTGAGGTGTTCTAGGCAGACAGAGCACAGGTGTGTATACAGAGAGGAAAGAGGCCACGAAACTTTAGGGGGGCTACTACTACTTTAGGGGAGCTGGAGTTTGATATCGGGTAGCAAAAAATGAAGCTTGAGAGATAGGACGACGCGGTTCTGTATCCAAAGAAAGCAATGTGCTGCACGGACCTCTAAAATAACCTACTCACAGTGGATGTGATGGAGGCATGGACGGCATGTCGGGCACCCGCTAAGCACTTCCCATGGATAATTTCGTTTCATCTCCACAACGACCCTGGGTAGTATTATTCCCACGAGGAACTAGAAGGCCAAGATTACAGACAGCTAGTAAGTAAACGGCAAAGCCAGGCTTTGAACTGCAGCTGTTATATGACTCCAAAGCCTACGCTTTTAACCGTAATCTAATAGATGCCTAGCTTACTATGATATGATCTTATATAGTCGCATACAATTCAAATACTTATGCTGATTCTACTAGAACAGCTGGCTATTTAAAGGAACCCTGTATCTTTTCATTAAGCAAATCATAAACACAGATATTTCATAAATTAAGTTGGCTTAAAATGAAGTATATAATTACTATTCAGTAGATGTTTATAAATGAATTATCAAAGGAGTATTATTCCAAGACAAAAAATGCAGTGTCCTGATAGTCTAACATCGTCTCTAGAATGATGCTACCTCTAAACTATGAAAAACTGTGCTAAGCGAACATAAGCAACTTCTCCGTAGGAGTCTCATCAACGCTAACCTTCCACACGTCATCACAGTGTCTGGGGGGGAAAGAGGAACCTTCCTATGGAGAGTTAAAATTATTCATTAAATAACTCAGTTATTGAGAAGGGGTGGAAAGCAAAGAAAGTAGTTAATACAGAGGAAAGACACAGGACACGTGAAATCTTTTTTCCGCATTATCATCTGCCTTAAGTATGGTAAAAGGAAGACCTCTAGGTGTCAATTCGAGTTAAAACATGTGCTGGAATTTACCTGTTAGAGAAGATCTTGGTTTAAAGTACTGTTTAGGAATCCAGTTATCAGTAAAAATGCAAATGTACTAAATCACAGTTGATGTGACTATTTTAGCCACTCATTAAAACAAACTACTGGGAGATTTTCTTCTTTCTCTCTCTCTTTTTTTTTTTTTTTAAGAGATGGGGTCTCGCTCTGTTGTCCTGGCTAGAGTGCAGTGGCACAATCATAGCTCACCACAGCCTAGAACTCCTGGGCTCAAGCGATCCTCCCACCTCGGTCTCCACAGTCGCTAGGATTACAGGCATGCGCCACCGTGCCCGGCTCCTCTTCTCTTTTTAAAATGTCTTATATAGTAAGAATTCACAGACATAAAAATTTTTGTAGTTACAGTAGATGAAACACCTAATAGTGCTAGGAGGGTTTTAAATACATACATATACACACACACAAACACACACACACACACACACGCACATATGTATATATATATTTTTATTTGTTTATTTATTTGAGATGGGGTCTTGCCACAGTCAAACTCCCAGACACAAACAATCCTTCTGCTTCAGCCTCTGGAGCAGCTGCTGTCACCCAGACAGTGGTGCGATCACAGCTCACTGCAGCCTAGAACTCCTGGGCTCAAGGGATCCTCCTGCCTCAGCCTCTGGAGTTGCTGGGACTACAGGCATGCGCCACCACATCCAGCTAATTTTTTTTATTTTTCATAGAGACAGGGTCTCCCTATTGCCCAGGCTGGTCTGGAGCTCCTCCCGCCTTGGCCTCCCAAAGTGCTAGGATTACAGGCGTGAGCCACCACTCCCAGCCTGGTTTCATTCTTATAGCCACATTTGCACATGAGCTAACAAAGGCACAAAGCGTCTAGATAAGTCTCTCACGGTCACCTGGGCAGACAGTGGAAGAGCCGGGACTGACACCCAGGGCTCCTTCCACCACGTAGCGATGTCTCCACTCAGGTGAAAGGTGCCTAGAGATGATCATGCACCCACCAATCGATCTCGCAATTCAGAGAGACCTGCAGGGAGGCAAAAGGACGATCTTGATGTCCTTCAGATAGTTTACAGCCCACCAGGGAGTGGACGCCCCACTTCCTACTCTCCAGGCAAGCATATTCTGTAATCATTTTGACTCATACCAGATACCCTCTTTTTGAGAAATATTAAATGTTCCCCATAACTAAATTCAAAACAGGTAAAACAAGAACAAGGCAAATACCTGTTTCTGTGCATTGAGGCGTACGTGCATTACGCTTTGGTGGGAGATAGGAAAAGAGAAGTCTCAAACACTTCCTGTGTACTGCTTGCAACCAGCTCACAGGAGAAAACAGGGTTTCATGCATTCCTCCTGACTGCCACCGTTTTCCAGCCTGACCTCCTGTGTTTCAGGAGGGCATTCAAAGCACGAAAACAGGAGCCGGCAAACTCTTCCTGAAAAGGGCCTAAATATTTCAGCCTTGCAGGCCATAAGGTCTCTGACGCAACTGTTCAACTCTACTGTTGGAGAGAGAAAGCCCCAGAGACCACACACAAATGCACGAACATGGCTGTGTTCCGTTAAGGTTATGGACACAGAAATTTGAATTTTGTATAATTTTCACATTATTACTCTTTTGATCTTTTTCAACTACGGTACTTAGCAAGGTCTGTTTTACAGGCTACACAAAAACAGGTAGTGGGCCAGAGAGTCTGGTGACCCTGCATTAAACTGAGGAAGTACTATGGGTCGGAAGAAAGCCAGGGAAAAGCAGGGAGCGCGTGGCCCTTTTCCTGACCCGCTCTGGCGCCGCAGGTCCCGGAAGGCTTCTTGGACCATCCCGCTCAGCCCAGGTGGCCCCCTTCTGCGTTCTCACCGACACTCGGTCCTCTCTCTATCTTAGCACTCACTGTAATATGCTGTGATGGGTAAGACACACAACTATTATGTACCCCTAATAATTAAAAGTTTTTAAAAATTTAAAAATACCGTGCTGTGTTATTCACTCGTCTGTCTCTCCCCAGTCACCAGGGCGAGCAACGCTTTTGTTTGTTTTTTTGTCTCCGTGTCCCTAGCTGACACGGATGCTCAAAAAAATATTTGGGAAAGGAGGGAAGGAAAATAAAGAGGAATAAGTTCAGAAATTCTTATCTTCACACTGACACTAGGTATCAGTCCGAGGTCTTGACGGTGGTTCAGTAACACACTCCTAAGGAGTTAAATCGGTGGTTCACTCGCTTCTTGCATCTTAATTAACAACTGTGTGCCGTTTACAGCCCATAAACACCCACCAACCCCGCAGTCTGTGCTCTGTACTGACACCTCCCTCGAGGCCAGGCACCTGAGGGACTTGTTCAGACTAACACGGATGAGAATAATCCAAACATAAATGTGAAATGACCACAGAGTCTCCAAAAGCCTTCGGGGTACCCTGGCATTCTGTAGAACACAAATGGGGAAACTCTCCCACAACACGAACCTGTGAATGGCAGCGAGACCTAAGAATTTTCTCTTTAAAAAAAAGTGAATGTTGGCTTCACATAATTTAAGGCCACCATTACCAGACATAATATGAAAATCCACGTGGAAAGTCTACCGCGTCATTATCACACAAAGCATAAAGGAGGGAACTCAGTACCTATTAGGCCCACGTGGAGGGCGGGAGGGACCCTCGAATGCAGGCTCCCTGCGTTCTACGCCAGCGTCCCTCTGGCACGCTGGCAGCCTGCGGAAGCCAGAGGACCCCTTCGCAGAACAATGCTTCTGAGTGCATAAAGTTACGCATCGTTTTAAAAAGGAAACCAGTTGCAGTAATAATTAAGCCGCATCACCACCCCGACACTTCCTGTCTTCTTTCCTTGCTTATTTTTTCTGCCCAGCAGTTGTCACTATCTAACTCGCTACACACTGTCCTTCATACATGTTATCTACATCGTATGTCTCCCCAACCAGAATCTAAGTTCCATGAGGGCAGAGATGTTCATCCATCTTGTTCATTACTCCATTTCCAAAACTTAGAAAATGCTTGGTATGTAACAGGTAAGTTATTGAGCAGATAAGCTCAGTAAGCAACTGCTGAAGTATTAAATGAACTTTCTGTCTCCTAAGAGCTGTTCTCTAAGACAAATCAAAGGCAGTTCTACTAGGTTCTGTCATCCTTAAGAAACACATCAATGATATGCAATACTTTATATTTAGAAACACCTTCTTGGTGGACACTGGAACCCTTTTGTAAACAGTCTCATTCATCCACAGTGAATCTAATATCTAATGACTGAGGGTAAAGAAACGATATGAGAGAGAGCAGTCAAATGCCTCGAGGTTAGTCAGTGAACAAAATCACCGAGCCAAGCCCCCGGATATTAACACCGCCCCGCACGGTATGCTCTGCCCCGAAGCTTTTGCTGCACCGCCCCCTCTTGAAGATACCCAACTCACACTGACAATGAGACAGACGCACTCATAACAAACAGCTGCACGTTCCTTTGCAACAAAGTTCTAGGACTTCCAACTTCTTGTCAGGGCAATTCGTAAATAAAGGAAATGGTTTTCTTTTAAAATTCACCTTAATCACAATAAATTAAAAGGCTAACAAGAATTTAAACCCTCAGACTTGACAGGCTGCCCATATTGTTTGCCTAAGAGGAAGGAAGCTTAAAGCCAGGACACCTAAAACCACCAGAGAACATAGTAATTTCTGCCATCTGCGTGCGTTCACACTTTGGCGTGCTAACAAATTGAGAAGGGAAACCAGAAACCAAAAAGAGAAAGGGGAGGAGGGAAGGTGAGGCTGACACTAAGGTCAGTTAATATGAAAGAACACAGGGCCTCACACTGTTTCCGAAGCACGCACGCATTCAGCACCCAACAGGAAGGCACCGCTGGTCCCTCCTGGGTGGCTGAGACAATGCCGGCCTGCTCCCCACTGCCACTGTTTGTCGAAGAGCAGAGCTAAGGAAATGCACTTACGTCCCACACAGGTTTTTGGGAGATTCAAACACATCTTCCTGAAACATAACTTTCTAACTCTGCTTAAACATCAAAATTTCCCGTATTTGTGCATCTGCACATATACAGGGCAAGGAGATGTGAAGAAACAGGTTTTTTGTTTTTAGTATTTTGAGTGCTAATAAACCACCAGCAGCCTGGTAGAAAGTCTCGACAGAGGCTGGTAGAAAGCTCCACGGCAATGAACATATTAACAGGATTTAAAGTTGAGAAAGGGAGAGAGAGAAGAAACATGTTCACATATGCTTGGCTCCAGCTCCAAGGGAAAATATTTACCTAGAGTGACCACTGTTAAGGAGGTAAAAACTGTAAGATAATTTTGTAACTACTTATAGTGCTGTTGGTTTATAATCACACCTAAAGAGAAAGCCCACGATCACAGAGAACACTCTACTTTCTTCCAAAATAAAGGTTTTCAAACAGTGTTGTTTCAACATTACAGTATCAGTGAGGTACTTCCCACCCCAGTAAGTTTTATTAGGTTATTAAGTATGAAATGTCTGATTCCCTTAAGTACTAAGTTTGATAGTTGATATCTCTGACATTTCACTTTGACATTTCTTGTTTTATTTTTATTGTGAAGGTACATCCTCAGTCTTGCCAATGCACATTGTGGCTTGTGATTATCTGTCAAATTTTTTTTAGAGCAATTTTTGTGAAACCATGGATAAGTCAAAAACTTGTGTTATTTTTGAATATGAGTTCCCTTGTGGAACTAATGCTGCGCGCACAGCTCCAGATATCAACAAAGAGTTTGGGGAGGATGTGGCTAATGAACGCACAAGTAAATTGATGGTTTAAGAAGTTCCATTCTGGTAATTTTAATCTTGAAAATGAGCCACATGGGCGACCTGAGACCAAGGTGGATAATGATGAGCCGAAAGCTGTAGTGGAAGTGAATCCATCTCAACCTACGAATGAATTAGCAGCAAGGTTTGATGTTACTATTCCAACTACATTAGACCATTTGAAACAAATCAGCAAGGTAAAGCAGCTGGATAGGTAGCTTATGCACGAATTAAACAAGTGTCAGAAGAGAAGTCATCTCGAAGCTTGCCTTTCTTTGCTGTTACGACATAATGGCAAACCATTTCTACACCGTATTGTTACATGTGATGAAAAATGAATTCTTTTTGACAATCGCGAGCATTCAGCACAATGGTTGGATAAAGATGAAGTGTCGAAACACAGTCCCAAACTGAATGTTCATCAAAAAAAGCTAATGGTGTCTGTTTGGTGTTCCAGCGCTGGTATTATGCACTACAACTTCATGAAACCTGTCAATTGATTACAGCGGATGTCTACTGCAACCAACTGGATGTAATGATGAGGATGTGCTTGTGGTTAAGCAGCTGAGATTGGTTAACAGAGACAGGCCAATCCTTTTGCAAGACAACACTCAATCACCCGTCCCACAAACAAGTTGCACAAACACTGCTCAAACTATAGAAGCTGGACTTGGAAACTCTCTGTCATCCACCATATTTACGAGACCTTGCACCAACTGACTACCATTTCTTCCAGGCTTTGGACCACTTCTTGCAAGGAAAAATATTCAATCCTCAACAAGCTGTGGAAAACGCCTTTCGTGATTTCATTGCCACTCATTCTCCAGGCTGCTTTGCTGCTGGCATAAACAAGCTGCCGTTCAGATGACAAAACTGTGTCAATAGTTTAGGCATATACTTTGATTAATTGTACTGCTTCTTGTTTAAGATATAATAAACCACACTTTTGATTTGAAATTAGACATTTCATATTTAATGACCTATAAAAAGGGAGCATAAATAATTATATAACTGAATAAATAAGAAATGAAAACTCTTGGCCGGGCGCGGTGGCTCACGCCTGTAATCCTAGCACTCTGGGAGGCCGAGGTGGGCGGATCGCTCAAGGTCAGGAGTTCGAGACCAGCCTGAGCAAGAGCGAGACCCCGTCTCTACTAAAAAATAGAAAGAAATTATTTGGACAACTAAAAATCTATATAGAAGAAATTAGCGGGGCATGGTGGCGCATGTCTGTAGTCCCAGCTACTCGGGAGGCTGAGGCAGTAGGATTGCTCGAGCCCAGGAGTTTGAGGTTGCTGTGAGCTAGGCTGATGCCACGGCACTCTACTCCAGGCAACAGAGTGAGACTCTGTCTCAAAAAAAAAAAAGTACAAGCTAGACCTATAAAGACAGAAATGGAAAAATCCCCAAGACACAGTTATGTGAAAAGAGCAGGCTGAGGAACTCACAGTGATTCTGCTATGTAAAATGTGTGTATCTGCACACGGATTGTATGTGAATGCTCAGGAAAGATCTGGAAGGATACCCACCAAACTCTTAATAGTGTTTCTGTCTGGGGAGGGGGAGAGAAGTGAGGGAGCTTCGGGGGAGCTGGCACGTCATACCCTACTACGCCTTGAGTATTTCACGAGGCTGTATTCACACACACTTGTAAAATCAAGTATTGCTCAAAGAAGAAAGGACTGAGTGATTCTGTGAACTAAATGGAGGAAAAACAAAAGGCAAAAACTAGGCCTGACACTCAGTACAGCACATTAAGGTCAAAGCAAGAGTCTGATCATGAGACAACCTACTATTCACCACATCTCAACGCAGTTTTGAGTTCAGCTACAGTATTATAAGGAACAGGATAAATCGACATAAAGGATAAGATTTCTGAATTGGTAAGTATGATCAAAGCACATAACTCATCACATCTGAAAGAACTGAAAGCTTAAAATGCACACTTTTTATGTCTTCCTATCAAGCTAAACGTGCTGCAAATTTTTTTTCTTAGTCTATTATAAAATCACCATACTTCTGCTGGAAGTATTTACTCTTTGATTCTGAAACCCAGCTACCCCTGACGGCACGTTCCAACAGCATGTCTGAAGGTAACCAACTACACGGCAATTAGAGAGATGCTCTGCCGACCAGAGACGGGGACAAGAGACCCAAAGGGCGTTGGTACCGATTGAGAAAAAGAAATGCAAGTGCATCTAGGATGAGTTAGCAGGTAGCTAGGAGATTTTGAAATTAAAAGAAAAGTCATATGCTCCAGAAGTGGGTAGGTAAACAAAAGAAATCCAAACTGGACTGATTTTAACTGTACATTTTGCTAGGTTTTCACAAACACATACACCCTGTGTAATGACTACTATATCCAAGATAGAGAACATTTCCACACCCTAGAAGTTTCCTCGTGTTCCATCCCAGTCAAGCCTCTTACATTCGGGCTCCACTGAACCTCTGTTCTGTCACTATGGATTAAATTTGTCTTTTCTAGGATTTCACATAAATGGATCATAAGTACGTGCACTTTTGTGGAAGGCTTCCCTTCACTCAGCATAATGTTTTCAAGGTTCATCCATGCTGCCCGTGTACTGATGCTTCATTCCTTTTTATGGCCAAATAATAGTGCACCGTATGGGCCACAACTTGTATATTCGTTCATGCGTTGATGGACATTTGGGTTGTTTCCAGTTTTTGGTTATTATGAACCAATCTGCTATGAACATGCTGGGCACCAGAGGCTTCGATAATTTTCATTTCGTAAGTCAGCGCCGTCCACGTGCTCTCAGTCCACCGCGATGCCAACCCTGACACTGGCCCATGCAGAAAGGGAAAAGCAATCATCTATCCAACAAATACAGAGTAAACAGCCGCTGGATGCACACTGGTCAGGCGCTAGGGATACAGCAATGAACAAGACAGGCATAATCCCTCCCTGTCAAACTCACATTCTCTTGGTAGGGGTGGGTCAGAAGTGGGGACAAACAAAAATAAATGAACAAGTCATTTTGGATAGCATATGTAACAGGAAAAAAGGTAAAAGTGAAATAATACAAAAGTGACTGGAGGCATGTATCTAATTCGGCGTTCAGGGAAGGCCGACCTGAGCTGAGTGAAACCGGAATGACATGAAGGGGACAGCTCTGTAACCTTCTGAGATCAAAGCGTTCCAGGCAAAGGACTGCAAGTGCAAAGGCCCCAAGGGGAGACCGGACCTCTCCTATTCAAGCAGCAGAGAGGAGGCCGTGTGACAGAAACGGAGTGAACAGGTGACAAGGCAGGCAGAGGCCCAGCCAAACAGAATCTTGCAGCCACGTGAGCAGTCTGGGTTTTATTGGAGGGTATTGAGCCAGAGCAAAACAACCAGATCTGCATTTCAAAGGATCCCCCTGCCAGCTGTGCGGAGAACTGACAGGGAGAGTGGACCGGGTCAGCGAGGACAGAGGTCGGGGTGCCTGGGCTGCAGGAGGAGCAGAGGAAACACGGGAGATGGGGAGAGTTCGGATTCGACAGTTCTTGCTGACACACTAGATGTGCTAGGTACAAAAAGGAAGAATCTGGGATAATTCCTAGGCTTTTGGCTTAGGCACCCAGGAGGATAATAGTAGCATTTGCCAAGATAAGAAAAACTGGAGGAAAAATAGGTTTGGAGCTGTGGGGAGAACCAAGAGTTCTGTTCTAGTCCAAACGCAGACGTCAAACAGGCACTTGAATACGTGAGTTTGGAAGTAAGAGGAAAAGTCAGTGCCAGATGTATGATATCAGGTAATAATATCTGAAGCTGAGACAGGGATTACATAGACAATTTTGCTTCTAAAAGTAGTCCAGTTGTGCACCACATACAGATGTTTCGGTGAACAACGCAATGCAAACACAACAGTGGTCCCATAAGATTCTAATGGAGCTACCCTACATAGGCGTGCCTTTTTATCCTTTATCCTTTTATCCTTTATCCACGGTATTTTTACTGTGCCTTTCCTATGTTTAGCTAGGTTTAGAGACACACATACTCACCGCTGTGTTACCACTGCCGCCAGCATTCAGCAGTGACCTGCCGCACAGGTGTGTAGCCCAGGAGGTGAGGCCGTACCACGCAGCCTAGGTGAGCAGCAGGCTGTGCCGTCCGTGACAGGTTTGTGCAAGCACACTCGATGACGCTCACGAGACAAAACTGACGAACGCCGCATTTCTCAGAGCATATTCCTGTTGTTAAGTGACGCGTGACTGTGTGTACGCACACGCCCCTCTGGCAGTGCACCGGGATCACACCAGACAAACAGGTCCTGTGACGGACGCCAAGATCAATTTTACTTAGAGTTGGGGAGGGGGGTGGTATGAAGGGATGAAATTTATATTTGAACACACACATACAAAGAGTAAAACCTGAATTTATACAATTGTTCGCTTAAATGGAATTTACACGCCACACAACTCATCCACGACTGCTAAGGGGTGTGACGTTTCTCTTCAGGATGATAAAAATGTTCCAAAATGGATCGTGGTGATGGTCGTGCAGCTTGGGGAACATGCTAAAGATGACTGTACACCGCACGTGGATGAGTTGTGTGGCGTGTAAATTCCATTTAAGCGAAGCTGTTTTAGAAAAAGAACTGACGAGAATTCTCAGTGAGTTCTCAGTAAATGTTCTCTTCTTCTCTACATTGGTTTATCTTCTTCCTTTCTTTAACAATTTTCCCTCAAATAAAAATAAAAAGAGAGAAAAGCTAAAAGCCTTCCTGTTTCTATGTATCTGTCTTCTTCAGCCCAAATGTCAGTGCTTCCCTGACCAGTCCTACCCACCGCGTTCAGCATTTTTAATATGCAGCTTATATTATCCTTTTGTAAATGTACGTCTCGTAGATCTTATTAGACAGCGAGAGTCTGGACAGAGATGTCGAGGGTTGGTGTTTAATCAGGGACTGTGCTTAAGTGCATCACTGCGTCCTCTCGTTTAGTCTCCGCAGGAAGCTGTGGGGTCTTTGCCGACACAGCCGATACTCGGCAGAGGTAGGGTCTGGACTCGGTCTATTTGACTCTGAAGTCTAC
Source organism: Propithecus coquereli (assembly GCF_000956105.1). NCBI lineage: Eukaryota > Metazoa > Chordata > Mammalia > Primates > Indriidae > Propithecus > Propithecus coquereli. The sequence continues at coordinate 7,206,107 of NW_012136081.1, forward strand.
ATGCTGGTCCACGTCCTTAACCGCTGTACTACTCCGTCTTTCTGTCGTCGCCGTGGCTGTTGGAACGGTGCTGCACGTTGAACATTTGCTCCTTAATTGTCGTGTATTCAGACGCCTCTCCAGCGTTTTAGAAAATTTATTTGCCTCCACAAACATACTAAAAACCATGGAACTGTACGCTTTAAATGGGTAGAATCGCATGGTATTCAAATTGCATCTCAGTAAAGCTGTTTTTAAAAAGTGCACTGGAGCTCGCGCTGTATTTTTATTTGACAGCACTCTTCTGGAGTTTCTCTGTTTCTGAAGTTACAGTGAGTTGGTTACAGTGATAATGAGAAAGGAAGGAAAAAGGGAAAAGCCACATTTGCTTCCTGTTTGTACGATGGCCTTTGTGACGGACCTGCCTACAAAGCGAAGCAGGTGCGACCGCACAGCTAGCGTATCCGTGACACAGCTGTCAGGGTACTGGGAAGCGTTCCGCGTGAGGAGGGGAAGAAGGCGGGATGAGGAGACAGAGAATACACGTTAGCCCCAGGACTGCGGCCAAGAGGACCAGGAAGGTCAGGCAACAGCTGCGTGAACGCTCAGTAAGGATCGATGGAAGGACAGACGAACAGACGGATGAATGGACAAGAAAACCTGGGACAGAAAGATAAAAGGGAGGATAATGGGACAGAAAAAAGAGATTTTAAAGTTTTTATAAAGCCTCCACTACACAATTATAAAAGCTACTGAAAACACATTCAACTTACACATCAGCAGGTCACCTATCTGGGAAGTTTACAACCCGAGGACAAGACAGATTGCAGACAAATGCTTGGGAAGGAACCTGCAGAAAAGAGGAGGGTCACAGGGGACCTGTCAGATGTGCATGTTTGCGCAGCGTGACCAAGTGACGACACGCCAGTAACACCAGGAGGCCCCCCGAAAGGGTGCCGGTGGTTTATCAAAGGGTCATGAAACAAGAAGGCCTGTAACAAGCGCTTTTGGACTATTTCAAAACCGCCTGGCATCGGGGAGACCGAGGCAGGAGGGGCTGCTCCCTCTCTTTCCACGCGGGGAGAGAAATCGACTCTCAGACGTATCTGAACACAGGCAGGAAACCAGATCAGTTCAGAGTGAACGGCCACCAAGACAACTTAATTTAACGTTACGTGTATCCCCCAGAGGAGAGAAAGAGATGCTGGCTGACTGTGTGAGGCATTCCCTGGAGCCGTAACCTACCGGATGGCTGTTGACGCGGCCAGCGCAGCAATGGCGGCGCGCAGAGTGCTGTGCTGGCCCACAGGCTCCCTCAGCGCTTACTGACCCAGCAGCTCTAGCGTCGCACCAGGAACTGCCTTTGCAGAAAGCGGGGAGATGAGGGGAGAGAACTAAAGCCTTGACCCAACTCAGGGAACAGAAATGAGAAAATAAAATCGATTCTCTCTTCACAAGCGATAGAGCGTTACTGCCGCCCAAGAGGAAGCCACGACGCTGGGTCAGCGGGCTTCAGTCCGCACAGCGCTGACGGGCACAGGGGAGAAATTTCTCAACTCCGTCTCCCTGAGAGTTTGGGAGACAGGATTTATAAGGGTAGTTCGACAGGTAAGCGATGAGGTAATCGGGCTGTTAACTGGGGCAACATGACAGGGGCGCAGAATCATCTTCTTGTGCTGTTTCAGTCCCTGGGGTCGCGATTCCCACCGAGTCCGTGTCTCGGTCTGGGCCGCTGGGCGGTCAGCCAGTCCACTGGAACGCGGGGCCTGGAAGATACCTTAAAAACTGCCCTTAGGCTTCAAAAAGGGGATGTGATCTACGGAGAAAGTTAAGAATCTTTACGACCACCAGCTTTGGAGCGGCACCGAGGGATGAGCAAGCGGGGGACGGTTACTAATTATTACCGTGGCTTTTAGCTCGGCCCTCACCACAGTCCTCGCCGTGCACCCGTCACTGACTAGTGAAAAAGGCGGTTTCAGTGTGACGAGAAAAGTCCTCAGTACTGAAAGAACATGGCAGAACATCTGGAAGGCAAAGGCTGGGGAGGGGCAGGAGTAACCACGGCTGAGGAGCCAGAGCCAGGAGAAGACGAAGGAAGAGGGTCCACGTGAGAGTGTGAGGGGAACTCCTCGCCACCGTGGACGTAGATGACGACAGTCTGACTCACACGCTGTTGGTAAACTATGGGGACATTTACCGACATCCTCGACCCTCTCAAGGAAGCCTCCCTGACATATGCCTACATCCCCACGGTTCTCCTCCCCCGGTCAGCTGGTCTCCTCCGCTGCCGGCGGGCACAGGATACCCCCTGCACCTGGCATGGGGCTTGGCACACAGCTGGTTTTCAACAAATGCTAGTTAACAAACTGAATGAGGCCAGGCGCGGTGGCTCACACCTGTAATCCTAGCACTCTGGGAAGCCAAGGCAGGAGGACTGTTTGAGCTCAGGAGTTACAGACCAGCCTGGGCAAGAGCGAGACCCGTCTCTAGTAAAAAGTTTTTGAAAAAATTAGCCGGCAATGGTGGCGTGCGCCAATAGTCCCAGCTACTTGGGAGGCCAAGGCAGGAGGACCACTTGAGCCCAGGAGTTTGAGGTTGCAGTGAGCTGCGATGCCACTGCGCTCCAGTGTGGGCAACAGAATGAGACCCTCTCTTTAAAAAAAAAAAAAAAAAAAAGTGAATGAAGGCCACACCACCTATGTGAGGTAGGTATCTCATCTGAGGCAAAGGTTATTTGTTCTAGTTAAAGAAGTAACACTTGTTATGGACTAAATTGTGCCCCCACCCCATTCCTCCAGTGAAGCCCTAATCCCCAGTGTAACTACATTTGGAGATCGTGCCTTACGGAGGTAATTAAGGTTAAGTGAGGTCATAAGGGTGGGGCCCCATTCTGATAGGTCTGGTGTCCTCCCTGGAGGAAGAGAGGCCTTGTGTGTGCTCTCCCCCCAACCCAGGTGCACAGAGGCAAGGCCGTGTGAGGACAGGCGAGAAGGCAGCCCTCTGCAAGCCGAGAAGGGAGGCCTCCCGGAAACCAACCCTGCTGGCACCTTGATCTTGGACTTCAGTCTCCAGAACTGTGAGAAGATAAATGTCTGTTGGCCACCCAGTCTCTGGTATTTTGTCATGGCAGCCGAAGCAGACTAACACAACACTCAAATGGAAAACAGGTGTTGTCTTGGCCTTGTTGACAGTTGCCAAGATGTGCAGGCGGGAGCTCTTAGTAGCCAATGATGAGATGGTGTCACACGCAGGACACCAAGGCAAGGTCAGTACTAGTCCTTTGAAGCTGGGATTAGATGTCTCATGATAAGTGGGTAGATTAGGATAGGACCTGCAAGAGTGAGCTAGTTATGACAGCTCCAAGAGTCAACGCTGTAAGCAAGACTGCTTAAACCTGCTGCATTCTTGGTGCTGATTTCTCTATTGTTCTTAGTAACCAAAGCATTTCCTTAAACCCTCCAGCCTTTCTCAGTCACGCGGAGGAAGAATCGGAGAAGTTGTTTTTGTCCTTGTGCATTCAAGGGGGAGCAGAGCACTCTCGGGTCAACGTGGTGTAGAGGCAACGATCATGTAAGTGACAGAATTCCAAGTGGAAGGTGAAACCCAGCGTCCCAGCCACTGCATTCATCCCGCCAACATCTACCAAGCACTCACTATGAGTCTGACCCTAATCTAACCACGGGGGATACAACAGGGACGGAAACCAGCAAAAATCCTGGCCCTGGTGGAGCCTCCATTGCAGCTGGGGTGGAGAGACAGTAACAACTGACGTAACATACGAGGGAACCACACAGTAAGTTAGGAGCTGACAAGGGCTACGGAGAAGCAGGAAATGATGCGGGGAGGGGAGTTTAGGGGAGACCTCACTGGGAAGGGGACACTTGAGCAAACACTGTGTGAAAATGAGCCACGTCTGCCCAGCGGAGGCAGTGCAAAGACCAAGGTGAGTCACACCTGACATTTTCAAGGAAGAGCAGAGAGGCCCACGTGTTACAACGGGGTGACCTAGGAGTAGTAGCAGGTGGTCAGGTGGGGGGGCTGGGCTTGTGGGCAGGGAGTCATTTCACTAGACTCCCGTAGACCCCTGGAAGGGCTGTGAGGATAGGTACTTCATCGCCTTCCCATTTGCTAAACCTGGGAGGTGACACACCCTAAGGAGAAGGCTTCTGAAATTGTGGAATCTTTTTGTATTTTGTTTTGTGCTGCGGAATTCCAGCCCCCGGCAAGAATGGTCACGTGAAGCCTAGAGGCAAAAGCTTGGTCACCAACTACATCTATGCTGGAAATGTAGTTTGGTAGAAGAAACAAAAGACCTATTTAACTAAAAGAACTGCAAACTCACCACAGCCTTGGGAGATGTATAAAGAACCATTACTTTGCAGATGGAGAAACTGAGGTACAAAGCAAAGACTTATCCACATTTTTAAAGGCAAGCTGAAGGGGAGATGAGAAGAAAAGTAAATGCTGCTCCAAACGCTGCATCCCTAGGATACGCTGCCTTCCCGTGGCTCCGCGGGAAAGCCAGTGGGCATGCGCGTCTCACGGGAAGGGAGGAGTGCTGCTCTGAGAAACCCAGATACAGGCGTCCTCGCCCAGACCACTCCTTTCTGCCGTGCCTGCTCAGGCTCCATCGCAACAGCAGCCTTTTGTCTAGACATAAGCCTATAAACCCACGCCAGGCGCCGGCCAAGGAGCTGACGGGCACAGCTCCTCCTGGGAAGTGCGCTGTGCAGCCCATCTAGGGACCCAGCGGATCCGCCCCCAGTGCTCACCCACCTTTCTGGTGCTGGGACTCAATATAGCCTCTCATTGCTGATCATTGTGCTATCTGTGATCCGCCAGAAGGTTACATTTCTGGACACGGTGCAGAAGGGTAGGAAGGCAGGGAGAAGCAGGGACAATTTATAGACATTCAAAATGACTACCGAAAAGATGAGAAAGCAATAGTATTAAAGACGATCTTGGAGAGAAAAACCACCAAAACCTCACGGTCCTAAAACAATGATTTCAGTTTCACATTATCTTCCAGTCTTCGTTCATATTCGTACGTATTTAGAAATGCAGAACGCTGTGACCCGTCATAAACATTTCCCCACACTTCTGCAGTTCTCACAATCACTAGTTTTAAGTGTTGCTTAATACTCCATTGTATTGGTGAGATAAGTTTCTAAGCTTTGTTAGGGGAAAATTATAACATTTACGTAACAGCAACATTGCCACCCACAAACACGTCATCCTCGTCCCCCAGCAGCTCCAAATGTGCCTAATGCAGAACAGGAGTGTTTGCTCATCCAACAGTTACTTACTGGATGCCCACCGAGTGTCTAGCACGGATTTAGGCCGTAGGGAGGGAAGTGAACAAAAGACACAAAACCCCTGACTTCAGGGAGCTCACATTCCCGTCGGGGAGAAAGACCAATACACAAGATAAAACCAAGTAACAATCAAATGGGCACAAAAATTCTTGGACTCACTTTCTCAAGCTATAGAGTAAATGATAAAGACAGAGCAAAACAAAATCCAGCACTTCTGACTCCTAAATACCACAAAACCATGGTTGTTTCTAATGAACACATTCGACACAGTTCCCCCGACAGCACTGACCCAAGGCTTGGTTCCTTGCAGATCAGGAGTTGGCACACTTTTTCTGTAAAAGACCAGACAGTAAATTTTCTAGCTTTACAGGTCACAGGGTCTCTGTTGCAACTACTCGAGCCTACCACCGTAGGGTGAAAGCAGACACACAATCCATAAATGAGGAAGTGTGCCTGTGTTCCAATAAAACTTTATTTACAAACATTGGCTGGGAGCAGATTCAACCTGCAAGCCATAGTCTGCCAACCCTGTTCTACATGGTTCAAAAGAACCACTTAAACACTTTTAACTAGACAGAAGGAAGATACATGCTAACCTCAACTGGAAAATTCCACTAAGTTTACCCCTGCCATGACTCACGTTAATATTTGTAATTTCCTTTCCAAGCCCACAGCCCTAAGTCAGACTGTTGTTATAACCTTTCACTTACACACTTTCCCTGATTTTGCACATGCTGTTCCCTCAACCTATATTCCCTTTTCCCCATTCACTACCTATTAAAATCTTCTCTTCCTAAAGTCTAGCCGAACTGACTATAAATTAGATAAAACTGAGGACTTACTGTTAATTGTTTTAGCAACAATAACGGTATTGTGGTTATGTATTTTTTAAAAGTGTCCCTATCTTTTGGAGATACATGTTGAAATCGTTACAGAAGAAATGCTACGATTCCTCTCATCATCATCTTAAAAAAATGCTATGATGTCGGGATTGGCGTCAAGATAACTCCAGGGTGGCAGTGGGGGCAGAGAATGGGGACATGGATGAAACAACACTGACCTGGGGCTCTTCATAAAGCTGGGTGATGAGTTCATAAGGGAGTCATTACATATTTTCATACAATTTAAAATTTTCCACAACAAAAAGATGAAAACAAAAATTCCAGTTCAAATGCCAGATTCTACAGAGGAATCAATGCCGTCTCTTCCTGTCTCCACTCGGCAGGTACCCCTACTTAGTGGTTATCTAGATCTGCTCTGGGCTGCAGTGAGCTCTCTAAGGACAGGCCTGCCTCACACATCCTGGCGGCTTTCTCAGAGTACTTTACGTGTAATCCAGATCTGATGTTCCGGCGAAGTTATCTGAAAAAAGACCAAACCAAACAGACTGGAGGGAAAAGCAGTAACAGGAGCACCTTCCACCCCACTCCCCCTCTGATGAAAATTAAATGCTAAGGATGTCTATCACTGCAACTGCACCATTTATATAAAGCTCATGGGTCATCTCTAGCTGAGCTTCAGTAATCCAACCTGAAAGTAGAAAATAACAACCATTTCTCTCAATTTTCCTGAGCTGGTAGGGCATGGAGAGAACAAGATTTTTCTTCATAAAAAGATGACATTATTCCCCACTACTGATTTGAAGGCCACCAGTATTTTTAAGGATAATAATAAACCCAATGGAAGCAGAGTGGTTTTCAGGGCTGGCCTAGCTCAAGAGTTCCAGTCGGAATCGCGTGTCCATCCTACTATGCGTCTGTCACTTAGCTGTGCTACAAATCTCCTCTCTAACATGAAAGGACAAGGAAACAAAATCCTTCTTCGGCCAGTCAGTGGTGCTAATTACTACACATAGCCTAGGTTAATTTGATTTGGAGAAGAGATCAAGGAATTTTAAATGTCGTTAAGTGCCTCAGAAAGACTAGCAAACTCACAGTGCCATATTTAGCAAAAGGTTCCCTTGGCCCACATTATATAAAATAAAAATAAAAACTCTGCTTCTGAAGAATGGACAGCTTTTTAAAGAACAGAAGCTAATGCATCATGTGTAAATACATGACCCCGGTCTGGAACGAAGATGTCTCATTTTCTGGGTCTACCACGAACGGCATATAGTGGTGAGTAAGACACAGGCCTCCCCCAAGGGGCTACCTCTCTCGTAGCTTTGTCTGCCAGCTCCAGTCCTATCCTTGGACTCAAGCCCTGGTCCTGTGTCTTCAATTGCTTGG